>NC_142502.1:128962916-129283333 GCF_057876585.1 Rhinolophus sinicus | reverse complement strand
AACAACATGATTTTTATAGGCTACATAATATTCTATCATGTAAACTTATTTAGCCAGTTCCCTTTTTTATAGATTTGGGTCATTTCTAATTATTCAGTATTATTTTTTAAATCACTTGGATAAAAATATTCATTGATAAGTCTTTACACACAATTTTGATCACTTCATTAAGATAAATTCCTAAAAGAAAAACTGCTGAGTGGGCATAGCATTTTTAAAGCTTGTGATGACTATTATTAAATAAATCACTCTTTATAGGCTGTAAGCATTTAAATTCCCATTAACACTAAAAAGCATTTCCATTTCCTCACCTTTATTATTAATAGCAAACAATATATTTTTAGATTATTTACAAATTTGATAAACAAACCAAAAATATCTCTTGGCATTCTTTTTATCTGTCATCTTTTTCCAATTGTCTATCCATATTCTTTGTTCATTTTTATACTGCGGTGTTTACATTTTGAACATTGATCTCTTAACACTTTTTATTATATTAACAATCTAACCCTCTGAATTACATGTAGCAAATATTTGCCAGATTTTTCATTTAACTTATTTAATTCACAACATTTTGTATTAAAAAAAAAAAGCATGGTAGTCAATTATTTTATGTGATGATTTATGCCTTGGCTATTGTGTTGAAAAAGGTTTTTCCCTCACACATAAATAGTTATTACATATGCCTAAATATTTTACATTTAACTCTTTAATTCAATGTTAATGTATTTCAGTATATTGTAGGCTATAAAAGTGGGACAATTTTTCCATATGGCTATTTAATTGTCCCAGCAGCATAAATTAATAAATCCTTTAACCACTGATTAGAAATCTCTCCTTAGTCATATACTAAATTCTTATATATGTAAACATCTATTTCAGAGTCCTATCTTGTTACTTTTTCTATTCAACTGATTTATATGTATTTTTGCTTCAATATTATAAAATTTTATGCATTTTAGGTTTAAAATACAGTTTACTTACTAATTAATAAAGAAACACTTCTTTTTTTCAAAATTCCCTAATATTTTTGGCCATTTATTCTAACAGATGAACTCTTAGAATTACACATTTCAAAAAAATCCTGTTGGGATTTAATTGGAATCACATTAAACCTGTAAAAATTTGGGCACCCACAATATTTTTACAAATTGAGGTTTCCCATTTATGAACATTTTATTTTTATTCATTTAACCAAATCATTTTAATAACCTGTTTTAATAGCTTCTATAGCATTTTTGTAGTTTTCCTTTTTTTATCCAGGCTTTGAGCCAAATTTCTGATTAAGATAAATCACAGGTGTTTTACATGTGTACTGCTCTTATGGGTAATATTTTTCCATTATAACTTTAAAGTAGTAATAGATGTATAGATAAAAGATATTGATTTCCCTATATTCATTTTAGACCCATTTATATTTTATTACTCTAAATTTGTTTCCAAAGCTTCTCTTAGTCTCCATCTCCTTTTGACAATTCTTCTTTCTGTTCTCCCCACAATCCATACGACAAGAAAAAGTTCCTGAACCTTTGCAGTTTGGGGTGTCTGTAGTCTGTGGCCTCCCAGGGCAAATGATTTGGTCAAGGTAGTCTAAAGGACCCTTAGCAAATTTTAATAGGAGCATATTAATTAGAGACACAGAATGAACATCCCTACATTTTATTTCCTCCCACACTCAACCACTCTGATGTCCTGTAGGTTTTTCCTTGCCTAGAACCCTCTTCCTCCAATCCATTTCTGCCCTCTTTATCTCTTTAGCTTCTGCTCACTTTCTCCTAGAAGGTTACTCCCATTCCTTAAGCAGAATCACTCTTTGTCCGGTGCTCTGAAGGAAATCTTTCTTCTTTTATTATAAATCTATATCCATGTCTGTCTCCAGACTAAAATCTAAACCAAGGAATGAAGATTCCCAAAACCTAGTACTATGTCTGGCACACAGTGGGTACTCAATAAATGTTTGTTAAATTGAGTGAAATGCTCTCATATATATGTAGGCAAGTTAATAACAAAAAGAGAAGCCAGAGGAACAAGAAATGAATTCTCACATCCTTAGCCAAATTAATACACGCAGGGAAAACAAAAAGGAGAAAAAAGGAAAAACGTTCCCCATTTCCTTATTGCATTTTTTTAAAGTTAGTGTTTGCTGCTCTGCAGCTGGATCAGGGAATGATTCTGTGCTCTAAGTTACCAACCTGGAGCTTCCTGGTAGATTTTCTACTAACAAGCTGTCAAGTCCAGAATGATAGGGTTAGTGTTTTAGCTGACAACCCAAACAAAAATCTGGTTGCTCTAAACAAGCTTTTTCTTTTTTTCACTCCACCTGCTACTTCTACACCTAAAATGGAGAATGACATATGAACCACCAAAGTCTAAAGCCAAGATGCCAATGGAAGTCCATGAATTTCAACACAAAGCATTGAGAAATTGCTTGCATGTTATGTATTTATTTCTGTAGAAATCACCCATGTAAAATATGGGAAAACTTTAAAAGCCATCCATGGCTCTTTCTGTCCAGGAACGTATCTCTGATGATAAACCAAGAGTTTGAATGTGGGAGCGCTCAATTTTCTCCTGGTTTTCTCATCTCTAAAAAGGAAAGATGAACTAGTCAAACTCACCTTTGCTCCTGTAAAACTTCCCTTGTCGTTAAGCAAAAGAGTGACCTCTGGTAGGAATTTCAGACACTGAGACAAAGTGGTGAAGAGATTTTGGGGGACTAAGAGGTCTTTCAGTCCCATTCACATCAATCTTGGTGTCAACTAAGACCTAGCCTAGTCAGAGGGTATTGAGAAATGTATGGGTGAAACCATCATCGTCATGATATTGGGTCAACTTGATAAGTCGCTCATCTGCTTTGGGTGAACCCATTTGGTGTAGGGGCAGGGGAGGGATGGCCTCAGAAGGTCACAGCATCCCCATCAAATCATCCAATCCCTACATTACATAGCACTGGCCAGCAGGAGAATACTTTCAATTGTCAGATAGTTTTGATTAAGTCATAAACAAGAATAGTGCTTCAATGACAGTAATTCAAAAATTATAAAATATTAGATAGTTTATTGAGTATTGACTATGTGTCAAGAACTATGGTAGCACTTTAAATAAATTAGCTCATTAAAATCTCACCCCAGGTCATATGGCTGTTATAAGTTTAAGCAGGATTTGGACCCAGGAAACACTACACTATTTGTTCTTATTTCTTCCTAATCCATCAAACTTGGAAGCTGTCTTCCCACACTATCCCAATTACAGGTAGAAAACTCTCTTAATTCAGTGGAAGGAATGGGAGAGAGAGATTGTTCAGATAGGCGAGTCAGAGTTCCAGGATATCTGTCTTCCTGGAAGGGTTTTCACTGTAACAGGGACACTAGAAATGCAACCTACACAAAAAGGGCACAGACCTTGGGCTCCATCAGCCTTTGGGGACATCTGATCCTGAAATTAATTTTTGAAAACCTTTCTCCAGATACAACTCTTTCCCTTCCCAACAAAATGCTAAGACAGCCTGCCTCATTTATGGTGGCCCCATTATAAGTGTTTTCAATGAGCTTTAGCTTTAGATAAAGGAAGTTCTATATTACAATGCTAATTACAAAACACTATTTGATAGAAGCATAGCATGGGCACATGGTCTCTAGGCTGAGTTGTTTGGGCTAAGTAATTTCTTCAGTTAAGTTGGCAAAGATGCATGTACATATGTGGAACAAAAAAATGGGCAGCTTCCTTTCTATAGGACATACAGATCCATGTTCCATAGAAAAGAACTTTAACTATTTAAATGCAACCTAAGAGTAATCTTACTAGTAGATACAGGCTGCTTCTTCTATTTCATAATACCACCTTATTTATTCTTAATAAGGATGCTTGGCAATTTAGAGATTTAAAAAATGAGGACAAATGACTAAAAGTTTCACTTCTAGGGTTTCAGATTCACACAGAGCCATTTTGGTCGAAGCTATAACAGCAAGTCTTGCTTTCTCCCAAATCCTCATACTCAGATTGGCCTTCTAAGCCAAACTGCTTATTTGCTATTGTAAAAATAAAAGGAAATACCTTGGACATCAGCAAATGGTGTGGAGAGGTAGAATAAATGCATCAGATAGATAATAAGTCAGGGCAAGTGAAGATACTTTCTCTTCCGCCCTATAAAATGCAGATAGCTGAAGAGCTATTGTAGACTTCGTTAAGTGGCTATATTTTTAGCCCCTATTCATTATAACTTTTAATGAATAGTCTCTCTGTTGTCTTAAGCCATTCATCTTTAGAGAAATATGGCCCCATTTCTCTATTTATTTATTTATTTAGAAATGTGAAAACACAAACTGTTGCGCTATAATAGTCTCACTTTTAGTAGTTCAAATGGTTCAACAGTAAAATAAAAATTAAGCATTATTTTTATTCCTTGGATCTTTGTCATTTGGAGTATCCTTAATGCCATTTAATGTCATGATCCCTAAGAATGGCCTCAATTCAATTAACTATGTTCTGAAGATGTTTTTCTCAAACTTTAGAAAGTTACAAGTGGACTACGAAGTAGCTTAATCATCTCTTCTCTCTAAAAGTATAAAGAAAGCAGGTGATTTTATATATCAAATTTCTAGCTCACCCATGCAAATCTCAAAATGTAGAAAGGCAAAAACAGAGAGGGCTAAAATTGTCCCCAAATAAGTTTTTTCTAGGACAACAGGAACTGAACAACTCCAAGTTATTCTTAACGTGAAATTTAAGTGGGGAATGTAATGTTAACAGAATTTTGGATGCACCAAGAATATGATTTTGTTATTCAGGCAGAGAATTAATTTTCCTACATTTTCATATGAAGAGAATGGTGTTGGATTCATATACTCCATCTGCCTTGACCTGATTCCTGAGTATTACGGTACAAGAGATGTTTCTGATAAATGTAGATTCTCTATTCCTGGACAGAACTTCTACCCGGACTCCCTGCCACCTTTCCTATCTCAAATAAGATAAGAGGGACAAAGCAGAAGGGATCTGAAGGTTCTTTTATCGCCCTTGAATTCAGCATCACAGCTATGTAGCCTGCTTGCTTATTGTCTCTGAGCATCCCAGATACAAAGGCAACTTTTGGCAGAAAGGCATTTAAAGAGGAAAAATAGAGTGAAAAAGTACTCAGAAGTACCCAAAAAAGCACTCAGCCAAAATACTTCCAATAACAATAGGCCATTAGCCATTTCCTCTTCACATGAAATCTCCAATCAAAATCTCTGAAAGTAACTATCCTCATATTCCTATCAAAGATCTTATATAAAACCTTGCAATGTCCATGCTGAAGAAATGAGGAAAGGAAATGTCCATCTCACTCTCTAGACAGAAGAATTTCTTATTTCCTAATTTTTCCCTGTATAAACCATAATCATTTAATGAATTGACTCCTGTTCTGGGCTAACCTTTTCTCATGAGTCACATCCAATGTGCCACCAAAATGTCATCTCATTTTGATTCAGCATGTCTGCCTTAGACTGTCAGCTTTCATTTCTTACTGGATTATAAACTACTTGAAGACAAAAACCTTTGTCTTCTGCAATTCAGTGGTTAATAGCACGGACTTTGAAGTCAGACTGGCTGGTTCCTAATTATGGGTTGGTCCCTGATAGCTACCTGATTTTGTTACTTTACCTCCGAGTGCCTCAGTTTCCTCATCTGTAAGATGAATGGGAATATTGCTGGTAACTACCACATGGTAAAGCAGAGAGGATCAAATGAGGTAATATGTGTAAAGAACTTGGGGCATCATGCCCATGGGTGGTGGTCACTTAATGTTAGTTGGTATTAGTTCCTTAGTGAGTGGCACACAGAAGGCACCATTCTGTGTTTGATGGATGAATGAATGTGAGAGGTATTTGAGTTCTCTCTCAGGAGAAAATCTGGCATTATCGAAGACAGCTTTGGTTATTCTACACAACCCTTTTGTGGCTTGAGAAAGGCATATCCAGAGAGAGTGGCAAAATAGATAAATCTTCCCAAATAATGATTTTGGTCTCATCCTCATTGATTCTACCTTTTCCCTGTTTATCACTGTTTAGGACCCAAGAAAAAAATTTTCTTTGAAAAAAACAAGGAATTCAAAGTTAGGATGAAGATAGTGTGGAAGGGAAAAGTCTGCGTCTTTCATAGGTGCCCTTCATTTCCAATTCAGTCTGAAAAATTGTCTCTATCCAGGAAAGAAATGAGGGGCAGAGAAAATTAAAAATGCAATTGCAAAGTTGATTTTGGTTTTTTTGGACACAAGTAATATCTCAAAAAATTTAGGGGCCATCTGAAAATACCTCCTTATTTATGATTTTACTTCCTGAATGAAATATTGTCTGTATTGATCCCGTCTGGAATTACAGAGCCTTTCTATGTTTGATGCCTCCATGAACTTAGAACACAAACACTGACCAAAGGAAAATATATGAACAAGCATAAATTAGACATTTTCCCCCTACTGGGATGCATCCACGTATCATGGCTTATAAATTTAAATTATATCTCTACTGCCATCGTGTGATAGAATAGTTTTTAGTGAAGATAACCTAAAAAGAAAGTCAAAAACTCAGAACAGAAGGCGCTTTCAAGGAGAAAAGCTGAATCCTTCTTTTCCCTGCCTATCAAGCAATGTCCCTGTTTCTTATGCTCATCATCAAAGCAAAGGTTTGGGAAGTACTCTGTTTCACAATACAGAACCAGAGCAGGGAGGCAAAAGGCAGAATGCTGAGAACATGAAGACAGTATCCATCTATTTTTCTCAGTCATGTGTAATAAAAGACAACTCTATTTTGTCTCATTAAATATGTACAAGCTCTAATTTTAGAATGTTATACCCCAGCCCACCACCCCCACCTGCCCATCCCCCAGCCTAGAGCCTTCTGCAGCATAATGGGTGTAGGTCATGCGAGTATCATCCTTCCCTCCTATATTAGCAAATGGCTTATCTCCCCACCAGACTGAGGCATCCCCATTTAGTTTCATTTTTCTTTCGCTGTTTTGATCTCTGTCTTATTGGAGATTACTTACAAGTATATCACTTCGAGGCACCTGAAAATTTGAAAAGTATGTCTTCTATATACTTTTACAAATCATTGAATCAATTCTTGACCTGGCTTTGAACTCAGACCTCTCTCTCTTCCTCTGCCTGAATGTGCTGATCTAATGTTTCCCTAACTCTGGCATAACTGAGAAATGTGTGAAATACCCCTCAACCTGCTCCTTTTTACCCTCTCCCCAACCCAAATGCTCCATCCCAAACTTTCATTACCCACAAAGTGCCCCTAGCCACCCCTTCCTCCCATCACACCTGTCTTCTTTCCTGTCCCTATCCTAAATCATTCTCTTCTGCCAGGCTGCTCTCAGAACTCAGCTTGTATAAAGATGAGAAACTAATTAAGTTGCTAATAACAACCAATGATGATTTCTCTGTTTTATTTCTGCCATGGGATATTTATGTCAATGAGAAAATAAATTTAAATTAAATGAATTAATATATTCCATTGTATTATGGGATCCTTTTAGCTGTTCCTGTAACTTTCACACTTTCTTATTAGATTATTCATCTATATGCCCTAAGTCAGTGGAAAGTGTTACCTCTTGGGAGGAATTACCCAGAATACAGAGAAACAGGTTCACAATGCTTTTGAGCTTCTAAATAAATTTCAAAAAATTATAGCAAAGACTTAAAAGTCATGGCTTTTATTTGCAAACTTGTTGGGTTTTGTAGTTATGAACCTAAGCCCTAAAGAATACAGAGCATAAAATGTTAGCTTCTTCAAATAAAAAAGAGAATATATGAAATGCCAGGGTCCCAACCAATCTAAATTAGATTGGCTGGGGGAGAATTAAAATCAGAGTAGAAAAATAAGTGTAATTTTTCTGGTGGATCTCTCAGTCCTCTGCTGAACTAGAGAAGGAAGGGAAAAAAGGAGGGAGGGGGCAGAAACACCAAACACAATTGGGAAATTTAAGAACAAAGGACACCTGTGTCATGTCCTAGGGAAGTAAGAATGGTTCCCTGCTCCAGCTTGATAGAACATCAAATGAGCAGAGCTTAGAATAGGATGTGTTTTGGCAGAAATGGGACTTAAGGCAGAGCCCTCCTCTACCACTAATAATTAACAATAACAATAATAATAATAATAATATGATCAGTACCCCAGAGAGTCTTGAAAGTTGATGGCAAAGACCTGTAAACCTGACAGAAAGAGACTGTAAATATGTATAACTATTGTCAGATGGCACAGAGTGAACACAGACATTTTGGTGTATATTGGTGGAAATAGAGATCCGTGACTAAGAGCCATTACGGATGATGTACATCTCATCCAAGGCCATGATAACTGAGATCCAGATGACTCTTCCATAAAATGGACACCTCATAATCTCCTTCTCATCCACCCACATCAATATCCAGAATCAAGAGAAAGAGGGGAAATCCTGAATTGATTGAATTTATACCAACAATATCCTAGAAAACCTGGAAATGACAGAATTTACCTGGAAATAACTAGACTAAAAAGGCAGAATGGGGGTTTAGATAGAAGATATGTTGTTGTATTAAAACATAAGGAAGTTGCATATAATCTAAGCTATGCTCAGAACCATCTAGAACATTATGACATCTAGGGAAGCAGGGAGGATGGAGACACCGGGTAGATATTAAGATAAAGGACCTTATTTAGGCAGCCTACAGTCCCGGCATGCTTGGTTGATCCAGCCTCCATATCAATCCTAGATCATGAAGAGAAGACATTTGCAAACAACACCTCCAATAAGGGGTTGATATCCAAAATATCAAAGGACTCAGCAACAACAGCAACAAAAAAACCCACAAATAATCCAATTGAAAAATGGGGAGAGGACCTAAACAGACACTTCTCCCAAGAAGACATACAAACGGCCAACAGATATATGAAAAAATGCTCAACTTCACTAGCTATTAGAAAAATGCAAATCAAAACCACAATGAGATACCACCTCACACCTGTTAGAATGGCTGTTATCAACAACACAAGCAATAAGAATTGTTGGAGAGGTTCTGGGGAAACAGGAACCTTCATACACTGCTGGTGGGAATGTAAATTGGTATAGCCACTATGGAAACCAGTATGGAGTTTCCTAAAAATATTAAGAATAGAATTACCATATAACCAAGCAATCCCTCTACTGGGTATCTACCCAAAAAAATATGAAAACATTTATCCATAAAAATATATGTACCCCTCTGTTCATTGAAGCATTATTCACAATGACCAAGACATGGAAACAAACAAAGTATCCTTTGATAGATGATTGGATAAAGAAGATGTGGTACATATACACAATGGAATACTACTGGGCCATAAGAAAAGATAAAATACTGCCATTTGCAACAACATGGATCAATCTTGAGATTATCATGCTAAGCAAAATAAATCAGACAGAAAAAGTCAAGAACTATATGACTTCACTCATATGTGGGATATAAAACTGAAAGTAATGAAGGAACGAGACAAAGAAACGAAAACTCATAGACACAGACAGAAATTTAGTGGTTAGCGGAGGGTAGGAGGGAGGGGGGTAGAAGAGGAAAAAGGGGATCAAATATATGAAAGGAGAACTGACTCTGGGTGGTGAACACACAATGCAATATATATATATATATATATATATATATATATATATATATATAATATATCATGGACTTATGCATTTGAAATTTATATAGTTTTACTAACTAAAATCACCTCAATAAATTTTATAATGTTTTAAAAATATCCAATGAACTTTCCACCACATTAAAAAAAAGTGAGGTGCAACTATAACATGGACCTAAGTGTACTAATGTACCATCAAAGAGATATGACAGAGAAGCAATTAAGTTAACTTACAAATCACTACTGAACACTGGTGTTTACTTTCATAATAACAAATATGAAAAACACTGAATTTTATTGCCATATACTGAACACCAGCATAAAGAAGATAGAGAGGAAAAATTAATTTGATTTCCATGAAAAACATCCGAGGATAAATGTTTGCTTTCTTCCCAATATCTCAGCTAGTTGAAAGCCAAGCTCCCTAGAGCAGATATAAGAGCCTTTATGTTAGATTTGATAACTACAAACAGACTTGAAAGAATTCAAGTAGAAGATCTCCTGAGCCTCGGACGTGCTGCCTTTTGTAAATGGTGAGTGGATTGATTCTCTCCCAGCAAGCTCTGCCACTGCCAGTGAGCATTCCACCTTGATAATGACAAAGTAACAAAGTAGAACTTTCAATTACCAGCATCGCAATCTTAGGGGTTGAATGAACATTTTCTATGAGGCTTTTCTTAGATTCCTAAAAAATATATGTGAGTCCAAATGACCAGTTTTTCCAACTAGGCACAGCCGATGTTAGGAATATTGAATCATGACACAAAATGGCAGTGTGAGATGAGCCTCTTGAAATCTCCCCTAGAATTTACAACAAATTGAACAACTGTAACTCCACAAAGGACTCTCTGTGCAGCAGACAGGGAAGACTAAGAGGCACACTATTGAAATCATCTAAAGGAGGGCAAATTGCGTGAGCAGGGGAGGAGGGAAGGAAGAAGTGCAGAGAAGGGGACATGTGGGTGCATGACACAAACCTAGCTCAGTGCTCCGAGCTCGCTGCATTCCGGGACACTACAGCTGCAGGAGAGGGAAGAACTCAGACTGCTAGGACTCTGCTTATGGCCTGCAGAGTTGAGGGGACAGCATACAACACGTCTGAACCCAACACTCATGGCAGAGACCTCGGAACAAAGAATGAGGGAAAAAGGCTGAAAATGGTGGTTTAAGCCTTCACTGCCAAGCAGAGAACAGAAGCCTTAGGCACTGAGACTAGCTGCCCCCCACTCTCCCAGAGCTCACCCTGCCCCCATCTGCCTAGTGCTAGAAGTTGAACAGTAGCAGCTTCAGATCAAAAGAACAGAATATTTGCAGTTCTGAGTACTGTGGTGCATAGCTACAGACTTGAAGCCCAACTAGTTCCGGCAAAGGGGAGGGAGCTGTGGAAGCAGGACCAGCTGTGGTGGTGGTCGCCGCCATTGCTCTGGGCCAACTCTCACAGCCCACCCTGCCCCTGTCCCCACCTATCTGGGTATATCCCTGCAGGAGTAAACAGAGCTACTGAAACACATGGGCTCCGAATCTGGTGCAGGAAGAACTTTGCAACTTCAGAAGCTCTCCACATGCCCCCATGGAGTTGGCGCTCTATGACCTAGTGAAACTATTCACAGAGGAGAAGCCCACCTTCCAGGGAATGCCCCCGTTGTGTGAGAAGCTGAAATAGTGCAGAGAAAACATAACACTACAGTGTGAGAGAGAATAAAAGGCTGTAGTCAGAGAGAAAATAAGACACTCTACCAACACCTATTGGAAAACAAAAGAAAGACATCTTTCTATCAACATGATAGAAAGAGGCAGAACCAACTCTTGTAGACATCTAGGAAGAGAAATTGACCAAAACACAAGTATAGTAAATACATCATTGACAGCCATGGATAGATCATCCAAACAGAAAACAAATAATGAAATAGCAGCTCTAAATGACACATTAGATGAAATGGACATAATTGACATTTATAGAGCACTTCATCCTAAAACATCAAACTATACATTTTTTCTAGTGTACATGGAACATTCTCAAGGATAGATTATATATTGGAACATAAAACTAGCCTCAGCAAATTTAAGATTGGAATCATACCAAGAATATTCTCTGATCACAAGGCTTTCAAATTAGATATCAATAGCAAAAAGAATGCAGAAAAAAACACAAATATGTGGAGATTAAACAACATATTTCTAAAGAACAACAGGGTCAAAGAAGAGACAAGAGGAGAGATCAAAAGCTACATAGAAACAAATGAGAATGAAAATACATCTCACCAAAATTTTTGGAATGAAGCGAAAGCAGTTTTCAGAGGGAAATTTATTTCATTACAGGCCTATCTCAAGAAACAAAAAAATCCCAGATGAATAACCTCACGTTATACCTTAAAGAACTAGAAAAAGAAGAACAAATGAAACCCAAGGTCAACAGAAGAAAGGAAATACTGAAAATCAGAGCAGAACTAAATGAAATAGAGAACAAAAAGACAACAGAAAAATTTAATGTGACAAAGAGCTGGTTCATTGAAAAGATTAATAAAATTGACAAGCCCTTAGCTAGACTCACTAAGATAAAAAGAGAAAAGACACTAATAAACAAAATCAGAATTGAAAGAGGGGAAGTTATCATGGACACCACAGAAATATAAAGGATCATCCAAGAATACTATGAAGGACTATATCCCACCATATTCAATAACTTAGAAAAAATGGAAAAGTTCTTAGACACATATAGCCTTCCTAGGCAGAATCACAAAGATTTGCAAAATTTAAATAGACTGATCACCAGTAAGGAAATTGAATCAGTCATCTGAAACCTCACCAAAAGAAAATCTGGAACCAGGCGGCTTCACTAGTGAATGCTACCAAACCTTCAAAGAGGATCTAATACCTGTCCTATTCAAACTCTTCCAAAAAATTGAAAAAGAGACAATACTCCCTAACTCATTTTATCAGGCCAGCATTACCCTGATACCAAAACCTAGTAAGGGTAACACAAAAGAAGAAAACTACAGACCAATATCTCTGATGAATACAGATGCAAAAATCCTACACAAAATTCTAGCAAATTGAATGCAATAATGCATCAAAAATATTATTCATCACGACCAAGTGGGGTTCATCCCAGGGGCACAGAATGGTTCAACATGCGCAAATCCATCAATGTGATACATAACAGAAAATGAAGGACAAAAATCATATGATTATACCAATTGATGCAAAAAAAGCGTTTAACAAGACACAACATCCATTTATGATTAAAACACTTAATAAAATAGGTATAGAAGGAAAATACCTTAACATAATAAAGGCCATATATGACAAACCCTCATTGAATATCATAATTAACAGTGAAAAACTGAAGCTCTTGCTCTGCTTCAGGAACACGACAGGGCTGTCTCCTATCACTCTGCTTTTCAACATAGTGTTGGAAGTCTTCGCCAGAGCAATCAGCAAAAGAAAGAAATAAAAGGCATCCAAATTGGGAATGAAGAAGCTAAATTGTCACTCTTTGCAGATGACACGATGCTATATATAGAAAACCCTAAAGACTCCACCAAAATGCTATGAGAAACAATAAATGAATACAGTAAAGTTTCTGGCTACAAAATCAACATACAAAAGTGCATTGCATTCCTATATACTAACAATGAAATCTCAGAAAAATAAATTTAAAAAGAACTCTCCCAATTGCAATTGCAACAAAAAAAAATAAAATACCTAGGAATAAACTTAACCACGGATGTGAAAAACCTATATGCTGAAAACTATAAGACATTTTTAAAAGAAATTGAAGATAACACAAAGAAATGGAAAGACATCCAATGCTCATAGATTGGAAGAATCAACATAGTTAAATGGCTGTATTACTGAAAGCAATACACAGATATAATGCAATCCCCATCAAAATCCCAATGGCATTTTTTAAAGAAATAGAACACAAAATATCAGATTTGTATGGAACCACAACAGAACCAAATATCCAAAGCAATCCTAAGAAAAATGAACAATGCTAGAGGTATCACACTCCCTGACTTTAGCTTGTACTACAGGGCAACAATAGTCAAAACAGTATGGTATTGGCAGAAAAATAGACACAAAGACCAATGGAATAGAGTTGAGAACCCAGAAATAAAACCACATAAATATGGACAGATAATTTTAGACAGAGAAGCAAAAAACATACAATGGAGAAAAGACAGCCTCTTCAATAAATGATGCTGGCAGAATTGGAAAGCCACATGCAAAAGAATGGAAACTGGATTGCGATCTGTCACCATGTACAAAAATTAATTCAATGGATCAAAGACCTAAACATAAGACCTGAAACAATAAACTGTTTAGAAGAAAATATAGGTACTAAACTTATGGACCTTGGGTTCAAAGAGCATTTTATGAATTTGACTCCAAAGGCAAGGGAAGTAAAAGCTAAAATAAATGAATGGGACTATATCAAACTTAAAAGCTTTGGCACAGCAAAAGAAACCATCGACAAAATAAATAGGCAACCAACTGAATGGGAGAAGATTTTTGCAAACAGTGCCTCCGATAAGGAACTAATATCCAAAATATACAAGGAACTCATGCAACTCAACAACAGATAAACAAACAACCCGATTGAAAAATGGGCAGAGGACCTGAAGAGACATTTCTCCAAAGAGGACAAATGGCAAATGGACATATGAAAAAATGCTCAACATCACTAATCATCAGAGAAATGCAAATAAAAACCACAATGAGATATCACCTCACCCCAGTTAGAATGGCTATCATCAACAAGACAAATAATAACAAGTGTTGGAGAGGCTGTGGAGAAAAAGGAACCCTCATACACTGTTGGTGGGAATGCAGACTGGTGCAGCCGTTATGGAAGGCAGTGTGGAGGTTCCTCAAAAAATTACGAATAGAATTGCCATATGACCCAGCAATCCCTCTCCTGGGTATCTACCCAAAAAATCTGAAAACGTTTATCCATAAAGACATCTATGCTCCAATGTTCATTGCAGCTTTGTTTACTGTGGCCAAGACATGGAAACAACCAAGATGTCCTTCGATAGATAAATGGATAAAGAAGTAGTGGTATATATACACAATGGAATACTATTCGGTGGTAAGAAAAGGTGAAATAGGAACATTTGTGACAACATGGATGGATTTTGAGATTACAATGCTAAGTGAAATAAGTCAGACAGAAAAAGCAGAGAACCATATGATTTCACTGATATGTGGTATATAAAACTGAAAACAACAAAAGAACAAGACAAACAAATGAAGGAATAAAAACTCATAGACATAGACAATAGTTTAGGGGTTACCAGAGGGTAAGGGGGGAGGGAGGCTCTAGAAGAGGGTAAACGGGGTCTAATACATGGTGATGGAAAGAGAACTGACTCTGGGTGGTAAACACGCAATGTGAGATATAGATAATGTATTACAGAATTGTACACCTGAAATCCATGTAACTTTAGTAACAATTGTCACCCCAATAAACTTTAATTGAAAAAAAAAGAATATTGAATCACAAGCAAACTTTGTACACATACAATAAAAGTCAAAATACAACACAATATTCTAGAACTATGCCTGAAATAGTTCAGGCACCCAATAAGTATATATATATGAATTTCTTGAATGTAGTATGCAAAAAAATTATATGTATGCTTACCTGTGCATGTATATTTATGTGTATATGTATATTTCATCAGATGTTAAAGGGGTCCATAACCCAAAAAGTAAAAACTGTGGCCTGAAGTGTTTTTTTTCACATGCTGCTGCTAAGCGCAGATTTTTATTCCTATATACTTCTCAATTTGGGATTTTTTTTCTCAGAAGCTGGAAGAGTTATGCATTGGAAGTTGGGGGACACTAGGAGAAAAAAATTAAGGTCAAGAAATATTTAATCTTTGTTCAATCTTGCCATCTCTCTGTCATCAACCATCTACACAGTGGATGCGTTCTTTTCTGCATCTTCAATAATGTTATAAAGAAAATTTGGGGGTAGAATAGAGCACGCTAGCATATCATGAGGCAACTAGTTCCTAGTAGATATCAAGTGTAATTTCCATACTATTAGGCATTCTATTCCTAAACCACTGAATTAGAGCACCCACAACCCACACGCTGGCATCCAGTTTAAAAGCACATAAAAATCTCTCCATATGACTTTTTGAAGTCCAGAAACTTAAATCTATGGCATTTTTGCAAGTGCTCTCAGCTGAGAGGGATTCAGAAATTATCAAGGTGAATCCTTTTATTTTACAGACAGGAACAATAGGGTCCAAATAAAGGTTAACTAGTATAGATTAAATATTCGTGTCCCCTCCCCCCAGATTCATATGCTGAAATCCTACCTCCTGTCCCCCCCGCCAAGGTGATGGTATTAGGAGATTGGGCTTTTGACATGTGATAGGACATGAGGACAGAGCCCTCATCAGTGGGAGCAACGCTCTTATCAACGAGACTCCAGAGCTCCCTAGTCCCTTCTGCCATGTGAGGATACAATGAAAAGTCAGCACTCTGCAGCCTGGAAGACGGCCCTCAACAGAGCCTGGCCATGCTGGCTCACTAATCTTAGATTTCCAATCTCCAGAACCGTGAGAAATAAAAATTTCTGTTGCTTATAAACCACACAGTCTATGGTATTTGGTTATAACAGTCTGAACTGACTAAGATAGTAGCTAAAGCTACACAAGTAATGTCAAGTGTGGCCTTAGGGCCTTTATTTCTTGATAGTAGTCAGCCCAGGGCTCTGCTCCAAGAAGCCCATCGGCCGTGATTCACTCTCTCACTGGTACATATATTATCTTTATGTCATTTCCACCTACACTTCAGATTCCTAAACCAGATCATCAACATTCATGGGGGTTGAAGGAGGATCTCAGCTGGTTTGTTTTCCCACCCAACAGATACTGCAATGATTGTGAGGATGTGGAAATATGGACTTTCTATCAGGAAAGCAGAGTCCACCTTGCTACCAATGATAACCTGGATCTTGTGATTTCCAAGCAGAAGGGAAAAAATCTTTTCTGACCTCCTTCTTAGGATGTCATCATAGCCTGAAGTGCACTGCCCACAACTGACAGCAACTGACAGGCTTGCACACCATGCAGTAATGCTTTGTCCAGCTCCCGCCACACTGAGCTGGTGTTGCAGTGACCAGAAGTGCATTATGAGTTCCAGTAAACTACCACAGAGCAATGAGTGAGCCACTGAAAACTCAAGACAGACAGAGTCTTGAAAAACAAATTATGCAGATTGTCAGTTGTAACTGAAATGGCCATGGATTAGTGAGTTTAAAGTGTCCTCTTTGTAATAGATCAATAAGAAAAAATTATGTGGAATATAAAACTGAGGGTGAATATTTGAAACGGTATGATCTGTGTGCCACAAGGAAAAAGAATGTTACAAAGTTTGAATATGGAAACTAAATATAATCAGTTTTGAATTCTGAGGGGATTGGCAAAATTCAAGGGAAGAAGGGGGAAGTTTGCTCTTTTGTTTGGTAAGACATCCCGTGGGCATTCAGATATGAAAATGAGGCCCCAAGATTGTGCTGGAGAGAATAGTTGAGACAGAAGGAAGATAAACTACTCTGAGTAATAAAGGAATAGGATTTCACCTTTCCTTTGAACAATCTAACAGGTAGGGGTGGGGGTTCTGAGTTCAATAATGAACAAAGTGGAGAAATTGTCTTTGAAAGAAAATTCCAAACAGCAACCCAGCAGCCAGCTGGGATCTCAGGTGAGAGATGACCGGGGAGAAGTTTTTTTAGTGACGGTAGTCAATTTAGGGAAGAAGTTCAATATTTTTATGTTCTGTACTTTAATTCTTCTTGGTAGCCCCAAGATTTCATTCTAAGACTATTAACATCACATTGGTGTTGCTAAGTGGAATTTAAAGATTGGCAGTGTGCAGTGCATGGGGTGGCGGTGTGACTTTCTGCACACATTGCCCCCCCACCTCCCAAAAAAGATGCTCTGTCTCTGGGAACACCATGGGGATAGCAGTGTCATACTGAGGGAAGATGGTAGCCCCAAGGGTCCCATCATTGGTGACCGAGATCTGAGAACAAGGTGAATCTGGACCTGAAAGTTTAAAACCAGGCAAAACATGGATCTATTCCGGAGCAGGCACGAAAAAAGTTCACTTTCCCCCAAATATGCTCAAAGATAAAGAAGGGATTGAAAACAGGTAAACACTGCTGTTATGTGGGCTGGGGATCAAGCACTGAGGAGACACATGTGATATATATGCATGTGAAAGAGAGAGAGACTGGGAGCCTGCAGGTACCATGTGGTATAAAGTACCCCAAACACCTACTAAAAATGAAATCTGATAAATGGAGGATTTCAAGTGCTTGTCAAAAAACGTTCTTTCACTGAGAGCTTTTGCAGAATTCAATCACACTTAAAAGTGAAAGCAAAGTAAGCCCTGAGAAAAATTTCTTTCATCCACATGATAAGATATCAGGTCTTTCCAGGAAAACTAGAAATCCTAAGTGATGGTCAAAATGGCAGAGTAGGTAAACATTGTATTTGCATCCCCCAACAACCATATCAAAATTACAACTAAATTATAAAACAACCATCACTGAGAACCACCTGAAGACTAGTTGAACAGTTGAACCATAACTAAGGATACACAGAAGGAGGCACTCAAGACTGATACAAACGGCAGAGACATGGAATGGGCTCGTCTCCATACCCCCATGTGGCAGTTAAAAATTGGGAGGAATATCTTAGATGCAGCGGTCCCCCTGAGGAGCAAGGGGTCCCAATCCCACTCTAGACTCCCTACCCCAGGGTTCTAGTGCTAGGAAGAGAAGTCCCTACAGTTTCTGACTATAAAAACCAGCAGAGATTGTGGCCGAGTGAAACGGAGGGCAGCTGAAATCCTAGGCATTCCTCTTAAAGGGCCCATGCATGGACTTACTCACTGAGGGACTCACTCACTCTTGGCTGCAGTGCTGGGGCAGTCACTTGAAGGGCACCAGGGACATATCAATAGTAACTGAGTTGTCTGGCTTCCAGGTGAAGGCTAGAGGGGCAGCTTTCACCCAGATGGAGGTGTAGGCAGAAGCCATTGTTTCTTTTTTGGACCCTATCTCCTCTAAGTATGCAGACATAGGCAACTGTCGTGCGGGGCGGCCTGTGGAATCTCTACTCCTGCTCCCCACATAAGAACGCAGGATGTGGCTAGGCCCAAAAGGAACACCCACGGAGCCATAGGCAGGGGAGCCATAGCACTATACTCTCACCGGCAGCTGGGTTGGAGAAACAGGAAACAGGAGCCACACAATTCTCAACCCTCACTGGGCGCCGCTTGCAGGCTCAGTCACCATCTTCTTGCTAGCCCCCCATTTTTTGCTAGCGTAGCCACGGCAGTTATATTAATGGTCACTGGCTCACTGGTTACAGCTGATGGCCAACTAGCCACAGCTGATGGCCATCCAATCACAGTTGATGGCCATTTACTACCTGAGCCAGCACCTTTCTATGTGAGGCCGAGAGCCTGGAAACTGCTTTCTGGGGCTCTGTCCCCACAGCAACCACCATATCTCAGTCTCCATGAACCTAGCTAATACTATTTTTCCCATCTTGGTGATTCCCTGAGACCCCACCCTACCAAAATTCCGGGTCCATCACTTCCAGTGGCTTTTACCTACAAATGGCCTGTCTTGGTTTATGCTGTGGACTTTCCCAAAATTTCTCAAAGGATCACAAACTCCAAACAAGCAGCATCTGGCCTTGATATGCCCTGTACTTCTTGCTAAGCAGCCCCAAGCCCAGACTCATGGCAACCAGTTTCTTGGCTAGCAGCTGAGCCTCTCCCGGGAACCTCCAAGCACAGTGTGGGTGGAAGACATCTGCGGGTCATTTTGTGGCTCATGCCAGGTGGACTCAGGCAGAGCATGGGTGGAGGCTGAACTTGGCCTGTGATGGCACTCATCCTTGGAAGCCCCAGGGATGGCACACCCAGTGCCAGTCAGAGCACCACCAGTCCACCTACACAGACAATACACACAAAGGGCAGACTGAGCAGGCACCAGAGCCTGTTAAAGTGAATCCTGCTCTGTAGGGTCAGCCATGCACAACAGCTCCTCTATAGTCACAGCCAGTCTTCACAACCAATCAACCTGAGGGTCAATCCTTCCCACTGACATGCAAACAGGAACCAAGGCTCAACTATAACAGAAAGGTACACACAACCCACACAAGGGACACACCTGCAGCACCTGGCTCAGGTGACCAGGGAGACTGCATCATGGAGCCTCAAAGGACACCTACTACATAAGACCATTCTACTAAGACCAGGAGACACAGCGACTCTATTTAATACATAGAAACAAACACAGGGAGACAGCCAAAATGGACAGATAACAGAAATATGTCCCAAATGAAAGAATAGAACAAAGATCCAGAAAGAAAAAAAAAAAAAAAAAAACTAAATAAAATTAGAGACAAACAATTTACCAGATGCAGAGTTCAAAACACTGGTTATAAGGATGCTCTATATCTCAGTGAGAAATTCAACAAAAAGAGATACAAAACATAAAAATGGTGATAGAAAACATAAAAAATAACCAGTCAGAAATTAAAAATATAATAACTGCAATGAAGAATACATTAGAGGGAATCAACAGTAAATTAAATAAGGCAGAGGATGGAATCAGAAATTTGGAAGATAAGGTAGCAGTAATAACCCAATTGAAACCACAAAATGAAAACAGAATTTTAAAAAATGAGGATAGTTTAAAGGAATTCTGGGTCAACACGAAACATAAAAACAATTGCATCATAGGTGTACCAGAAGAAAAAGAGAGAGACCAAGAAATTGAAAACCTATTTGAAGAAACAATCATGGAAAAGTTCCCTAACCTGGCAAAAGAAATAGACATACAATTCCAAGAAGTGCAGAGAGTCCCAAACAAAATGAACCCAAAGAGGCCCAAAATAAGACACATCATAATTAAAATGCCAAACATTAAAGACAAAGAGAAAATCTTAAAAGTACTAAGAGAGAGGCAGTTATTACCTACAAGGGAGCTTCCATGAGACTGTCAGCTGATTTCTCAACAGAAACTTTGCAGGCCAGAAGAAACTGGCACAAAATATTTAAAGTGATTAAAATCAAGGACCTACAACCAAGATTACTCTACCCAACAAGGCTATCATTTAGAATCGAAGAAGAGATAAAGAGTTTACCAGATAAGAAAAAGCTAAAGGAATTCATTACCACCAAACCAGTATTACAACAAATGTTAAAGGAAATTCTTTAAAAAGAAGAAAAGATTAAAAAATATGAATAATAAAATGGCAATAACTATATCCGTATCAATAATTGTTTTAAATGTAAATGAAACAAATGCTCCAATCAAAAGACATAGGGTGGCTGAATGGACAAGAAAACAAGATCCATACATATGCTGCCTACAAGAGACTCACTTCAAATCAAAAGACACACACAGACTGAGTGTAAAAGATGGTAAAATATATTTCATGCAAATGGAAATGAAAGAAAATCTGGGGTAGCAATACTTATGTCAGACAAAATAGATTTTAAAACAATATGTATAACAAGAGACAAAGAAGGTCATTTTTATATACAATAGACTAGATATGGAAGCAACCTAAGTGTCTATCAATAGACAATTGGATAAAGAAGATGTGTTACATATATACAATGGAATGTTACTCAGTCATAAAAGAGAATGAAATCTTACCATTTGTGACAACATGGATAGAACTAGAGGGTATTATGCTAAAAGAAATAAGTCAGACAGAGAAAGATAAATACAATATCATATCACTTATATATAGAATTAGAAACAAACAATCAAAGCAGAAACAAATTAACATATTCAGAGGACAAACTGATGGTTGCCAAATGGGATGGGGGTTAGGGGACCTGGTGAAAAAAGTGAAGGGATTAAGAAGTGCAAATATTGGCAGTTACAAAATAGTCATGGGGATGTAAAGTATGGCATAGGGAATATAGTCAATAATATTGTAATTACTATGTATATATGGTACCAGATGGGAACTAGAGTTATTAGGGGATCATTTCATAAGTTATATAAGTGTCTAACCATTATTCATACACTTAAAACTAGTATAATATTGAATGTCAACTTTAATTGAAAAATAAAAAATTTGGAGAATGATCCAATATTGTGGAGTAAATAAACACTGTGCCTTCATCTTAAAATTACAACTATATTATAGAACAACTTGGAAAACCACCTGGAGAACAGAAGTTTTATAACTAAGGATATAAAGAAGCCATGTCGAGACTGGTAGAAGGGGCGGAGATGCAAAGCAGGCCCCAAACCTCTGTGTGGTCGTTGAGAATAAGGAGGGGTATCTCGGCCATGGAAGTTCCCCACGGAGGAGCAAGGCTCCAGCCCCCAACATCAGCCTCCCTAGCCCAGAGTACTAGAACCAGAAAGAGGAGTCCCCCCATGACTTTGAAAAACAATGGGGATTCCAACCATTCAGGGGAATGGAAGGCAGCAGGAAACCCAGACATTCTCTTAAACGGCTGCTGCACAGATTCACTTGCTCACAGCTACTCACCCTGGGCTCCAGCGGAGGGCCAGTGACTCAGGGGGTGTCAGATACGTACAGGGGCAGACTGAGAAGTGTGGCCTTGGTGCGGGGGAGGTCTGGAGGAAAGCTGGCATTTTCTCTGTGTGGGGTCCTTCACCCGTGCAGCTGAGCAAGTAGCTGCCATCTTTCTTGCATTGAGCCCGCCCCCTTTGCTTCTCTGGACAAATCTGAATCTGATTGGTCTGGTGAGCTCCACAACTTCACCCTGCTGACTCACTGGAGCCCCGCCCCACCCAACTCCTTACTGCAGGAGGCTTTCTTGGCAGCTGAATCTAATCAGAGCCAGTAACTGGCAGCAGGTGGCAGCAGACCTCAGTGTGTCCTGGCTCTTTTCATGGCTACCCCAAGCCCAGTAATGGTGGCAGACATCCTCAGTTCACAGCATGGCCTCTCCCACATGCCTCCAGGCCCAGCACAGGCAGCAACCAATGTGGGCCTCCCAAGAGGCCCCAGAACCACCATACTTGGAGATTGGCTTCAAACCACAGCAGAGCACCACCCAATTAGCCCCGCAAGTGGCACACACAAAGGGTGGTCCCAACAAGCACCAGGGATCAGTGTGGTGAATCCCATTCTATGTAGTAAGCCCCACACACAGCAGCCCATAAGCTGTGGAGAAGGCCAAATCCCACAGTCAATCAGGCTGTGTCAATCCTACCCACTGACGTGCCAGTGGTAATCGATTTTGCTTATATGTGGAATCTAAAGAACAAAATAAACAAACAAAATACAAATACGTTAATAGATACAAATAACATTTTTATGGTTGCCAGATGGGAGGGGAGTTTAGGGTGTGGGTGAAAAACGGGAAGGGTTAAGAAGTATAAATTTGCTGTTACAAAGTAGTCATAGGGATGTAGGTTATAGCAGAAGAAATATAATCAATAATATTGTAATAACTGTATGGTGTATATGGGTACTAGATTTATTGGGGTGGTAGATGGGAGGGGCTTGGGGGAAAGGGTGAAAAAGGTGAAGGGATTAAGAAGTACAAATTGGTAGCTACAAAATAATTATGGGGATATAAAGTAAAGTATAGCAAATATAGTCAATAATATGGTAATAACTATGTACAGTGACGGGTGAGTACTAGACTAGTCAAGGAGATCACTTCTTATATTATACAAATGTCTAACTACTGTGCTGTACACCTGAAATTAATACAAAATAATATCAAATGTTAACTGTAGTTGCAAAATTTAAAAAGGGGGGGAAGGTGAAAAGGAATAAGAGGTTCATTATTTCCAGGTATAAAACAAATAAATCACGGGGATGTAATGTACAGCATGGAGAATATAGTCAATAATATTGTGAAAGCATAGTACAGTGTCAGATGGTTGATGGACTTATCATGGTGCTCACTTCTTTAAATATATAAATCTTGAACAACTATGGTGTACAGCTTAAACTGATATAATATTGTATGTTAGCCATATTTTTAATAAAAATCTTTGAAAAATTTTAAAACAATAAAAATAATAAATTAAGATAAAAATGTAAAAGACCATATCCTGGAGGTTTGTTGTGTAACCAGCAAATAAAATTGAGCAGTGAAACACTTATGTACAAGAGGGATGGGGGTGAGGGAAGGGAATGTAAGTGAACATCAGTATGCATACATGTGTGAGAGCAAGAATAAAATATAGAAGCACATAAATACATTTTCAAATTAGAATGTTGTTCCTGTTGGTATTTATGTAAGCTTTTTTCCTTCAGATACTATATTAGTCCACATGTCAGTTACTCAAACAAGAACAATATTAATATATTTATTCATTAACCAATTCACTTAAATACTAAACACCCAAACACCAAATATTAAACACCCAGTGATGCCCAGCAGTCTTCTAGGCAGCTTCTCATAGTCACAATTAGTTCCCAGAAGTCTGCAAAATGTTTAAACCCTCCTTTTTTCAACAAGAAAACCAAAGTTCAATGAGATTAGGTGACCACCCACAGTTGCAGTTACTAAGTGGTTGAGGTTTCAAAGGCAGATCTCCTGATACATGGGACACCAGCTTGTGTGCAAAGGACTTTGGCCTGTAGCCTATAGGGCAACAGCCCTCAACATGTTTCACTTGATTTCAAATTCAAAACCAAAGCTGCCTAAATACAAAAATTGTATATTGTACGTAAGAGCTTGTTTAAGAAATGTTTGTTGAGCACCTCCTATGTGACACGTATAAATTTTAACATCCAGTACTTATTCTCAAATTGTTCATAGTGTTGACAGGAAAGAAAAATATAAGAAAAATAAAATGTCTTTAGTGCGGGCACATGGCATGAGGGGTGGATGGGAAGTAAGGCTGGCGGAACCTCTAGGGGTTACACAATGAGAGATTTTGAGACACGTGTAAGGGCCATCCCGGATCACCTGGAACTTGTTCTCAGCTGTATCTGAAGGCTGGAAGATGACTTCTCACCTCCACATAGAGGCTCACAAACCTCCTAGGAAAAAGACGTGAACCCTGTCCACTAGTGGGGTTTAAACATGTGCAAACATGTGTGATATGAACTCAAAGACAGCAGATGAGCTGTGTGGTACATGTGAAAGTTGCTAAGAAAGCAAATCCTAAAAGTTCTCACCACAAGGAAAAACACACTTTTTGTAACTCTATGAGGAAATGGATGTTCACTAAACTTCTTGCGGTAATCGCTTCACAATATACGCATATGCAAGTCAAGTCATTATGCGGTACATCCAACTTGTACAGAGCTTATGGCAATTATATCTCAATAAAAGTGGAGGAGGGAAAAGATAGCAGCTGGAATAAAGAGATTAATAAAGCAGTTTCCATCAGGGAAGGCGGAGATGGAACAAATAAAACAGAGCCTAGGGATCAGAGTGTAATGAGGGTCTGGGCACAGTGTGGCACCCTATTCCAGAACCTATCCTAACTCAGGCCTCCAGGTCAGCTGGAACGGTGTTTATAAACTGAAAAGGCTGGATCACATATTCATGAGTATGCATACACTGCTCTGGGAATTTGTTCAAGTGAAGAAGACCGAGGAACTGGTGTTCAGAATTAGAGAGATTTGCTTTTCATTGTTGTTTCTTTTTGTACTGCTTTGATTTTTTTGTTTCATTTTGTTTTTTGCTTTTAATCACATGCATGAAGTAGCTATTAAAACTTTTAAAATATACATTTATTTTTAAAGGAAAGAGTTGTAGCACTGACTCTGCAATATTTAGGGTCCAAGCAACAGCATTATTGAACGACCTCTGAATAAAAGAAAAGAAGCATCCTTCTCAATGCACAAGGACCTTCTTAGGTGTGGAGTGGTCTCTGGCACTGAGGAAGGGTCAAAGCCCATCAGTGGTGAGCTTATATTCAGCTCCACTGACAATGACAGTGTGAAGAACAAGGTTAACTCAGAGCAGCACTTCTGAGTCTCATCAGAGGCAAAGAGAGGAGAGAGGGAAGGAGGTACGGAGGGAGGGAGGGAGGGAGGGAGAGAGAGAGAGAGAGAGAGAGAGAGAGAGAGAGAGAGAGAGAGAGAGAGAGACTCTCTCATCACAGCTAGCTCCAGCAGGGAGTACACAAGTTTCCCACTGTAAAACGTTTGCATTCAGTCCACCTTATTATAGTTATAATAAAGTATAACCAGAAAGGAGCATTTTCCTTCTTAGTTTGGAAGATGAAAGGGATGTTAACATAAGTTGATGGTATGAAGAGGAGTGATAAATGCTGCCTGGTGGTAGAAGGAGTCAGAACAACAGGGGTCCTCCAGGTCTGCGGATTTCCAGGCAACATCAAGGGAAAAATAGTTCCAGCTCAGAGCAGTATCGTATGGAATTTGTCAGGGCTGTGGCACTATAGGTCCTGCTTCAGGAAGCCACAGTAACAATGATTATGAGTGATTTGTGTACACGTGGAAGCACCCCTGGGGACTCTCAGAAATAAATAGAGAAAAGCCTGGTTTGGGGTGAGAGTTCGAATCCTACAATAAAGCCAGCAGGGACCTAAAGATCAAATCCCTTATGAATATTACCATTATCCACAAGCAAAAACATTGGACTTGCTTCTACAGGACACCCTATCTCTGGCTTTTATCTCTATGACAGAGGTGACGGACAATTCAAAAATGAAACCTTGAATCTATCCTACTGATTTTTGTAAGCTCTATGAATCATTCACAAGTTCTGGCACATTATTACTCATGATAAATTACCTGTGATATTTCATCAACTGATTGGAAACACCAAGGTACAATAAAGTCATAGTTAAGAATGACTTAAACCAGTTAAGAATACGATCAGTTCCGTGTGATAGAACCACTCCAGGGTTAACCAACTAAGATTTCTATTTCTTACACAACAAGAGGTCTGGACATAGTCCAGTGCTGACATCATGGCTCACAATAACCGTGGGGATCCAGACTCTGTCCATCCCCTGATTTTGTCACCTGTGCAGAGTGCTTGCAAAGAAGACTACCATTGCTCCAATCACTGGATACATGCTCTTTCATCTGAGCTGCCCACGTGATTTGCTTTGACCAATAGAATATGGGAGAAATTTCTCTGTGTGAATTCTGAGACTTATCCTCAAGAAGTCTTGCAACATCCGCTCCCACCCTCTTGCCCTGAAAGCACAACGCAAGGTTGCCCTACCCTCCTAAGAATGAGAAACCAGATGGAGAAAGAGGCCAGATAGAGAAAGGCCCAGCCAACCCAGAGTTTCCAGACATTTCCACTGAGGCATCAGACATGTGATCGAAGTCATCAGAACTAGCCAGTTACCAGCCAATCCCCTAACGTAGATGATCCCAGGGAAATATCTGCAAAAGAACTACCCAGCTTAGCTCAATCCCCATAGTAGGATTGCGAGTAAATAAATGATGTTGTTTAAGCCACTAAGTTTTGGAGATGATTTGTTACTCAGCAATAAACAACTACAATACCATCATGTGGTATCAAAATCATGTCCCACGGCGAAGAAAGATCACAAGGCAAAATTTTGATGCCAGTCAGCAAATGAACACAAAAGCATTATAAATATTAATTTGGGAATTACAAATACATTTTAGCTAATAGGTGAATTCACAAATATGGGATCTGCAAATAATGAGGACCAACTTCATTTAACTTGAGGTGCCCACGGGACATCCAAAAAGCTATTGAGTATACCAGTCTGGAGACAGGAGAGGGCTATAAACCAGATAACTCACTGTTCTGCTCAAAACCCTGCAATGCTATGAGGTCACTCAGAGCATTCAGTAGAAACCGTACTTCAAATTTTGAACTTTGGTTTTTTCTAGGGCTAACGACAAGAGGTAAGACGCTCTGGTGATGCTGGGCAGCGGCCATGAGCCGCAGCTCCCAGCCAGCCATGGTATCACGAGGGTAAACAACTGATACTCTATGGTGTGTTGTGTTGTCAGCACTTTTCGGATGTGGTGTTTTGACTTTTCGCATCCCATCATATCTACAAAACACCCATCAGTGTGTCCTGTTTCTGGTGAGAAGAGGAAGGTACTTACTCTTGAGATGAAACTCAAGACAACCACCAACTGCAGGCTAATGGAAGTGTTCTGAGCATGTCTAAAGTAGGCTAGGCTAAGCTATGATGTTCAGTAGGTGAGGTGTATTAAATGGATTTTTGACTTATGGTATTTTTAACTTAAAATTGGTGTATCAGGATGTAACCTCATGATAAGTTGAGTATCTGGACTCAAAACCATAATTATAGGTGAGAGCACTTAGAGAGTGAACTGAGAGGAAGGCTGAGGACATAACCCCAAGAAGGGAGTGATAAGCCCAGAAAGGAGACAGAACAGAAAGAGGAGAAGCAAGATTGAGTGGAACCCCAAAAGCCATTGGAAGAGATATTTTCAAGGAGAGAGACTCAAACAGTGTAAAATGGCATGAATAGGTTAGCAAGATGAGGAATGAAAAACATTCATTTAGAACCCAAATCACTGCATATCTTCTGTGTGTCAGGCATTGTAGGTATTGGGACACTGAGGGCGTTGGGACACTGTGGGCATTGGGACAATGTGAGCACTGGGACAATGCCACTCGAGAAATATGACGTTGGTAGCAATGTTAGTTCTCCACCCAGACCCTTGCCACCACTTTTTGCCATTTTTGTGTTCTGCCCCACTTCACTACACAAATCCCCAAACACTTGGCAGTGAAGACGGCCCTCAGGCCACTGAGAAGCTTATCCACACTATTGAGATAAATTTCTAGGCCCAGGATGAAGCTGCTTCTGCCGGGCTGCCATGTCAGCAAACCGAAACTTGGATAACTTTTGTTTCCCTGTAAATGCTCTGCTTGAACAGAAACACAGTATATCCTGTTAGCCAGTCCCCAAACATCAAGCCACCTCTGGGCTCTATATTTATTTCTTTGTTCCTTATTAATTTTCCTTTTTTTTTTCCTTGTTCCTTATTCATTTTCTATCTTTCTCTTCCTTGTTCTTTATTTTTTATCTTATACAAGCATCCGCCTTCTGTCCCATTTAGTAGTTCTCTGGAAGCTCGGGAATGGAGACTGTCCCCTTCATGAAGTGTTAAATAAAGTTTGCTTGCATCACCAAAATTGTCTTCTTTAACCATTTTTAACAACACACACACACACAGAAGGAGACCTAGAATTCTGGGAATTTACTTCCCCCACGGTGGCCTTTGGCCAGTGAATGATAGGTGTGGGGACACCACCACCCAGCTCCCTGGCCCCCCATGGGGCTACACTGGGCATCACCTACACTTTAGAGCTCCCACAGGACCAGGCTGGAGCCACCATTTCTGCGATATTCCCTGAGGACGAACTTTTTCTTGGTTCTCTCCCTCTTACTGTCCTGCTTCCCCTACTCCTGGCCAGGTCCCCAAGGGGCACATTCTTTAAAACACCACTTACCTCTGAACGCTAAAGTTAGAGTTTGCTGCTGAGGCCTTTGGGGTGTCCATTGTCTAGTAAGTGGGAGGAGCAGGGAACAGGCAGATGCAGTGTGAAAGAATGGGGGAAATAGGGCTAGAGGCGTGCATGGGAAGGGCACAGGATCGAGACTCCTACGGATACGGAGGCTTCCAGGAGCCCCAGGGTTCTATGCTGACACTGGAGATAGGGGTGGGGATCAACCTAGCAAAGGGGGACAGCATTTCTGACAGAGGAAGCAGTCCATGCAAGGGTCCTGAGAAAAGAAACAACAGAGCTAGTTAGGGGAATTACAAAGAAGTCGATATAGCTGTAGGGCCAGATGTGAGAAGGAACTGGCAAGCAATGAAGCAACAGGGCGGGCAGTGGCACATTCAAAAGGCTTTGTAAACCAGGTGAGGAGATTTGGAACGTCCTGAGGGCCAGAAAGTGCCTTTGGGGATCCCTTTGTTCACAGCCAAGGGAATGGGTTAGAAAGGGGTCAGATAGAAAACGGAGGACCAGTTAGGAAGCTGTTGAGATAATCCAGCCAAGAGAGGATGGTGGCCTGAAGTAAAGTAGAAAAAGTGGGGCTGGAGGGAGTAAATGGATTACAATTGAGAGGCCTCTTGTGATATTACAAAAGCAAGGCCAATGAACCAAGGAAGAAGGTAGTCTGAGCATGTGGGCAAGTTATGGGATGCAAAACTGGAGACAATGAGTACAGGTTACATTTTTTAGAAGTTTGTCCGTAAGGAGAGAGAAATAAACTTAAGGGTTAAAGGATGGTTAGGAGGGGTGAGAAGGGGGCAGTGTCTAAGACGGCAGAGAGTCAGGGCACATTCATAGAGTTACAAGGAAAGGAAGACATGCCCTTCAAAGTGTCAGCCTAATTCTCTCTCTACCTTTCTTGCTTGTATTTTTCTTTTTTACCTGCATGAGGACCTATTGTGACAGATAGTGTCCTAACTCTGTGAACAGCAAATGCTGGCAGCCAGGCGATACCCAGTCATAAAAAAAAAAAAAAAAAAAAAAAAAAAGCTTCAAAAGTCAGACTTATTCCTGTCCAAACATTTCTTTGGAGATAATTTGCTCTTTCCAGTCCGGGCCTTGTAGAAAGGCCATAATGACACAAGCAGTCCTGTTATGGCTGTGGAGGGCAAAAGGTTGGAGGAAAAGTTCAATTAAAACCCTGCCTTCCTCAGCCTGATAATGGGTTTGACATTTGCAGAGGGTTCGTAATGTCTGCCATTGCATATCCCACAAATTGGAGAAGTTTTTTTGTTGCAGGCTGATAAAAGGTCTCAGGCAGCACAGCATTTTCACGATTTAGCCCTATCTGCCTCCTCATGCATAGCACCCTCTCCTTAGAACCTCCCCAGAGATGACACTTTGGACAGCTCCTTCCCTGTGAGTCCAAGAGAAAACTATAACTGCTGCCTGCAGGCCTGGTGACATAATTCCTCACTCAGAGTTTGCAAATCCCAAAGAGGCTTCTGGTTACCTCACAAAGATGTTGTAAAATCTTTGCCTAATTTGCAAAAGGTGAGAGTGACAGATATTGTGAAGGGGAGGTGTTTTCCAAGACAATTCAACTGGACATTGGCCTAGGAGTTTCACAGTTTACAAAACACTTTAGACACATGATCTTATTGGAGACGCATGATAGTTCTGTATTTCTCCTGTTCTAAAGATGAGAAAATGGAGACTCAAGTATGATCTTTTAACTTCTGCTCCTTTATGATTTTTGCTCTCTCCACCATTCCCCATTGCTCTGAAAAGAAACAGAATAAAACACTAAGGTGGTACAACTCGCAAATGGGTGGGAAAGACTGCTATAAAGTTTGGATGAGGCCAGTCAAGTGCAGATTGCTCTCAGGCAAAACTGGGAAGAATCACCTTTGATTGCCCTCACCGCCTTTTTGTCCCCTACCCTGCAATGCAAGGACCCTCATTCTTCCCCTTTGCTAAGCAAAGCAACTCTGCATTGTTCACATGAGCAGCAACCTACCCTTTGATGTCACGGATTCCTTCCCTCCCTTCAAAACTTACCTGTCCTTACCTGGGTTCTACTCCCTTGGCATCTTTCTAAGCAACTGATCTATTTAATCTGATCATTAGACTTCTTGAGAGGTCCTTCCACTCTGAGAGTCATGGTTCTCTGCACATTTGCTAAAGTATTTAACATCAAAAGCCACTCCAGTGTCATCCCTCCCTATAACCTTGACAAGAGCTCTGTTGACTCAACACAAACCTCTCAGTGATGCAAGGGTTTCAGGCACTGCTGCAACTCATTGGTGCAGTTATTGCTGGGTGTGGGCTGAGACTACTTCCTGTCTCCCTCAATCAGAGCATCACTGCCTATCCACCACTCTGACCATGATCAAGGCTGATGGCCAAAGTAATCTCTCAAAATAAAAACAGCCTGTGAAATAGAAAAAAGCTAGCCCAGAGAGCTTTGAGTTTGGAAAGGCTCAACATAGTCTTTGCTGCTTCTAAGGCCACCTAAGTGATGAATGGAAGCTTTTCAAAATGCTCATTGTATGTGGTTGTGATAGAGCCCAGCCAGGTGCTGGCCAAGAAATCAACACCTGACCAGGCCCTGGCAGTTAGAGCTGGCTCTAGGGAAGCAGTTACCCGAAATAGCCAGGAACAGATGGAGTTGGGGGTGATTATCCTAAGGAATGCCAAATCAAAGTAGCATTGGTTAGATTTTGTCACCTTCCAAAAACTAAGGGAGAGCATGAGATTGAGAATGAGGAACAGAGGTAACAGAGAAAGTTACTGGGGTGATGAAGTGTTCCAAAAATAAACCAAGGAGAGACGTGAACAAGTCCAAGAGAATTACCAACAAACTTCAGAGGCCCACAGTTGTTTCACTGGGTGGGATGTGGGGCCAAGTTAGGGTGTAGGATGGACATCATCTGAAGATATTCTCCCTAAGAAAGGCCAACAATCAGGCTATTGTCTTATGGGGGAAGTTGCCCTCCGATGGGCATCTTCACTCCTTCCTCCAGGACTTAGTGACTTACCTCCCAGGAGGTCATACAACAAAGGCCTTGCTGAGCATCAGTACCAAGAACCGGATAATGTTGCTAGGAAGACTCACCCAAGTGGAGATGTGGAGCCAGTATAGACAACCCGTCCTACAGCCTACGGCCAAGGCAGTCCTGACTGCTTCTGGTTTCAACTGTGACGCTGGAGCTGATGGCCCAAAGTCAACTAGAGAGGACTGCGAGAAGGTGGGATCATGACATGTGAAAGTCTTTCTAAGGCTCAGTGGCTTTGGGAGCCCAGCACCCTTGGGAGACCTGTACAGGAATTCTGAGCCCATCCAGTCTACTAGAGACCCCCAGGGCACCTCCTCTAGCCAAGGCTGACCATAGTCGCAAAGGACAAAGCCCAGGTGATACAACCTGTCTCTGACACTGAACTGTTCTTTCTTAGACTCTGAGAAATATGAGAACAACTTTTGGAAAAAAACAGTGAAGACCAAGAAACACTGGAAAGGACACTGAGTGTTCTCAGAGCTCAAAGGCCTGTGCTCCGGTCTCAGCTTAGCCACTTATAGCAGAAGGATCTTGGGCAATTCACAAAACCTCTCAGGGCCTCTCATTGCTCATCTGCAAAATGGGATAACAAAACCTTGCCTGCTTACAGGTCTGTCCTGAACTCCACATAAGACAGCACTTGTGAAAATGCACAGGAAACTCTAACAGCACACATACCTGCAAACTGTTATTACCTAACAAGTGAGAAATCTGTGGCCTGAAAAAAATTAAATGACCCATTTGCCTATTGTATTAGTTTTGGTTCCCCCAGAAATAGACAGTGAAATAAGGTTCAAATGCAAGCTGATTACTTAAGAGAGGTGAGAAAAACAGAGAATTTAAAAAGTGAGCCAAGGAAGAGAAGGCAGCCGTAAAGGATGTGTTATCAGCCCAGCTACCACTGTGGGCAACTGGAAGTTAGTTCCCTGTGGAAGTTCTAGAACTAGAATAGAACATAAGCCTCATGGTTTTGCCACCCATGCAGTGAGGGAACTGGAGTGTTGATATGCCTACTCCCCGGAGTAGCTGGTTGAGGGCTGCCGGGACAAGTTGTAAGCAGACTGACCTTCTACAGCTGTTTAGAGAAAGCCAGCAGACAAAGGAAAGCAGAGGCTGAAAGTGGAGGTTGGCCACAGTGTACTGATGTGGTGAATCCCATTGGGTATATGTGTGGCATCACCGTGGCTTTGATGGCCAGTAATTGGTGGAGATAAGATCAGACGCCCCACTACACCATATCACGTTCTCCTCTGATATTATGAATGAACACTCCTGGCCTCATGAGGTTTCTGCCCAGACTACTTCCTGCCAGGGTCATTCTACTCATATATGGAGGCACCATTGGATCAGAGCCAGGAGATGGCATCTCTTGGCCTAGCTGTCTTCTCCAGGCTTCTAACATTCAGCCCAAAATGCCCAGCCTTGCAAGCCTAGTACATATATTGACACTGACATGAGAATTCACAGATTTGGGGGCCTGTTTGCAGGCTTAGGGAATCTGTTACCTGGATATCAATCCAGGGGCACAGTTCGGCAGAAGGAGGAATAGTGACGTAGGACAAGGGGCAAGTGAGAAGAAAGGCAAGAGTTTGAGTCCAAGTGGCAGGACCTTCAGGGCAAGATAGCGTATGGGGGATTCAGTGCCTGGTTCAAGTACTGCATCCGCAAACAGCGAGCATCACTTCGCAGAAACACATATCTCTGTACAGGGCTCAAAAGCCCAGAGCAGACCAGAGCTGAGATGCACACACATCCCCAGGCACTGGGCTCTCTCCAACCAGACCGCACAAAAGTGATCAATGGATTGCTGAAGGCGGGCCTGGCCCAGACAGTCTAAAGACTGGGCGAGGAGAAGGAGGTTCTTCAGGAAACATGCAAAGATTCCCTCTGTGTTTTGATGGTGGGGAGAGGCTAAAAGGAAAAAATAAAATAAAAATAGAAAAACTCAAAGCACTGAGTAAGGAAAATCTAACCCCTTCAGTACTGATTCATAAGTAAAATGCAGCCTGGCCTCACTGCTGCTGTGTGTCGTCAAGTCTAAGATGCACATTTTTTTCACACTTTAACAGCTCTGAAATTGGGTTGTGTCTTGCAGCGAACATGGCCTCCATCTCTCCCAGCCAGAAGGCAATTATAATGGATTGCTATTGCCCACATGCCCCAATGTAGTAAGAGCTATTCCCATTGTCTTTGCTCATGTGCTGAATTTAAAATGTCTTCAGACTGAACAACAAAATGTTGGTAAATGTGGAAGTTAGAAAATCGATTCATTATTTTCACTTTTTTACATGTTTAAGTATTTCCATAATAAAAAGGGAAATAATCGTCCAAAATATACAATGATTCAGCATTGAAGTGAAACGCTTATTTTGTTTTTAGAAGAATGCAGAAAATAGAAGAGTAAGGTGTCAATGTGATATTAGTAAAACAAATGCTGAAGGAATAACTGTAATTTTACATTTTCTTAGATAATAACAAGCTATCTTTTGGAACCTAAGAAAGAAAGATATCTACAAGTGGGATTAAGCCATGTAATGTTTTGTTACTGAAACTGAAGGCAGAACAAATTGCCTAGACCTTTGAAATGTGTTAAATAAATTTAGAAGCAATGTGACCAACTCATGAGTCATGATATGCTATCACTAAAACCCTGTGTCTTAGTTTAAACGATGCATAAAATCACAGTGCACCTTCCCATCAATGGTGCTTTAGAGTCAATAACACACAGTACTCTCAGTCTTCAGTGTTCCTGTTCAATGCTGCTCTCCAATGCAAATTTTGGAAATATGCATATTTGTGGAAAGCGATAAAAAGGTTTACATTCACCAAAGTCCCTCCTCTGGAGATGCCTGTAATTGTCTAAATGAAATGCTTTTATTTATTTGTTTGTTTGTTTGTTTATATTTTGGGGGGAGTGCTGAGGACTGTGGCAAACTGGAGAACAGGCTCCACTTTTTTGACATTCAATATTATTTTATATTAATTTCAGGTGTACAGCATAGTGGTTAGACATTTACATAATTTAAGAAATGATCCCCCAACTAGTCCAGCACCCACCCAGCACCATACATAGTTATTACAATATGATTGACTATATTCCTTATGCTATACCCTACATCCCCATGACTACTGTGCAACAACCAATCTGTACTTCTTAATCCCTTCCCCTTTTGCACCTAACCCCCCAATGCCCCCGCCATCTGGCAACTATCAATATGTTCTCTGTATCTGTGAGTTTGTTTCCGTTTTGTTTATTTTGTTCTTTAGATTCCACATATAATTGAAATCACATTGCACCTGTCTTTTGCCGTCTGACATATTCCACTCAACACAATACCCTCCAGGTCCATCCATGCTGTAGCAGATGGCAAGAACCCATTCCCTTCCATGGCCGAGCAATATTACACTGTATATACGTACAACCTCCTCTTTATCCATTCTTCCATCAGTGGACACCCAGGCTGCCTCTATATATTGGCCGTTATAAACAATACTGTAATGAACATATGGATGCAATGCACATATGGGTACAACAATGAACATATGGACTCCACAAAATAGAGTTTTGTGTTTCTTCAGATAAATACCCAGAAGTGGGATGAGTGGGTCCTCCTTTGTCTCTTGTTATAACCTTTGTGTTAATTTTATCTGGCATAAGCATTGCCACCTTAGCTTTTTTTCCCCTCATTTCCATTTTCATGTGTGCGTGTTTATACACACAAAATTAAATGTGTAAAATCAAGGTGTACACGTAACAAAATTTCACATAAACTAACTGGTCTTAACTAACTAGAACATTTTCTCTGAACTCCACTTTTAGAACGATGCAAGTAACTGGGATATTTGTTATTATTTTCAAGAATTCCCTCAAATGAGCAGCTTCTAGGTTGAGTCTTTAAACACAGTGGCCCTGGCTTAGTGGTCTGCAGATCTCAGGGTACACAGCACAGGTCTGGCACCATAATAAGATTTGCAACAAGTGCTTGTTGAATAAAGAGATGAAAGAATGCACTGGATCCTTTGACATGCAGCCCAATGTTTTTCCCCAGCTAGCTCCAGCCCCAGGCCAGTGATCACTAGAAGTAAGAATCAGCAACCTGAGGCTCTGTAGGAGCCAAGTCATCAGAGTCAGTCTTACAATCTAACTTAGACTCAATTAGGCAGAAAAGTAGACTCAGGTATTTCAGAAATTATTTAAACGACAGGAGTTAAGATTGAAATCTTTCTTCACCACCCATGACACAAGACTTCACAGGTAGCAAACATTCAATAAATAATAACTGTTCGGAGTTCATATTGTTCTTGAGAAATCTAGATAAATTAACTAAATTCCTCCTTTTCTGCATGTGTTTTGAATCACCAAGATAAACAGTCAGACACACGCATGCACCATCCATCCTACCACCATTTCTGCCCTCTGGCTTTCCTGTCTCCATTTGGAGGCTGGCTGCCAAGGGACTGGGTCTAATTCTTAAAAATTTGAGCAGATTCTTTCTCTCCAAGCCATATGAGTTTGTTTTCCTTCTTGAGTTACATTCCTACTCTGCCCCTTACACAAGAGGATGTTTCCTACAGCAGGAGCACCACAGCATCAGCAGAGATGGCCCCAGTAGGTGGTGGCCTCCTACCTCAGACTGCCCCTTCTTGCTGCTTTCAGTGTGTCCCCCCAGAGGATGCTCAGGCAACCCCAGAATGCAGCCACAAAAGACATGGTACCTGGATGGGAAGGTGACATATGGACCTGTATGTCCTGAATTGTTTTATGTGCTTTTACACACCTGGAAGGGTATTGTGACAAATGGGACCAGTCCACTTCATGGTTGTCAGTTCAAGCATGACACAATTGCTCCTCCAAACTGTCAGCAGGCAAGGAACAGATGGTAAAATAAGCTACATATTTGACTTTAGGCAGTATTATGGGCTGAATTGTGTCCCCCAAAAAAATTCATATGTTGAAATTCTAACCCCAGTACCTTCAAAGAAGGCTGTTGGTGACAGGCTCTTTAAGCAATAATTAAGGTACAATGAGATCATTAGGGTGGGCCCTTACCCAATAAGACTCTTGCCTTTCTAAGAGGAGAGTATAACACAAACAGGCGCAGCGAAAAGACCATGTGATGACACAGGGAGAAGACGGCCACCTACAAGCCAAAGAGAGAGGCCTCAGAGGAAACCAACCCTACTGACACCTTGATCTTAGACGTCCACACTCTAGAATTGTGAGAAAACAAATTTCTGTTGTTTAAGCCACCAGTCTGTGGTACTTTGTTAGGGCAGCCCAAGCTGACTAATACAGGCAACAAACTATTGGGATTAACTGTAACCATTTGCAGCATGGATTAGTACCATCAATGGAAACCTGAGGCAAAGAGTCACAATTATTAAAAATAGAGAATATTTAGGGGATGACATACCCTGATCTTTACGTATACTGAACTGTCCCTATATCTCTGTATCAATTCTCTATTGCTGCATATCAAATCACCTAAAGTTTAGCAACTCAAATCAACAACCATTCATTTGCTCACAACTCTGTGAGTCAGCAATTTGGACTGAGATGGTCTGGGCAGCACTTCCACTGGTCTCTCCTGAGGTCACTCACATGGTTGCGATTGTCCAGCAGCTTGGCCAGAGTTGGATGCTAGAAGATGGCCTCGTTCACATGTCTGGCAGTCGGCGTTGGCTGTTGGCTGCAGTGCTTGGCTCTCATGCTCCAGTAGGCTGGACAGAGCTGCTTTCCATAGTGGTCTTGGGTGAGCAATCCAAAGGGGCAAAAGCAGAACTGGCAAGTCTCTTTGAGGCCTAGTTCAGAAGTCTCACAATGTCAATTCAAACACATCCATTTGGTCAGAGTAAGTCACAGGGTGTGATTCAGTGGGAGAAGAATTAAACCCATTTTTTGACGGAAAGAGCAGTAACGTCACAGTGTAAAAGTATATGCAGGTTGGGAGGTATAGCAGCGGCCATCGTTACAGACATGTTCCTTCATCCCTTTGGACTAACAGGATCATTCCCCTGAGTACAGGCAGGTGGCTGCTCTATTCCAGGCATCTAATAGAGCAGGTGCCAGAGTCATCAGTGTATCTTACAGATTGTGACACTTGTTCATCCACCCATCCATTCTGCAAACAAAAAATGAAAATCTAGTCTGTGCCCAGGTACCAGAAATACAACAGTGAGTATCTTATAATGCCCACCTTCAAGGAAATTGTATTTGCTAGGGTCCTAGAGATATAAATCAGTGGATCAGAACAAAATTGCATACAATAGTGAATTCTAGGGAGGAGGTCAAGAAAGATTTCATAGAGAAGGTGACTTTTGCCCTGAGTTCAGAAAGTTGAGGGGCTTGTCAGGTAAATTGAGGTAAGAGGGTAAAGGCCTGACAGAGAGACACGAGCCCGGAATAGGAGGTCGTACCCACATCCAGGCACAGTGAAGAGGAGGCTTCTCTGCCACAGCAAGAAGAGTGAGCTCTCCCCATAGGCAACAGACAGACACTCAAGACTTGCAGGTTTGAACTTGTTATGGTCATACTTGCAATTTGGATGAATGTGCAGGATTCTGGCGGCAAAAGGACCAGTGAAGGTATTGTGGTCACAAACAATAGAATACAACTCTGACAGGTTGAGGCAAAAAGAGAATTTATCAAAGCCTCTGGAGTTGCTCACAGGGCTGCAGGGCTTGAAACCCTCAGAAATGGGGCAGCTCCAGCGGAAAGTGAGAAGATAAGACCCACTCAGCTCTCGGCCCCCCACCAGACACCATTGCCAGATTCACGGATGCGAACCATTCCTTCCACTTTGATCATTCTGTTTTAGGTTCAGGGTTTGGGGAGAGAAAATACAATCAACGGAGCTTATGTCATACGCTGTTCTCTGGCTAGAGGGCTCAGAGAGGGTCTCCAGGAATGACTCAGAGGGGCCTGTCTTGGGAGGTTCAGCACCTACCTTTGTTGTTCCACAAGACAGAGGGCTAATTCCCCAGAAGGAAACCAAGGTGCTGTGAGGAGGAGGAAAGGAAACTAGGCAGCCAAAACCAACAATATCCACTACAGAGCCATTCTAAGAGCCCACGAGACAGTCACCAAGCCCCATCTGCCTCACTGGAACAGAGTCAGCCTAAAGTGAGAGAATAATACAAAAGCTAAAGGTGACCAGGTCCATAATTCCCCCACCTAGATATTTGTGGACCCATCTCTAGCACCTTCCCAGAGATATTCCCTCTTCTGTAACACAGAATTTAACGAGGTTGTTCAGATATTATTTTCCTGATCAAAAATACCAAATGATTAACTCATTCAATTGTGCCTCTGTTAGTACTTCTTCTGACAAAGTTGAAGAGGTCACCTACTTTTCTCACTAACTTTCTCAATATCAGCAATTAACCTTGAACGTGACCTGGTAAGTATACACACATTCACATCCCAAGGACTCTACCAGGAGGAGGATTTTTGCACAATATCGATTTTTTAAATTTTTCTGACCCAAAGAAAACTTGTATTTCCCTTAAAATCACTTTTATTAGCAACCAGAAAGACAAGGGCTCAGGACCTTTCCACGAAAATCATGTCTAAAATGTGTCATCAGCTCTGAGCCCACCAGTAATTCCCAGACAATATAAATATCCCCCACTTTCTGAAAGTTTGTGATACACCACTTCACTTTCACAAAAGTTACATTAGTACCTGTTTTCCTAACTGAAAGAAATATGAAGAGGATTTTTGCTTTTATAAAAATATTTTTAAAAGCAAAAATAGTGTTCAGCGTTTGTTTTGGAAGCCAGCTGTCATAGAGGCAGCATGAGCCCCGGGAAAGCGAGAGAGGCCCCGCTAAACTATTTCCCTGGGAACCACACTTAGGATCTCACCATCAAGCACCATAGCTTTGAGCTGTGTCTGTGAGCCTTTGTGCTTTATCTCAATTTACTTTGTGCGTGTGTTAGTAAGATATGTCCTAACGTACCAGAAAAGCCTAAGAGAGCTCATAAGGATGTTAGGCTTAGAGTAAAACTGGGCATAATTAAGTGCATTCGGTATGATTTGGTAGGTTGTTTTTGGTGTCTAGAAACATTCAAAAATTTCTTCATATAAATTAATGGTAATTGTTTCTTTGCTTTATGCCATTTCAGCTTATAAAAGATTTCATAGGAACACTCTACTTTCAGATAGCAGGGGACACCTATACTACTAATAGAAGGCTTTGCAATGTCCAAATCATATCTGAAGAAATGGTCTATTCCCCACTTGGCTAATGCTGCTTCTGAGGATGCAGATAATTGCCTTTGGTCCAGCACTCTCCAGATATAACCAGCCTGCTGACACAGATAAGAATGAAGCTGGTTTCTGGGGTAGATGTTACGAGACCATGAAATTTGGATGGCTGGCCAACCTGTTACTAGTCACAGAGTCTATGGGAGAATAGTGATGATGAATTTATAAATATTGTTCAAATATTTAACCTTCACCAGAGTCTTAGAAATGGCATCAGAAGTTTTACATTTGATTTCCAGTGACCTCAGCTTACTAGCCTTGGAATCTTGAGATAACTGTTTTGATTTTCATGCACCTCAATTTATGAATTTATAAAATGGAAATGACAATACCCATTCTGCCTACTTCAAAAAGTTTCTTAAAAGGGTGAATTAAAAACATAGCATACAGACTTTATAGACTGGATCTCCCATCTGAGTGAATGGGAAGAAGCATTTGCGTCTATGTTGACATTTTCATAGTTCTACCAAGACAAGTTTTTAAAATATCATCTTGCTCCCACTGAGCAAAAACTACCTGTGTCAATTTCTCAATCTATCTTGCATTGGTTAGCTTGCTGGGAGCAAACTCACTGGCCCTAAGAATCTTGAAGGACAAAGTGATATGAGGTTAATAAGACATTTGTACTTCAAAGAGCTCCCTATGAGAACTGTTAGTAACAACCACCTCCCAATGGGTCTGAATTTCACCTCCTGTTCTGGCTCTCTTTTCGTTCTTACCCCATTTCTCCTCAGTCTTTTCTGTATTTCTCTTATTCACTCATCACTTTACTTATTCACTCATCAACCCCTGCACTCATCTGTTGAGTCTACTCTGCCCCAGGCACTAGGCCTAGACAGGTTTTCACAGAATAGTTCAACTCTAGCAGCTGAGGGATCATGGGTGAGTTGTTATTAGGCAAGGGCTCCAGAAATGTAATGTTTTATTATCCCTCCACCTTTGCCCTGTGCCTTGTACTGGAGGATGGCAATACGGGGCCTGCTGTTGAGTCCTCCGTGTAAAGAAAGAAATCCTAGGCCTTATGTTTTTGCTTGATAGTAGCTAAACAAAATCCTTACTTAGAAGCACATACGAAATGCAGCCAAATGCCACAGGGTCTTTTGTAGAATTCTCTGAGGGGCATTTTCAATAGATAGTACTCATCTTCCCAATCTGGGTTTTGAACACATTGAGAAATAAGATAAAAAGTAAAGATGATGGCCAAAATATCAATTTAGAAGTACGTCTGCCGGGGTGTGATTTGGGTGTCTGGGGTTTTTTAAGCTGCCCAGGCAATTTTAACGTGTTCCAAGGTTGAAAACCACTGTCCTAGGTGTTGCAGGGAGGGGCTTTGAAATTCACTGGGGAAAAGAAAGGAGGAGGTGATCTGAAGAGGCCAGGCTCAGTGGCCCCTAACCCCAGCTTGAACCTGAGCACCCCACTTTGATCTCATTTACATATTGGGTCTCTGCCTCAGATTTCAATTGAAGAAAGAACTCTGTTGCTAACAAAATAAACAAATTTGAATCACTGACTTAAGATTCTTCGATATAAGGAGTACATAAGGTTTCTGTATCGAGGAAACTTTTTCTCAGCATCATTTTTGATGTTTCCTACTCATATCTTGGTTACTGGAGTTCTTATACAGTTTTGCTGAAAAGAAAAAGAAAATGCTTGAACTCATTAGAAAACTGAAGTAACTTAACAAAGTGTTAATAAATGCAATAAACCTAGAGTCTATGATAACCTTCACATATTCATTCAGTGCATGTATATTGAGTATCTACTATATTTCAGATGTTGAGGATACTACTTTGAAGTTGGTCTCTCAAGGTAAGATCTGGCTTTCAGTAAGCTTATATTCTAATGGGGAGATAAGGCCTGGCTTTCAGGAAGCTTTTATTCTAATAGGGAGACAAGCAAGAGACAGATGTATAAATGAGACGGTGTTCAATCCCACGCATCTCTCAGGTTTGGGTCCTCTCTGCTTGGAGTCTGTAGAGGAGGGTTCAGTATTCCTGCTCAGTTGTCCCAGACTCTGTGGAGCAACTGTCCCCTCTAGTGAGGACTAGGGGGGTCCACAGTGGCTCATTTCATGGGGATCAGCCTGCATGTGCTGCCACCACTGCTGCTGTGACCCTCTGTCCTCAGAGGTTTCCCTAAGATCTGATGGAGTCTGCAAACCAGCTGGCCTTTGAGCAGGGCCTGGGCATTGGTTTCTTCACATCAGAGGGAGGGTCCTTTCATAATTAGGAGCCTGCCTTTAAGATATCTTCATTGCCCCAAGGCTGCCTGGCTTCTAAACAGTTTTGAAGTGTCCGGGAGCCCATTTTCTGAGAGGTGGTCACTTCAGTGGACCTCACTGCTTTAGTTCTGCAACACCAGACATCCAACCCAGTGGATGTCTGGAATGCAGCCTGGAGAGAGGATTTGCATATTTGTCCAGATATACATTCACAAACAATTAGAGCTTAATTGGTATACTGATATATCTTACAATCTGATTTCAAGGAGAGCGATAGGTGCTAATGCAGAGGGTTAACATCTGTAATCTGAATATATAAGAAAAATGTATTATATCAACTGCTGGCATGTAAATGAGCATGTGGAAGGTACTTCAAACTGCCAGGGAAAAAATCTGTGCTCCTAAACATTGTCTTGTCCTTAATATCCTCCTGTAGCCTCAGCAAAAAAGGTTCCTATCTCCTGTGGATATGATCCCAAATTTCAAATGAATTAAAATGAAACTGAATAAGACGTTTTTTCTTTAAATGGCTACATGAACACTTCAAACAGCTCTTCCCTAGTCAAATCAGGAATTTCAGGCTCATAACTTTCATTCCACTGGGTTATCTCCAAATTGAAAGACTTGTTTATAAAACAGCACTTAATTTTTTTTCTTACGGAAAAAGTCACACGCACTTCAAAGTTTAAAAAAAATTTAAAGGCACAAAGAAACAAAATGTTATAAAATCACCTAGAAATTCCTAGCTAGAAATACAAATAGTAACAAATTGGAGACTTTTCCTCCAGTCTTACATATTATATAATATTTTTAGATGAATAATGAGTTTGCTAAGAACCTGAACTACCGCAAGTCAGAGCAAAGTTCCATAATTAGTGGCAGAGGCGAAGATAGAAGACACTCGCCAGCTACTGAATTGGAAAGATCAGAAATGAATGGTGCCATAAAGATCCCATGTCTTTCATTAATGCTTAAAGCCGAGACTTTATAAGGAGATTCTAAATTCCAGGCTGGTCTCACCCGGCTGCCCTTGATAGAGGTAGCCTGTTTGTCATGTTAATGAAGAGAAAAATTCCAAGTTCCACAAAGACTTTTTTTTTTCCCCCTCACAGCTGAAGGGGAGACAGAGATGTTGCAGGTCTGGGGTGGGACTGAGGTGAACCCTAAAATCACTTCTTTACCTTTGGGGTCAGCTGGCCTAAAGTCAGGGGTGACGCTATTCCCGCTGGGGTCAGAGCAATGAATGCACCAGGGGAGGTGAGGCCCCGAGGCAGAGTTGCAGCCCAGCATTTAAGCAAACTGGACTCTTGTCTATACCAGTGGTTCCCAAACTTGAGCCGGCCTCAGAATCCCTCAGAGGGCTTTAAAAAATACAGATTGCTGAGTTTCTGATTCAGTAGATCTGGGTGGGGGCTGAGAATTCGCATTTCTAACCAGTTCCCAAGGGATGCTAATGGTGGTGGTCCCAGGACCACACTTTAGAATCCCTGGTTCATCCTGACATTCGACTGCTTAACAAAGGTTCAGAGCTCAGCTTAAAGTCTGACATCTCTGATTTTTATTCTTGGCTCCATCATGTAAAAGCTGTGCGAACTTGGGCAAGTAATTGAATTATTCTAAGCCTGTATTTCCTCACAAGTAGAATAGGGATAATCAATTATAAGGTTGTTCCAAGAAATGGGTCACATAATGTATGTTAAGTGTTAAGTATATTGCCAAGCTCACAGTAAACATTCAATACATGAATATTATTTTTTCCGTTCAAGTCCCACCTCAACGCCCTCTTGGAATCTTTCTGCATCTGTTAGTCCTGCCTTGCTCTCCCTCTCCTTTCCAATCTTCCCTTGTGGTAAGGAAACTCCATCTCCCTGCCCCCAAGTGGCCTCCCAACTTCTATAGCAAGTGGCCTCTGACCAGGTCAATCCTCTGCTGCCACCTTGTGGTCTGCACTCACCTAACACTTTGCCGGCTAACTTGTCAAGGTGACGCTTCTGGGCTGCAACCCCCAAACGGAGCATAAGCAAAGGGAACAGCAGTCGTGCCCACTCAGACTGTTCGTGGGTAACAGGACCGTGAGGAAGGGCGTTCGACCACATCAGTCTGAAGGACAATTCAAATACTGAGAACTACAAAAGACACAGGTGCTCAGGTCCGGACCAGGAGACCAGGAGAGCTCCCTGGCAGCTATCGCTGGGGGAGGAGTCTGGAGATTTTCACAGACCTCACACCTGGCCTGACCAGCAGCCTTCTGAGCAGGACCTCTGGACATCTGCCTGTAGACATTTCTGAGCACTCCTGGGACCTCAGGGATAACCAGGACATTCAGATTCCTTTTGCTGCTGCTGCCAAAGCCATGTCAGGGAAAAGGCAGCTGTAGAGACCCCAACATGCCCACGCTGGAACCCATTTATGGTGAACTGCTCGTCATGCCAGGTCTTTGGGACAGAAAACCAGTGCTTTAGGAGGGAAACGAGCAGGACACAGAGGCATGTGGGCAACCAAGTGAATACCCAAGATGTTCTTGTGTCTTGTCTCCCATTTCAACTGCTCCCTTTCCCCAATGTAAGTGGTTGACTGAAGTGTCACAGTTCAATGCGGAGACAATTATTACAAAATGGTTTATTTTGTTAACACTTTGTCCCTCCCCACTGGAAAGCACACCTTATAATGACAGTTTGAACAGAACCCGTAACTTTGGCGATACTTCTGGTTATTAAAACTTACAAAGTTTTCCATCCTCTGCCAAGTCCCGGTGCAGAGGCAGGAGAGGTGAGCCTGGTCTAGCTCTGCGTGCCTCCTTCCCCTCACCCTGCAGACTGCAGAGGAGGGTGAGGCCAGAGCCGATGTCTCGCTATTCGACTGCCGTTCTCAGAGCCCTCTCACTCTTGGTTGTAGCTGCTTTCCTGGCAAACACAAGTTGGTCCCCATGTAGCAGGAAGCCAAGTGCTGGCTCTCCCATAGGGGTTCCCTGGAGGGAGCTGAAAAGACCCTCTGAGCACAGCTCCTGTGGGAGACGGAGTTCCAGCTACACATCGTGCCCCTCCAGGACCGCCACCAAGACTGACCCAACAGCACCTTCTGCTGGGGTCCTCTAGCAGTCCTGGCGCTGGCATAGAAGTGTCTCCCTTCTATGTGGTTTCCTTTATCTATAGAAACCTTTACATCTCTGCCCACCAAGCATGAATGCAGGCTGTTCTCCATGACACTCCTCTTGTTCCCCTGCACACAGTCTGGGACACATCAGCAATGAGCATCCCTCTAGAAAATGAAATGCCATCTGTCCCTTCCTGCAGGCACCCAAAATCTTCATAAGTGGTGCTTCTGGAGCCCTCCCCACCTCACTTGGCCTGAGAGGGGGAAACTACATGCTCCTCTCCCCAACAGGGAGGGCAGGGAAATGCCTGTCCTGGATATTCACACCACCAGCCTCCTAACACTGATAGCTCTCTTCTCTCCCTATGCTCTTTCACAGCAATGAAGTCCTCCGTAGTGGGGAGTGAGGGGAGCAGTGCCTGGGACAGGCCAGGAGAGGGGTGCACTTCTGGCTTCTCTCTTCAGAAGGTGGATTATGTGGTACGTCTTCATCCTCATTTTGGGGCCCCTGGATGCCAATTCTTAGCAACTGGAAAAGTTCCACTTAGCATCTGTTCCCTAGAGAGTCCAGTCTCGCGCTCTGGCGGGCCCCTGAAAAATTAAAAGGAAACCTTCTGATTCTCCTCCAGCAGCTGTGCATGGTTTGCTCTGGACAGGCTCATTTCACACTTGCTTTAACTCATCGTTATCCATCTCTATGTTAGAAGGCATGAAGAAGTTAGGTCACCATCGGTACCCCCTTCACCTCTCCTCTAGCAGAAGAAAGCAAGACAAGCAAGGGGTTCAACAGAGGAGTAGGGCAAGCCTTAGGCACGGGCAGAGAACTGTAGGGCCAACATGGGCAAATTTGGGGGTCGAGGGTTACCTAACAACAATTGTCTTCCCCTCCATCTGACATGAGCCCTGAAAATCTTTAAGTCATTTAATAATGCCATCTTACATGGTATAAAGCATGCTTCAGTTCCACAAAGACCTGTTCATTCATTCGTAAATTCACATGGGTTTTGAGTTTTGCAGCAAACCTCTGGGTGGCAGTGCAAACACCACGTATTCACTGATGAGAAAACGGAGGCTCGGAGATAGTCAACGACTTGTCCAAAACCACAGAGCATTCGCCTCTCTCCTGAGTAGAGCATTTATATCCAACACTACAAACTTGAACAGGATCTAGCTACTTAACCAGTTTCAAGATCTTTGACCAGACCCTTGAAGGAATGGAGGTGAGGGTAGGTGGACATGGCGCATATAAGTTTGGGTGTAAGGAGGAAAGTTCCAGAAATACAACACATGCTCAAGAAGAGTGGGCTCAGCTTGGCAGCAGCAGGCAATCAAGAGCCTGAGTCCTGTGTGCCTGGACAGAGGGCGAGAGAAAGCTTTATTGATTAATCATCAACCAACAGAAGGCAAGCTCCTTTACTTCACATTGTTTTCCTCCTCATACAGATATAAATATGCCCAGATGCACTATGGGAAAATCCCTTCTCAATGCCAAAACTTTCTGATGGGAAAGAAAGAAAAAAACTTCCAAATTGGTTTTAACCATTTTGGTGTTCTAACTTTCTTAGCAGCAAAGAAACTTTCCTTTGTGAGATTTGGGGCTTCAAAGCCAGCTCTGTTTTCATGTGTGGTATTGATCTGGATTCTCTGGAGAGTCTCTCCACACCTTACCTGATTAAGCCCCCAAGTCCAACAGGCCACCCCGTGACAGGGAGGGGGAGATACAGAGAAATCCCTCATCTGAGGTAACCAAACCTCTCCATAGTTCCTCGTGTGGAACTGAATGCCAACTTCCTACCCAGGGCTGTGTGATCTCCACACATCACAGCGTCCTGAGCTAACAGAAAGGACTGAGGACTCTCTGGTGAAAGAGCGACCTTCTCAGCTTCCTAACTGATGCAACGTCACTGAAGGCAGCCCTTTGCTGTTCTCAACCTGAGAGAGAACTGGACCAGCCATTAGGAATCCTAGTTCCCAGCCATTAGGAATCCTAGGCCCCACCTACCACATAGGATGCTATTCTACCGCATTCCCTCTCCTGGCCTCAGTTTCCACATCTGTCAAACAAGGGGATGGAGGGAAGATTTCTAAAGGCCTCCTCAGCTGCCCCTTCTCTTTGATGCAATGACTAGTTGAATCCTTGCTTTCTTTCATGCCCACCTTTGACATGGCATTTAGGACTTAACTTAGTCTGCTTGAGCGGCTAGAACAAAATACAATAGATGGGAGCTTAAACCATACAATAGATGGGAACTTAAATACAACAGATGGGAACTTAAACACAGACGTTTATTTCTCACAGTTCTAGCGGCTGGGAAGTCCAAGGTCAGGGTTCCAGCATGTTTGGGACCTGGTGAGAGCTCTCTTCCAGGCTTGCAGGTAGCTGCCTTCTCACTGTGTCCTCACACAGAGGAGAGGAGAGGGGAAGCTCGGGTGTGTCTCTCTCCTTTTATAAGGGCACTAATTCCATCACGGGACCACCACCCTGTGACCTTATCACCTCCCAAAGGCCCCATCTCCTAACACCATCACATTAGGGGTTAGGGCTTCAACTCAGGAATTTGGGGAGGACACAAACATTTAGTCCAGAACAGTCTTCTGATATTAAACCCTGGTGTGTCTGAGGGAGTAGAGAGGAGAGATTTATTTGCCAGACGGTTTCCATAAAAAATACCTCACAGACTTAATAAATATTTATCATCCAAAAAGGAATGAATTTATTCTACTTATATGGCTGGTATTTTTACAGTTTTGTACCTGAAAATTCAAAATGGACTTCTCAGGATTGGATTCAGACATCTGGCAGCTGGAGCCCAATACTGTGCATTCCCCAGGTCCTCTGGTTGGCCTGGGGACAGGGATTGTGGTGTGTTATGTGCTAAATTAGAGGAAATTTTACTTTCTATTATACATGTATTTTAGTCTCAGAGACACTAAGTCACAGAAGAAAGAATAAAAATAAACAGAATTGTGTTGTCAGCTGTTTTCCCTCCTTTCACCTAAAAAAAGCAGCCATCTGTGTGCCCTGTATGAGAACATTTGACAGGATTTGCAAATCTTGCTAATCTAAGAGCTGACCCCCACTCCTTACCCCTCAAAATACACACTGAGAAAGAAGGGGGTTCTCCACGGCCTGTCCAAGCCCCGTGCTCTCTGAACTAAATCATGTCTACCCTGGGGCCTGAACAGAGGGGAAAGGTGAACACAAGAAAGGGGACCAGGAAGGCACTGAGGCTTTGAAGAGGATAAAACCAGGAAGCCCTATTAGTGACCTGAACTTAAGCATTGAACCTCTGGAGCAAAGCACTGAACTTCAGTTTTCTCACCCACAAAATAGGGACCAAAATACCCATCTGACAGGATTATTTCCTTCCTTTCCCCCACCCCAAGCAGTTCTGAGCACAGAGAAATAATTTAATAAATGTTTACTGAATAAACTTCATATTTTATGCAGAGCCAGCTCTGAATCTACAGCTAAAATCTCAAGCTATTCTCCCATAAAGGATCTTTCACTAAAACTGAAAGACGAATCAAGGGCAAATCAGGTGGCATGTTGTTACCTGGGTCTCTGGCTCCTGTCTCATCCTTTCCTCTTGTGTAGTTCAGCGTCCTCCCAGCGGGACCCTGTGTTTTCCCAAAATGGGAGGGAGATGAACAAGCCCACAGCAGCGAGGCCAGGGGCTGCTCAGCTGAGAGACCGGCCTCCTCCCCCGGCTGGGATCCCACAACCCCCATGGTTACGGATTTGGGGTAGAAGTTTCCCACGTACTGTCAATGTGCCACACCTCAGAACGCTCAACCACACATAGACCTGGAACCTCAAGTGCCAGCTTTTATCTAAGGGGGAAAAAATGAGAGAGAGAAATCGCAGCCTCCTCTCCTCGCTTGAGTCTCAGGAATCAGCAACTTTTGCCTCTTTCCATTAGGTTATAATTGATTTTAAATCACCGTTTAGCAGAGACGACAGAACATCACAAACAAACCTTGAACTACCCTTTGCCCTTCATCTGGAGCCAGAAATGAATTCTATTTCACTCTCTCACCCTGTAGCCTGCAGGTAGAAGCAAGGGTTCTACTTCAAGGGGAGTGCAGGGAAGCCAGGGTGATGCATCAGAAAGCCCTGCAGTGAGACAACCATGTGGGATACAGGGGTCCATTCACTAGTAACTGCAAGAGGACACAACTCTGCTTCTCTGACCGCACGCATCATGAAACTTTCTATCTCCCTTGGTGGTGATAGGATTACTAGTGATGGAAAATTACTAGTGAAGTTAATTTCCTTTAACTTCAACTCGCCTGACTTCCTAGTCACTAAAGCCATCGAGAATTTCCTCCGTTACCTGGAGAGGTATTGCCCCATCACCCCTTGGAAGTGCTCCCTGACTCTGGGTTCACGACCCTTCAGAGCCCATCATGGAGCCTGCCCAAGGGAAACACAATGCCAGCCACATGTGTCATTTTAAATTTTCTAGTGACTGCACTAAAAAAAGTAAAAAGAATCAAGTGCACCTAATTTTAATAATACATTTTATTTAACCCAATAGATCCAAAACAGTATCAATTCAATGTGTGTAAATATTTTTAAAATATTAATGAGATATTTTACATTCTTTTTTCATTCTAACTCTTTCATATACAGTGTATCTTTTACACTTACAAAGATACACTGTATTTGAAAGGCTTAGAATGAACACTTAGTGTACATCTCCATTCAGACTAGACACATTTCAAGTACTCAGTAGTCACATGTGGCTAACAAATGCTGACGTGGACAGTGAAGCCTAATACAACAGCTACCGTGTTTTCCTGAAAATAAGACCTAACTGGACCATCAGCTCTAATGCACCTTTTGGAGCAAAAATTGATATAAGACCCGGTATTATATATTATATTATATATTATATTATATTATATTATATTATATTATATTATATTATATTATATTATATTATATTATATTATATTATATGTTACCAGGTCTTATCTAACATAAGACTGGGTCTTATATTAATTTTTGCCCCAAAAGACGCATTAGACCTGATGGTCCAGCTAGGTCTTATTTTCGGGGAAACATGGTAGGTGGTAGTGGTGATACAGTAAAAATCATGCTGCAATTGAGGTTGGAATTTGAATCCCATCTATTACATTTACTAGCTGTGTGATTTTATGATGTTCACTTCACTTCTATGAACCTAAGTTTCCTTACTTGCGAAGTAGATATAATCTCACATAGCTCACAGGTTCTTTGAATTCAAATAGAATAACATACGTGGCATATGTGACAAGTGCTCATTAAATCTCAACCAAAATATCTTCCAGTTACCCCTGTGAGGATCGCCCTGAAATAGACATGGTGAGATAAGAGAAGAAGTTTTTACATGAAATATGTCTGCTTTTAGGTTCATTAAGCCTCAGTGGTTAGGATATTTATCTTTAACTAAAGGTAGCCCCCTGTATAAAAGCAATGCAAATACATTCCAAGCAAATGGCTTCAGGGAAAGGGCATAATTTCATCTTTACCTATTTTTATATTTCATTACAGTTGCCATGAGAGAATTTTAATAACCTCCATGGAGTTGAAAGTGATGCAGGTAATTGCCATAAGTAATTTAAGGACTATTAAAGCTAACAAACCTCTCCTGTGAAATACCTTGTTAAGTAGTGATCAGTAGACAACACGTAAAAACCAAGTGTAGTGTAAATTCAAGCCCCTTTTCCAGTTAGGCTTAAGCGAAAATAGAATTACATCACACATAAACTGGGTGCAGATATTAAAGCTTTTCCTGTTCCAGCCTCAGGTGGGCTCAGCAAAAGACACCCTGGCAATGCTAATGAGATCCACTTCCTTCAGAAGAAGTGGCCTCGTCTCTGGTGTCATTTCCCACTATCTGAACGGGCATCTGATTTTCCATGCATGCTTCTTACACTTATAAATCTGAGCTTTCCTTCACGCAAGGCCCCCAGCGGTCTGGATTCTAACCTTGGATCGGCCAATCACTGACTGTGCATGACCTTGAGCAATTCTTTTTACCTCCCTATGCATGAACTATTGCAACTATGAAGTGAAAGGATTTTATTTTGTGCCCTCAAAGATATCTTCCAGCTCTAAAATTCTTTGATCTTAAACAACTTCTATATTCAGAAACCCCTTTTCTACCTCTTTTAACCGCGTGAAAAATATAACCATAACTCAAAAGTAGGACCAAAAAATTAAAAAACACTGACCCATGAAAAGTATAAGTTGATGTTACAAAGTCCATACATCTCATAGCTCCCAGAACCTGGTAGGCCCGTACTCAGAATCAATTTATTCTTCCTTCATACGTTGTCCTAGTAACCTGATTGCTCTATTTGCTAGACTCACATGCATTCAAAGGGGCAAATTAGAACAAACAAGCAAAAACATTGACTATAAGAAGAAGCAAAAGCCCCAAAGAGAAACAGAAAACTTTAAGAGGGCAAGAACTTCTTCTATACCCAGAGTTAAGCATATAGTACATACACAATAAAAGTTGCATACATGAGTAAAAGAAAGCAATATTACAAAAATTAGATACAATTGTTTTAAGTACAGTGGTCAGGGAACACTTAGCACAAGTACAGATGTCCACACACACCTGAAGAGCCTCCTAAAGACTGCTTCATACACTGCAGTTGATAGTCATGTGGGTGGTTAAGACAGCAGGGGAAACTTGAACTCTGCTCCGTAACCCTCAGTGAGATGGCAGGTGATTACTTCTGGTTAAACATGGTAGATGGAACATAGGTGTTTGTCTCTGCTCCCTCTTGATATCCTCCTTAAAGGTAAAAGCAAAGGTGTGTGTGTGGGGGAGGGGGGGGGGTTTTCTCCATAAGGAAAAACAGAGACGAACAGATCCACAGTGGACAAGAGATAGCCACCAATGTTTGCAGGCTAGAATGCATCAAATGAAATGATCAAAGCTGGCAGAGGAACAGCAGAGCTTGCAGAAGGGAGCCATGAGAAGCCAGCCAGTCAGGCCTCAGATCCCTGGAAAGACTCAGAAACCAGAGGCAGTTCACGGGGCATAAGGAGCTGGGCTGCAAATGGAAGGATTCATTTAAAGTCTATTAAGAGAGTGGTTAAATTCTCAAGTTTCTTCTCCCTCCTTGGCAGGAAACTAGAGGTTTATTCCACAAACTAAAGGATCCAGAGAAGGTCCACTTCAGGATCACAGCAGATGGTAAAGATACACACAGAAAAACAAGGACATGAATGAAAGTCTACGCACAGAACAGTGAGGCCCAAGTGCCCTTATCTCTCTGGACTCTAAGAGCAGGCAGCTTAAGGATACAGCCCCTCCCACCACCACCTTCCCAGACCCCACACAGAAAGATTCTTATCTGGGGAAACAGAATGCTCCCAGAGGAAAGATTTCTCAATACTGACACCCAGTATTTACCGATACTCAGTATTTACAAATGCTGTACTCTCATGCAGGGTTTTTCATGAACAGCTCGATCCCCATCCAGCCACATCATAGCTAACAAGCCCTGCACTGACCCACCAAATTGACCAATCTGTTCCAATATAATATTGTCAAGTACAAACAGACAAAAAACACTGAAAGTAAGATTCCCATAAGTAAAACCAAGACCAAAACAAATTAACAAAAGAAACTCCGAGGAAATCAAAACAGTGAAGGAAGAAAACTTTGGACATATGTAACTGATACCCTTAGAGAGGTAAGAGAAAAATATTCATCCATGACGAAAGAACAGAATGCCACATTTTTTTAAGGACAAGGAAACAAATTAGAAAGCATAAAATTTGAAAATATGATATTTGAAATAAAAGATTCAACAGAAAAAAAAATCAACAGCAAGTTAAGAATGTAAAGTTAAGGGATTTTTCTCGGAAAGGACAACAAAAAAGCAAAGGGATACACAATAAGAGCTAAGAGGAAGTTTGAGGATCAGTCAATCCAACAAGACTAAACACTATGTGATAGAGTTCCAGAAAAAGAAAACAGAGTAAAATAAGGGGGAAATTATCAAAATACTGATGCACAGAAAAGTTCTCACAGTGGAGAGACGTGAGTATTCAGATTAAAAGAGCCTACTCAATGTGTAGCACAAGGAATAAAGAGATCCCACATCAACTTAACATTACTGTGAAATTTCAGAGCATCAGGGATAAAGAGAAGATACTGAAATCTCCAAGTCATAAATAACTAGTTCACATACAAAAGACTGGAAACGTAAATGTCATCTGACTTCTCAACAACACAATCAAAGCTAGAAGTCAGTGGAGCAACAGCGTCAAATTTTGAATGAATATCTACATCCCAGAATTCTACATTCAAATTATCAATTAAGTGTAATAAGTATTAACATTTTCAGGCTCTCAAAAAAATATCTCTCGCGCATGCTTACCCAAGGAGCTACTGAATGAAGTGCTCTACTAAAATTAGGATATACACTATAGATGAGAAAGAGGTGGGATTTAGGACACGAGAGATGCATATCTGGGAGAGAGGCAAAAGGAAGGGCCAGGAGCGTATCTGTATGGTGTGTACGGAGCACAGCCTGGCCAGACAGGAACAAGAGGCAAGGGACGCCCAGAGCAATATCTCCAAGAACAAGAAAAGCTGATGCTTTGGACTGCGTGGGAAATCAAAGTCAATGGGATTGGAGAGCTTGAAAATAATCAGTGACAGGAACATAGACAAATAATCAAGTGAGAAAAAAATGAGGTAATTATTTTTAGGCTCTCCATTAAGGAAAATATGTTGAAGAAAGGAAATGTAATCACAAAATACTAGATTGAAAATTAGGCAAACATTTTACATTGCTTTAACTAACATTTTTCATATAATTATATTTGGGAAAACATGAGAAAGCAAGGATGTTGGCTTGTGTAAAGATGTGAAATCTTCAGCTTCATAATAAGAAGCCAACAAAAAGTGAAAATGATAATTTTTTTTTAAATCATTCAACTCAAAAGAGTTTAAGGAGGAGTAGAGTTTAAAGAGGGATTGCTTTGTTTTGTTTGAATTTACAAACCTCTAATTCTGTTTGATTTGGGGTAAAAAAAAAATTACTTTGGTAAAAATTTTAAATGACACGAAAAATGAAGTCAGATGGCAAGCCAGTGGTTATGCTGGAAATGCTCACCTAAAAAAATGGAACATGCTGCAGTCAAGGTAGAATGACCATAATATAAGGGCTAAAGAAAATTGACTGGACCAGCAAACCCAAGAATGACCTGAACCATCACTAAAGTTCAAGGGTTCATGTCCAAAGGGGTGGGGTGAGATGCAGTGAAAATACTCTGGGGTCTGTGCTTCTTGACATCAGGTGAGGGTGCAAATCTTCAATTAAGGGGCTCAAAAGTACCAAGAATATTGAAGCAGGGCTCTGTCTTAGGAAAACTGGCCATGGGTTAGGCCTCTAGTTCTGCTGGGCAATAAGCATCCCTGCACTGCAGTCTCTGCAATCTCCAGTGGGTAACCGAGCAGCAGGTGCCCGTGAAAAAGCCCAATAACATCTGCTGTCCAGGATCGTGATGGTGTGATACTGCGTAGCCACAGCTCAGTGATCATGAAGGTACTCAGGGACTTAAATCCATTGACATTTCAATAAGCGCCTGGAGCCCCAAACTCAGATTCCAATTTCCACAGAGGTAGGGACTATCCACACACACCCAGGCCCATGGTTTCATCGGCCCCATGCCTGAGCAGGATAGGGTCTACAGAGGATAGGCAACATTGGGGACAGAGAAAGTTGGGCTGGCATAGGAGGTGACCTACAGAACAAAAACATATAACATAAGCCAGAAAGATTCCCTTCAAAATTGTTAAGTTTTATGTTAACGTTAGTACTTAAAGCTTTCATTACGTGAAATATTCACTTATGTAGAACAGCTCATTCCCCAGTAATAGGAGATTAATGAGCCATCACAGTACATAAAAACTACCAAACTGGCTCAGATCAATGGTCTGTACTGTCCAGTGTTCTGCTGTTAAAAGGGCATAAAAGAATATGAAATTCAGAGACAGAAGTACCTGGATATGGGGCCTGGTTTCCCCACTTTGAATTGTGTGACTTTGGGCAAGTTATCTCCTCCCAGCCTCAATTTATTCATCTGTAAAATAGTTCTAATAATATCTTCTTCTTGGTGGTGGTGTGAAACATTCACTGAGATAAATCCTTAACAGTACCTTTTAGATTATAATGCTTTCTAAATATGCTCATTAATTTAGCTGAATAATATGTGAAAGCCTAATAGCTCTTAATAGTCTATCATGGCTTTCTTCTGTATCATGAACATTGTTAACTTCTTTTAAGAAGCTTATATTGACTTTTCAATAATTATATATTTTAAATTCCTGAATCTAACTAGAATTTCAGTTCTCTGGTTTTCTGGTAAAATATTGCTACTATCAACTTCCAAAAAATGAATAGGAAAATTCACAGAATCTTTTTTTAAAACCTAGGAAATCACATAACCTAACACCTTTCTACACCTTCTCACCTAGTACCTGAATTCCTCCAGACCAACCCCTCTGCTCAGTTGTGGTCTTAGTAGAGACCTGCTGGACTAGGGTACTGTGGGTGAGTCAAAAGCATAATAGGGTCTGGGAGGAAGAACAGGATACATTAAATGGTTAGGCTTTAATAGACACTTGCTGGGAAGCAGAATGAAACCCAGGCCTTCTCACATGTCTTCAGGGGATGGTCTGCCCCAAAGGACTAAGCCAATGGGCTTGACAGCTGGCTGAGCAGGCCTTGCCATCTGCAGCTCACCACAGGAGGGGTTATCTGGAAGTATGAGATTGGACAATTAAGTTCGTGACCTCATGCTAGAAAATGTGCTACATACCTCATTGCTGAATATCACTCTGGTCACCTTCGAAGTATTCCCATTGGGAAGCTATGCACCAATGCCAGTGCCTAGTCCACCCTTTAAAGCAATTTTGGGACTCTTTTTCTGGAATGGCCATCAGAGCTCTCATCGTATTACCCTTGATGTCCTGAATGTCATCAAAATGTCTTCCTTTCAATATTTCCTTTATCTTTGAGTAAAGAAAGAAGTCATTGGGACCAGATCAGGTGAATAGGGAGGGTGTTCCAATACAGTTATTTGTTTACTGGCTAAAAGCTCCCTCATAGACAGTGCCATGTGAGCTGGTGCATTGTCATGATGCAAGAGCCATGAATTGTTGGTGAAAAGTTCAGGTCATCTAACCTTTTCACACAGCCTTTTCAGCACTTCCAAATAGTAAACTTGGTTAACTGTTTGTCCAGTTGGTATAAATTCATAATGAATAATCCCTCTCATATCAAAAAATGTTAGCAACATCATTGCAACAAGTTTGCGAACTTAATTGGCATAGAAAAGGAAGACACACAGTAAAATTTTGGTGAACAGTTCAATTTAAATTTTCATTTTCTTCTACCTCTGTTGGGAGACAGTGGTAGAGTAGAAAAGGCCGTAGGAGGGGAGTCAGATGAAAAGCCAGTCCTAAATCTGGCTCTGCTACCAGCAATGAGACTTTGGACAAGCTACTTTTCCTCCGTGGGTCTCAATGTGTACAAATAAGGAGAATGGTGTAGATCGTAGATTTTCAATATGCTTGATGGGTTCTGGTTCTCCACTGACATGTTGAGTCACATCTGGAAAGAGAGAAAGAACGGCAAGGATGTGGAAGCACAGGTGTGTCTGTATCTCGTCCCTCGATCCCATGTAATAAGGACAACTTTACCACCATCTCCTTTACCCATTTAACGTTAAGGTTTTTGAAGTCAGTGCTTCCTGACTAAGAAAACATTTGAAAATCACTCGATTGTATGTCCCTAATGTTCCTTCCAATCTTATAATTAATTCTCTGACAATCTGATATCCTATGGTACTGGAGACATGAAATAGATCATGAGATGAATTCTGGCCTTGGAAGTATACATTTGAGAGATGTGTCCAAATCAGGACACCCAGGGTAGTGATGCTGGCTGGAACCATCCCATATGTCTCAAAGAAAATAAACCCATACCCGATAAGCATTTCTTGTTGCATAAACCATCACAATGTGCTCACAAAAGTAGGAAAAGACACAGCCTCTCTTTGTAGGACTTACACTATTGAGGAGAAACACATCGAGCAATTACAGCTCCATGTTCCTCCCCCAAAAAAGTGCATAATTAAGTGAGACACTGTAAGGTACAAACTCTGAACACGTCTGCATGTGGCAGCAGGGAAAAGCGTAGAAGGAGATGGTTCCAAGCAGTGAGAAACGGTATCATGGAGGAGGAAAGAGTTCAAGCTAAGCCTTGAAGACAACAACTACAGACCAAGAACAAAACACTAAAATACATTTATAGTTTCAAACTGCATAAGTTTAAATTTAAAAATAAGATCAACATTAACTAATCATGCTGACCTGAAAAACAAACACTTATTTTGTGGCAGGACAGTTTCCGTCTCTTCCTTAACTCCCTACTTCCATTAAACTTTATTCCAGAAAGGATTGAGAAGGAACCTATGGTAAAGAGACATAAACTTTGTTAATCCAATAATGCATGGAAGTTTTGCCATAAACTGTGTAAATATTAGCAAGAGGAAATTGTGTCTCATACATTTTCATAACATGGAATGTAAAGGACTTGATTTGGGGGCAAGATGGCACTATGATTTCATCTACAACCTTCACCTGCCCCGCAAACAATCTACAAGTCTTAACCTCACTCACAAACAATATAAATAGAATAGGGCTCACACCATTGAGGAGGTGAGATTGAAACACACAGAAAAATTGCAGCACAACCCAAAAACAGCTGGAGAGCCAAAGCTCTCGATCTTTTGGGCTTGGGCAAGATAATAATCCTCAAAGAGGTTGGAAGACCAAAGCCAGGCCCCTAGAGTTAAACTGGGTTTGGCATCTCTTCCTGTTACCTGGAGAGAAGGACAACAGGCTATGATCTGTGCTGGGGCCAGGGCTGTAACACAGTGCTGCCTGGGAAGGCACAGGAAAGCAGAGGCAGCTGCCTGCAGGCTCAGGAATTAGATCTACAATTTCCCTACAGAGGGAGAGCTTTATATCATCAGTGTAACTCTGGTTCTGACCTGTGGGTCCCTTGCGAAGGTTGGAAACCATAGGAATGAGCACACACAAAAAAAAAAAAAAAAACATACACATAAATACAACCAACCTCAGCTCACAAACTAAAATTCCAAAACCGGTAAATAAAACTATTGTTGGAAAAGATAGCTAACAAATTGAACAAATGGGAGAAAACTCTCTTTCAGGATTCTAAATAATGCATTCTTCTGTAAAAGATTACTTTAAAACACCATGATTTAAATCTCAATGAAATAAAGGAATGACTAATATCCATAGACCAAGAAAAATTAATTATGCAACAAAAGCAAGTCATTGTGAGTCAAGAACAGAAAAAAAAAGATTTTTAAAGAATGGATTAAAAATACCAGTGGGCCCCAAAAGAAACTGAAGCAGTGAGTGTCAGGTTACAGAGCAGAATATCTACAGCCCTGGAAACTGGAGAGACAGTTCCTGAGTGGCAGACGCACAATGCAGCTAATCCCAGTGACAGGGGTGGCAATACAGAGACTAGGCAGCTGAAATCTGTAGATTAAACTGTAATCACTAAAGTAAAATAATTGCAGATGGAAATGGTAATACAGTAAATAAGAAAGTATTAAGAGACTAAGAACACATCAATGTAGAAAACAGATGTTCTAAAATGGGAATTAGAGGATGTCAGAAGCGTGGCAGTGTGAGAGGCCCTTCTGATCTCTCCCTTTGAAGTCTCAGCAAGTTGAGCAGCTATAATTCAGCAAAGGATTCTCTGCTCAACACACAAATACATCTGAGAGATCCGAGCATTGAAACATGTGAAGGTGGGTGAATCAGCGTGAACAGGGGAGGAGGGAAGGGAGAAGAGCAACGACAGGAGTGTGGATGCGTCCTGGAGCACACTGTACGTCTCAGGAGAGAGGGGAGGAATCAGGCTGCAGGTTCACTCTCTGTAGCTCCGAGCATTCCTGTCTGACTGATCAATACACACTGTGGCTGAGCCCAGTGATCTGGGCAAACACGGAACGCCAAAGTGTGGCAGCTGTGGTCTCACAGCCTCCATTGCCAGGCAGAAAACAAAGCCACGAAGCCTGGCCTCCTCTCCCCACCCTCCCAGAACTTGCCTCCCCAAACCCTCCCAGAGCTAGCAGTAGGCCCCAGAACAAACTGTAGCAGTGAGTGTCGGGCTACAGAGCAGAATATCTACAGCCCTGAGAACTGGAGATACAGTTCCTGAGCAGCAACTCACACTGTAGCTAATCCCAGTGACAGGGGTGGAGATACAGACGCCAGGCAGCCAAGGTCTGGCAGTCACCATTCCTGGAAGGAGAATAAAGCTATAAACACACCAGCAGTCTCTCCCAGCCCACCCAGCCCTAGTCCATCATCCATCCGGGCTGATCACCGCAGGGGTACCCAGGACACCTTGGGCAGTGCAACACTACGTCTGTCTGCAGGGGCTTCACCGGGGTTTCATGGACTCAGATACCCATTAACCACCACATTCTTCCATGGGGCTGGTGCCCTGAGACTGAGGCAACCTCATTGCGAGGAGAGGCCAACCTCCCCAGGAAATACAACGCATTTTCCACCATCCCACAGAGATCTGAGAAGCAGGTGCAGTGCAAGAGAAAGTAAAGCACTTACACTCCAGTGCCACCTACTGGAACATAAAAGAAAGATTTCTTATTAACCTGCTCACAAGCCATCACTCTTAAGAAAGAAAAGAAAAAGAAAAGAAAAAGAAAAAGCAGAGTCCATTCCCATAAATACCTGGGCAGAGAAAGAATCCATCAAATACTATGAACGACCAAAGTAAGAATAAAAATGAGAAAGAAAACAAAACAAAAAAAAAATCTTCAGAAAATAAACTTAAAGACATGGAAATATGTGATTTAAATGACAGAGAATTCAAGACTGCAGTTCTGAACAAACGCAACAAGATCCAAGAAAACTCAAATAGGCAGTTTGATGAACTCAGAAATAAAATCAATGAACAAAAGGAATACTTCACCAACGAGACTAAAATTTTTAACAAGAACCAAATAGAAATTCTGGAGCTCAATAAAAAAGATGAAGAATGAAAAAGTGAGCACAAGAAATAGAGCTGACCAGATGGAGGAAATAATTAGTGATATCGAAGATAGAAATCCGGAAATAATGCAGATGAAAGAAGAGAGAGACTTGAGAATAAAAAAATGAAAAAATTCTCAAGAACTATATGATTGCATCAGAAAGAGCAATATAAGAATAATGGGTATACCAGAAAGAGAAGAGAGGGAGAGGGGAACAGAGAGCCTGTTCAAACAAATAGTTGACTAGAACATCCCAAACCTATGGAAAGAACTTGTTCTTGAATCCAAGAAGCAAACAGAATACTTAATTACCTCAATCCAAAAGGCCTTATCCAAGGTGTATTACATCAAAACTGTCAAAAATTAATAAAGAATTCTCAAGGCAGCCAGGTAAAAGAGAACTGTAACCTATAAAGGAAATCCCATTAGATTATCATCAGATTTTTTCAACAGAAACTAAAAGTTAAGAGTGAGTGAAGTTAAATATTCAAATGTTGAGAGAAAGAAATAATATATCCAGCAAAGTTATCCTTTAGATATGAAGAAGGAATAAAGACCTTTCCAGACATACACAGCTGAGAGAATTTTCCACCAAAAGGCCTGCATTACAGGAAAAGCTGAAAGGGTTATTCTCCCTGAACAAAAAGACAAAAGGAATAAAACTATGAGTAAAATGACTGACAGACAGAAGCAGGATATCACAACCCTTATTCAGAATAGGGTATGATATACTTAAATGTAACATAAAGGTTAAAGGATGTAAAATCAATGAAAGAGAGAAGGAGGAGGAGGAAGAGGAGGAGGAGGAGGAGAAGGAGAAGAAGAAGAAGAAGAAGAAGAAGAAGAAGAAGAAGAAGAAGAAGAAGAAGAAGAAGAAGAAGAAGGAGACAATAGCTACTGCAACTTGGAAATGAACGCACAAGATAAATAGGGATAATTTAAGACAACAAAAACATAAAAGAGGAGGGCGTATAAGTCTTAATGTGCAAAGGAGAATGGAGATAAGATGCATGCAGAAGAATAAGGACTACTGTATAGGTAAAACTTTCTTTTGCATAAACTTAATTGTAACTACACACACAAAACAAAATCCAGAATTGAAATATATAACATTAGAAAAAGGAAACAGGAAAAAATTATAGACTACCACCAGACTGAAATAACAGACAGAAACACGAGGGCAAAGAAACAATAGAGACACTGAGCTACCAGAAAACAAAAGATAAAATGGCTATAGGAAATACTCATACATCACCCTAAATGTAAGTGGCCTAAACTCACCAATAAAAAGACACAGAGTAGCAGATTGGATCAAAAAACAAAATGCAATCATATGTTGCCTTCAAGAGACACATCTCAGCTTCAAAGACAAATATAGACTCAAAGTGAAAGGGTGGAAAACGACATTCCAAGAAAATGGCATCCAGAGAAAAACGGATGTTGCCATATTTATATCTGACAAAACAGATTTCAATACAAAAAAGTAACAAAAGACAAAGATGGAAATTTCATAGTGATAAAGGGACCAAGAAGACATAACACATCAATATATATGCTCCCAATCAGGGAGCACCAAAATATACAAAGCAACTACTAACAGAACTAAAGGAGGAAACTGACAAAAAAAAAAAAAAATTAGAGGAAGGGACCTACATACATTATTGGCAGCTATGGATAGATCATCCAAACAAAAAAATAAAAAAGTAAATAGCCATAGATGACATATGGACATAATTAACATTCACAGGGCCTTTCATCCCAAAATACCAGACAATACATTCTTTTCTAGCACACATGGAACATTCTCAAGGATAAACCATATGTTAGGATGCAAAACTAGCTGCAACAAACTTAAGAAAATTGAAATCATACCAAGTATTTTCTCTGACTACAACGCTTTGAAATTGGAAATCATCTGCAAAAAGAAAGTGGGGGAAATTACCAATATATAAATATTGAACAAAATGCTACTAAAGAAAGAATGAGTCAAAGAAGAAATAAAAGGAGAGATCAAAGAATACATAGAGACAAATGAGAATGACAATAAAACATATCAAAATTGGGGGGATACAGGATAAGAGGGAAGTTTATATTATTATAGGCCTATCTCAAGAAACAAGAGGTCCTAAATAAACAACCTGATATTACATCTTGAAGAACAAATGAAGCCTAAGGTTGGCAGAAGGAAGGAAATAATAAAAATTAGAGCAGAATTAAATGAAATAGAGAACAAAAAGGCAATAGAAAAAATAATGAAACAAAGAGCTGTTTCTTTGAAAAGATTAATAAAACTGACCACCCCCTCGCTAGACTCACTAAGGGAAAAAAAGACTCAAATAGACAAAATCAGAATTGAGAGAGAATTTACAATGGATACCAGAAATACAATGGATCATAGAAGAATACTATGAAAGGCTATACACCACCAAATTCACTGACCTAGAAGAAATGGACAAGTTCTTAGAAATATGTAACCTTCCTAGACTGAATCACGAAGTATCGGAAAATCTAAATAGACTAATCAACAGTAAGGAAATTGAAACAATCATCACAAACCTCCCAAAAAGTAAAAGTCCAAGACCAGATGGCTTCACTAGTAAATTTTACCAAACATTCAAAGATGATTTATTACCTGTCCTTTCCAAACTCTTCCAAAAAAAAACTGAAGAAGAGACAATACTAATACTTCCTAACTCATTTTACGAGGCCAACATCACCATGACACCAAAGCCTGGTAAGAATAACACAAAAAAAGAAAATTACAGATCAATATCTCTGATGAATACAGATGCAAAGATCTTAAACAAAATACTGGCAAATGGAATATAACAATACATTAAAGAGATCACAGTCAGGGAGGTTCACTCCAGGAGCACAAGGATAATTTAATATAAACATATGAATCAATATGATACACCACATTAACAAAATAAAGGATAAAAATCATATGATTGTATCAATAGAAATAGAAAAAACATTTGATAAGGTACAGCATCCATATATAACTAAAACACTTAATAAAATGGGTAGAGAAGGAAAGCACCTTAACATAATATAGGCCGTATATGATATGCCCTCAGCTAATGTCATACTTAATGGTGAAAAACTGAAAGCTTTTCCTCTAAGATCAGGAACAGGACAAGGATTCCCTCTCTTATCACTGTTATTTAACATAGCATTGGAAGTTTTAGAGAAATCAGGCAAGAGAAAGAAATAAAAGACATCCAAATTGGGAATGAAGAAGTCAAATTGTCACTTTTTACAGATGACATGATTCTTTATATATAAAGCCCTAAAGTCTCCACCAAAAAGCTATTAAAAACAATAAGCAAATACACTAAAGTTGCAGGATACAAAATCAGTATATAAAAATTGATTGTGTTTCTATATAAAACAATGAAATTTCAGAAAAAGAAATAAAAAAACAAGTCCTTTTACAATTGCAATGAAAAGAATAAAATACCTAGGAATAAACTTAACAAACGATGTGAAGGACGTATGTGCTGAAAACTACAAGACATTATTAAAAGAAATTGAAGAAGATACAAAGAGGGGTGGCCACATGGCTCAGTTGGTTGGAGCCTGAGCTCTGAACAACAGGGTTGCTGGTTGGATTCCCACATGGGCCAGGGAGCTGCACCCTCCACAACTGGATTGAAGACAATGAGCCTCCACTGAACTTCCAGAGGGGTGGCTGGATGGCTCAGATGGTTAGAGCACGAGCTCTCAACAACAAGGTTGCCAGTTCAATTCCTGCATGGGAGGATGGTCTGTGCCCCCTGCAACTAAAAATTGGAAATGGCAACCCAAATCCTTTCAGTTGCCATTAAAAATCTTTGCTTTACTTAAGCGGCTCTCCAGTGTGACTATGCATCAAAATTACCTGGAGGGCTTATTAACCTACCTATTGCTGGGCTCCATCCCCAGAGACTCTGATTCAGCAGGTCTTGGGTGGGAACCCCAAATGTTCATTTCTAACAAGGTGATGCTGATGCTGCTGTTCCAGGGACAAGGGGTTGAGAACCACTGTTTAACTTGCTTTGTTTCTTAAGGAAATGGAGCACCCTCATGTTTTCAATGCTAATCTCTATATACTCACTAGTTAATGTTAGGTCTGGTTTCAATTTTAAAGGCAATTATTATGTTCATACCAGGGAGGGAAAAAATACTGGGGACCACTTGGGAAGAATAACCATAGGGCAGGAATGGTGACATTTAGATACCCTGGTGGCTTTGTGATGATATGAGATGCAAGGCAAACAAAACCCTCGGGCTGGATGCTGAGTCCGTGGAGCAGTCCAGCACAGCTCTTATTGTTTAGTGAAGGGGTCACATCGACTCATTCCTCTGGAGAACATCAACCTCCTACTTCCAGTTGTTTGCTCACATGAAAGGGGACACCTTTGTAAAAGAATTGGGTCAAGACAAAAATCAAATATCTGGTGCAGACTGAACCATGCTGATTTAGCTGTAGGATACAGGTTTGCAGACTTTTTTAAGAAAGCCACATGCAAAAGAAGATAACTAGACTGCTATCTGTCACTATATACCAAAATTAACTCAAAATGGATCAAAGACTTAAATATAACACCTGAATCAATAAAATGCCTAGAAGAAAACATAGGCACTAAACTTACGGACCTTGGCCTTAGAAAGGATTTTATGAATTTGGCCCAAAGGCAAGGGAAGTAAAAGCAAAAATAAATAAATAGGACTACATCAAACTAAAAAGCTTCTGCACAGCAAAAAAAAAAAAAAAAAAAATCAACAGAACAAAGAAGCAACCAACTAAATAGGAGAAGATATTTGCAAACAACACCATTGATAATGGGCTAACATTTGAAATATATAAAGAAGTCATACAACTCAATAACAACAACAATAAAAACAATCCAATTAAAAAATGGGCAGAGAATCTAAACAGACACTTCTCCCAAGAAGACATACAAATAACCAACAGATATATAAAAAAATGCTCAACTTCACTACTTATTACAGATATGCAAATCAAAACCACACTTGTTAGAATACCTATTGTCAACCAGACAAGTAATAACAAGGGTTAGAGAGGCTGTGGGGAAACAGGAACCCTCAGACACTGCCGGTAGGAATGTAAATTGGTACAGCCACTATGGAAGTATGGAAACATTTATCCATAAAGATATATGTACTTCTATGTTCATTGCAACTTTATTTATGGTGGTCAAGACATGGAAACAACTGAAGTGTCCTTCAATAGATGATTAGATAAAGAAGATATGGTATATATATACACAATGGAATATTACTCAGCCATAAGAAAAGATGAAACACTGCCATTTGGAACAACATGGGTGGATCCTGAGATTATCATGCTAAGCTAAATAAGTCAGACAGAAAAAGTTGAGAACCATATGAATTCACTCTCATATGTGGGATATAAAACAGAAATCAACAAACAAAAAAGACAAACTGATAGACACAGACAACAATTTAGTGGTTACCAGAGAGAAAGGAGATGGGGGAGTTAAAAAGGAGTAAAGTCATATATATGGTAATGGAAGGAGATTTGACTTTGGGTGGTGAACTCACAATACATTATACAGATGATATATTATAGAATTGTACACTTGAAACTTATATAACTTTATTAACCAATATCAACCCAATAAATTTAATTTAAAAAAACAAATTAAAAAATAAAATGTTTTAAATAATGGAAAAAAATAATTAATTAATAGGAATTAGAAGTTTATATGCATAGGAGAATAGACAACAAACCACCCACACAGGCCCAAAAGGTGTTGCAGAAGCAGAGAATAGAGTGAATAGGTAGCAAGTGGAAGATATTGTTTGAAGAACAGTATTTCGTTGGGGAAAAAAATATTTCCTTAACCCATATCTTACATCATTGCATTGGTATTAGCCTAACATTTGGCTAAAATATATTAGACAGATATGTGAGAGTTCCGGCCTTAATTAAAAACATCAGAAAGGGGTCAAAGTAAGAGCAGGAGTATGGGAATGGCAGCCAAAAGCCTGAAGAAGAAAATTCCCCAAATTTGACTTTTATTTTAGAGTAACAAACAAGAGTTAATTTTGCAGACAAATCTACCACCGTTATTCTTTTAGCACCCCTCCTCCAGCCCTTTCTGTTGCCTAATGAGTCTGTTCTGAGTGCTTTTAACACAAAAGGGGAAGTTTGAAAATGCCTAGGAGGAAGGAGAGGTTTTCAAGTTTAATTGTAAGCTTAATCTGGGTTTGTTACATATTATTCACAGTGATTAACTACAAGGAGACAGACAAGTTAACAGCCAGCATCTGAGCCTCAATGATGCCAGTTATTTGCCAGGTAACATGGGGCAATTTATTAAGCTCCCAGGGCCTTGGTTTACTTGACTATTAAAAAAAAAAAGAAAAAAAAAAAAAAAAAAGAGGGTAAAAATACCTACATCACAGTGTTGAAGTCAGGATTTAATAAAATAATGAGTAATAAGAGGGTTTTGCATGGTGTCTAAGATGTAGTAAAAACAAGTTATCTTTATTATTGTTCAAAGAGCCACAAACTTTCGAAGGAAAACAAGCTATTAAGGTTACAGAGCATCAGCAGTTAGTGTTCCTAAAGGACTGGCAATGAAGAATTTGGACATTTAAGTTATAGTTGATTTTTATCTGCACTTTAAATGAAAATTGCCGTGATATATTTTGTTTTGTCTTAAGAAACGCTACAAAACTGTATCTTACAGCTAAATCAGCATGGTTCAGTCTGCACCAGATATTTGATTTTTGTCTTGACCCAATGCTTTTGCAAAGGTGTCTCCTTTCAGGTTAGGAAACAATTGGAAGTAGGAGGTTGATGTTCTCCAGAGGAATGAGTCGATGTGCCCCCTTCACTAAACAATAAGAGCTGCCTGGACTGCTCCACGGACTCAGCATCCAGCCCGAGGGTTTGTTTGCCTTGCATCTCATATCATCACAAAGCCACCAGGGTATCTGAATGTCACCATTCCTGCCCTGTGGTTATTCTTCCCAAGTGGTCCCCAGTATTTTTTCCCTCCCTGGTATGAACATAATAATTCCTTTTAAGATTGAAACCAGATCTAACATTAACTAGTGAGTATATAAAGACTAGCATTAAAAAAAATCAAGGTGCTCCATTTCCTTAAGAAACAAAGCAAGTTAAACAGTGGTTCTCAACCCCTGGTCCCTGGAACAGCAGCATCAGCATCATCCGGGAACTTGTTAGAAATGAACATTTGGGGTTCCCACCCAAGACCTGCTGAATCAGAGTCTCTGGGGATGGAGCCCAGCAATAGGTAGGTTAACAAGCCCACCAGGTAATTTTGCTGCATAGTCACACTGGAGGGCCACTTAAGTAAAGCAAAGATTTTTAATGGCAACTGAAAGGATTTGGGTTAGGCAAAAGGGAAGATTTTTGTCAGAGAACTAATAGCATTTGACCATATTAAGCCCAAACCAGGAGGACAAAAGAAGACAAGAGCTGTCACAGTCAGAAAAGCCTTCTGGAATTACTTTCCAGCATTTATCTTCCCCACTCAACTATCAGCAACAAGAAGTCAATAACCAATGTTTTGTTCTTAGTGCAAGGATGTAACAGTCAATATAGGCTCTGTAATGCTATAGTAACAAAACAACCCTAAATTTCAGGGCTTTAAACAACAAAGGCTTATTTCTCACTAACGTTACACATCTATCAAGGATTGATGAGGCTCGATCCATATTGTTTTTACTCCAGAAGGACGGAGAAGTCACTATTGTAAACACTGCTGGTAGTTGTGGCAGAGGGAATGAGATCATGGTTTTTGAAGGTTCTTTCCAGCAATGGCAGTTCTGTACACATTTCATTGGCCAAAGCGAGTCAAATGGCCAACCTGAGTTCAATGGAGCAGGGGAGTAGAGCTCTCCCATTTACCTAAGAGGAGGTAACTAAATATTTGTAAACAGCTAATAACTACACATGGAGTACCAGTAGATGTCTTCATTTTGCTGGTAAGGAAACAATGTTGACGTAAGAAACATCCAAACCTATAGAGAATGTTTATGAGTTTATTTGAGCCAAACTGATAACAATTGCCAGAAAGCAAAATCTCAACAGATTGAAAAAATGCTCCTGAGAATGGCAGTTTTGCAGCTTATTTTATACATTAGAATTAAAGGCAACATAAAGAGGGTGACATGAAATTCATTGGTGATAGATTAAGGAGGTGGGAGAAAGTGAGGTGGGAGAAAGCAAAGTGGGAAAATTTCTGAGATTGGATAAAAAGTAAAACAGAGAGACATATACTTCTTTTACATTGGTGGGCATCAGATAATTAATAATTAACATTTAATTAACATTCACAGTACATAGAGAAAGAGGGGAAAAGGTAACAATGAGGGGTTCTGTGGTCTCCTATTCTGGTGTGGTGGTTATGCCCTGAGGGGTCTAGAAACGATTACTCTGACGTTTCAAAAGTATGTTATCTTAGATGCACAAAGACAATAGACAGGCTCACTGAAGGTAAGGCTGGCCTTTGTCAAGGAAGCTACAGTCCTAGGACATGACTACCCGCCATGACTTGCTTTTAGTAAGAAATGTTTATGCTCAGACCATCCTATGTGGTTACTTGTGGTCTCTGAGTTTATAGGGCCCACTATGCTGACCTCCCCTGAGCTTGTCACGTTTAGTATGGTGCCACTTTTTCAGCCACAACAGAAATGTAGAGAGGTTACATTTTTCCAAAGTCCCTCAGCAGGTAAGTATTAGAGCTGAATTTTTTTTTTGTCTGATTCCAAATTTCATGCTGACAAACACTGTGCCACACTGTTAGAAATGAGACAGTGGAAAGGGAAAATGGTTTTGTGAGAGGTGAATTTAGTTTTAAATGGCTGTAGGACTTTAAAGTGGAAACCTCCTAAGCAACGCTTAATGTGGAAAGTAGAGGAGAAAAGAGACGAGAACAACAGATGCACATTGATTAGGAACTTTCAACGGAAAATAAAAGACTCAGTAAAATATTTGTGTGACTTTTCTCTAAAGACAGAAGAGAGTGTAGAAAAAACAGTCCCCAGGATATCTGCAGATTGGGGAAGAAAGAAGAGTTTATATTTAATAAAATAATTATGAAAAAAAGAAGAAAACCCAAGAGGAAAGGCCTTCAGGAATAGCACAAAGTCAAGACTACCTGTTAAAACAGAAGTTGGAAGGTGGTAATAAAAGTTTTTTAAAATCCATTACATTTGGATAGTAAGAAATCTGGGGCAGCCTCTAAAGAGCAGATTTAATAAAGTAGTGAAATGGGAGACTCCAAATTTCTAGGGTCAGAAAGAGAATGGACACTTTGGAAGTATTTAGTAATAGAAAGAATAGTAGGAAAAAAATATATTGGTGGTTTGAATGTCAGACTTGAGATTTCATATTTTACCAAGGGAAATGTACAAATGTCTAAAGAGGATAGGAGAAATGGAGAATTGGAGTTAATGAGAAAGAGGCACATAGAGAAACTACAAGGATGCCGTAGAGATGGAATGGATGAGGTCCACGGGGCAGGCTGCAAACAGCAGGTCTTTTCTTCTTCTAAGATAAAAGGGCAGGAAATTGCTGGTAGCAGATAAAGTCAAGGACTCCGAGAGCACACAACTGATTATTGTATCTGCCACAGGCCAACCCCAAATCACAAAAGATTGCATCTTCCCTCATCTAAATGCTCTATCTGCCTAGTCTACACTTGGCTAAGTATCTTCAGGGATTTTTTCCTTCTGTGCACCATTATTCTTTTCTTCTCCCCAATTGGAAGATTAATATGGTTTGGGAAATTGATCACTCCTGTGGCAGACACAGCTATTGGTCACCCAATACCCATTTTTCTTGTCTTCCTTCGTAAATGGCCGATGTTTTTTTTCAGAGTGGCAATAACCCATATAAACCCTTCCTTTCTCAACCTCCCTTGCATTACTAGCCAAAGTGATATAAGTGGCAGCAGATTTGTGCCTTACTTGGTAAATGGGGATATACCCTGGGAACTCATTTTGGGTCTGGGAACTTCTGGGCATTGCAATGTATGACTTACATATAAAGAGAGCCATAATGGCCGGGGTGGAGTGGGGGAGAGGGAAGAGGCTGGTGGGTGGGGGCAGAGTGGGGAGTTGACCAAGATTTGCACTCTTCTGCTCTGAGCAGAATCTGCGTGGTCATACTTCCCCCTTCTTCCTGCCCAATCCTGAGGGTACCATTTTGTGACCAGTAGGGAAAGGCCAAGAGAAACAAAATCATCTCCTCTAACCTAATTATTTATGGCCAAGACCATGGAATCACAAGTTTCTCAGGGGATGTAGATGATGGACTGATGGGCTATCAGAGAAAAACCTTTATTCTAGAAACATCTCAAAAAATAATAGATGAATGATTTTTCAACACTTTTTCAGTTCTCTGACATACTCACATCTGCTGTGTTGGTGGACTGTTTGATATCTGAGATAATTCTGTACATAAAGAGAAACATTCATTATTATTACTTAATGCCTAATTTGTTAATTGTATGACTTCATTTTAAAAATTAACATTTTTCTCAAGGATTAAGCAATCACTATTCTAAGTTTTCACATAGTATTTTCATAACTAATACCTGGACTTGGAATCTAACAAATTAGGTTTTCCCAAACTAATTAATTGGTTTTAAACTGATTTAGTATAATGTTCTGAATAGTTTAATTAAAATTATAATTCAATATTTTATCTTTCCTGAAATATCAAACAAAATACAAAAAAAATAAAACAATGCTTTAAATAATTTTTCTAATACTTTCACTTTAAACTGGTTACAAAGGTACTCAAATCAAGAAGAACTTTAATTTTATCATACATTCTTATGCTTCTTCCTCCCTAGGATTTTTGTTTTTATGTCTTACCAAAGTTTCCCAGGGCTGAAGTTGTTTTACTAGTCACAAAAAAAGAATACCATCTCAGGCCAGCTGAAATGGCAGGTTCTGGAATTTTGCAACTGGTAAGATTTTGGTTGGCCAAGGCTCCTGATTGTGTAGACCACTATGACTTAACTCCAAGCCTTGGGGCATTAGGCTGAATTTCTTTTTATAATAAAGTTTTGTTACCTCATGAGACTTTTTAATCTCTGCCTTTCAGAAAGGTTTCAAACTTTTGCTTTCTCAAAATGATGAGTGACAATCTTTGGATGGCTGACATTCTGACATGTAGGTATTAAATGTCTGTCTGTGGGTATTAAGTAGAAACTTATGTAATCAATAAAAATTAAATATATTCTATCATACTTACCTTTCTTATAGCTACCTTTTTTATACTTTATGTTAACTTTTCATTTTGAGTATCTTAATGATCTCATAGCCTTAATGAGCATAATTATCGTTCTCTATTTGATGCTCCAGTTGTCTCAACTTAGCCAGTAAGAGTCCCTTTAAGTTGGTTCCTTTATTCTTTCACCACTGCCTTGAATATTTTTGAGAAAGTGAAAATCAACCCTGCTGGTGGTCAATCTATGGCAAACAATTTCTAACAAACATAATCAAAGCCATAACTCAGCTACAGGAAAAAAGATCTCAGGGATTGTTGTTTTTTTATCAATAAAATCATTCAGCATTACGACAAACCTTAGAATAAGTCCCTTCCCACTTCCTTTTTACCCAGACACACAAAGTACCCCCGTGTGTGTTCTTCCTTGCTCAGCAAGCTAAATAAATCTAAATATGTTCCCAATAGTCTTTGACTAGTGAGTTTTGACACCTTGAAAGCCTCTTTGTTTTCTAGCAACTGCAAGGGGTTCCACTCCCATCCTGAATTTTCCTGCCCAAGACAGGGGGATCAGCTACTCTTCAAGAAGTTCTAGTTTTTTCAGTGGATAAAAGCAAAAAAGATGAAAATCTGGGCACTAGAAGCACACATGAGAGTTAACAATTAGCAAAATTGCTGCTGTTGAAATTAGCACTGCCATTGGCCACTTTTTTAGCTGGAATATTTCTCTTTTTAAGATTACGGGTTCGTATTGATCTCTCCAATCTGGCACATTTTCTTGCTGTGCCCAACTTTCTTTTAGTCCATGGTTTTTTGTGGTTGTTTGTTTGTTTGTTTGTTTTACAGGGAAATGCTATCTGTACTTTATTATTTTTTTTTTTAATTTATTGGGGTGACAATTGTTAGTAAAATTACATAGATTTCAGGTGTACAATTCTGTATTACATCATCTATAAATCCCATTGTGTGTTCACCACCCAGAGTCAGTTCTCCTTCTATCACCATATATTATTAATTACTAAGACTTTCTTTTTTTTTTCCTCTGACCTGGACTTTTAGAAGTTTGGGTCTGGCTGGTAACCACCATCCTCTACCTCAAGTTCTCACTAATTGAGAAAAACCAGAAAACAAATACAGTCTTTATTTAATAAAATATAAAATATAAAATAAAATAAAATAAAATAAATAAAATAAAATAAAATAAAATAAAATAAAATAAAGCTATATTACAGAATATATTCTGTGGGCAAAAGGGAGCATTCATCTCCTTTCCCATTCCTTTGAATTAAATCCAATAACATGTGTTAAATGAATGGAAGACATACTGCTGGATGGGAGGCCCTAACCTGGTGTTCCTACCATGTAAGAAGAGGAAGTGGAGGACAAGGGGAAGAGACAAGAAAGTGAGGAGAGAAAAAAGAAAAAAGAGGAGGAATAGCAGAGGGAAAGGAGAGCAAGAACAAGGTAGAGCTATTTCCATGTATATAAAAAGGGGTCTATAATACAAAATATATTATAAATTGTGCTGTCATTGGGATTAAATCAAATGCTGGCCGTTAGTGCCAGGTGTGTGTAAATGGTAGCTAATAAGCATGTTTATCATAGAACAGTCTTGAACATAGTTATACTTTATTCTTTAGGGTCACTTTCTAGAACTAGGAGTTCTAAGCACAAGAGTATATAGCTTAAAATTTTAATATATACTGTCTAACAGCCCTTTAGAAAAATTGTCAATATTTTAAAACTTTTCCAATCTTATGAATAAAAATAACTCACTATTTTTATTACCACATCTTTTCTGAATTTAATCTTGTCAAAGTTACTTATAGACGTAGAGTGTCAAATAGTTCTGAGTTTGTTCTGTTTTACAAAAATAGCCCCTTGATCTGCCTCTCCCCCACCCACCCCACCATTGCCTACTTGTTATAGGGAATTACTTATAGTGCAAAATACTCAATTGAGTATTTTTAATATTTTCCTCCATTGTACTAAGTAATACGATTATGTTAGGAATATTTGATGTTTCCTTTTCATCATTATCTATCAATTTCCTTTATTAATTCTCTTCTATGCCATTGCCTCTCTTCCTAACTTCATGCATGCACATTTCCCCACCTGCCCAATATGGATCTTTATAATTTACATTATATGAATATCCAGTGTTGATATTATTATGACCTATTCATAGGCCTAACAGGAATGAGTCTGCCTTCCTCATTTTTATGTGGACCCCTCACTCTAGAGCTAGCTCTACCTTCTTTCACTATGTACTCTCCACTCCACTCAATCATTTGTCCCTCAAACATTTCTCTAGTAATATCACTCCTCTCTTCATACGCATTTCACTGTGCTTGGCAATCTTTGGAATAAATATAAGTGTCTTCACAATCTGACCCTACCTCAAATATCAAAACACATGCCTCTCAAATACTAAAGAAAAAGTTTACTGCATCTACACAAGTCTCCTCTACGATCTAGTCCCCAGAAACTCTGAGGATTTGTAAATACATTTTTTTTGTCTGAAATTCTCTCTACTATAAATTTCTTCCACAACTATGTGCATCTTACCTGTCTTCCAAAGCTCAAACCCACATCTTTCAAAATGTTTTTCCTAACACTTATTTTTTTCCTGAGATAACTCCTTTAGTAGTTATGCTATTTACATTGACACTTAATCATGCCTTCTTGTTGTTTCTGTAATTTCCCAAGGTTAGGAACGGTATTATTCATCTGTTTCTGGTACTGGAGTTATTAGTTGGATGTGTCCTACACATGGGCTTCACTGTGGTGTGACCAAGCCATACCATACAAATTATATCCACTATAATTTATTAAATCTTTTTAAAGTGCTGATGAAACTTCTATGGGAAAGACACTCACTTTATTGGGGTTCAGAGATGTACATATATTGATGATTATCTGTAGTGTAAACTGTAGGGCACTTGAAGAAAGACTCTGTTATGATTTGAATACTCCAAAATTCACAACACCCAATACCTCAGAACGTGACCTTATTTGGAGATAGGATCTGTACAGAGATAATCACATTAAAGTTAGGTCATTAGGGTCAGCCCTAATCCAATATAACTGGTGCCCTCATAAAAATGGGAAATTTGGACACAGAGACATGCATAGAGAAACATGTAAAGAGACAGAGGGAGAGACCAGTCAAGAAGCGAGGCCTGGAGTAGATCCTTCCCTCACAGCCTCCAGGAGTAATCAACATTGCTTCAGCCTCTAGAACTGTACAAAAATAAATTTCTGTTTTGTAAGCCACCCTGTTTGTGGTACCTTTGTTAGAACAGCCCTAGCAAACTAATACTTATTTTTTTTTACCTGTTTGGAGAAGCAAAACTTCCTCACTCTGCAATGGCTATTTTTTTTTTCCAAATCCCCTTCACTTTCATTAATGAGTCACACAAGAACAAGCAAGAAAATGATGCAGAAACTCACAACCACCAGAGTGACTGCTCACTGGTATGCACAAGGGACGTCAGCAGGGGTCATTAATGGAGGCCGTTCTTCCTTAACAGGGAAACACCAACACAATCAGGCTGGAGTATTCACCTGGAGCAGCATCTACTTATCATGAGATTATGAATCCAATATGAAGAATTTGGCCCTTCATGGCAGTGCTGGTAGAAATGACATCTCTGAAATGAGGATTGTGTGGGAGTAGGAAGTACTGGAGAGAATTATTACAAAGGTATGGATAGAAACAAAGGTATGTCCTGGGAAGGGCAAATAAATGGCTGCTGGTTTTGATGACACATCAGCCAAAGACTACGTGTAACCTTGTTGAAGGCTTCTGCTGAACAACAGACATTATAGCAGTGTTAGTAGATGTATACTATAAAAGGCAAAATAAGGGCCATTAGAGTTGTTCTGCTCACAAGTGAAAATCCATATTGATTCCGCAACTGTGCATAACCAACAGTGCCAAAGCAAAGACTTATGAAAAGAAAACCTCCCTAGGTAAGGAAGTGGGGGAGAGTTTGATTTCCTGAGCAGAATATAAGAAGGCAAAAGGAAACTTTTTATTACCTGTCGTGCGGGATGGCCTGCAGGGTCTCAGCTCCCGCTCCCCGCATAAGAACTCAGGACATGGTGAGGCCAAAAAGGAACACCCACGGAGCCATTGGTAGGGGAGTCATACCACTATAATCTCACTGGAGACTGGATTCACATGACGTGCAACCTGCTGTCCGCTTTTCTGCCTGCCAACTGACTGACTCCACTCAACTCGACTCACCAACCAGTGCAGCCCACGGCAGTTATATTAGTGACCAATTGGCTAACCGTCTACAGCTGACAGCCAACTAGCCACAGCCAACGGCCATCTACTACCCGAGCCAGCACCTTTCCACGTGAGGCCGAGAGCCTGCAAACTGCTCTCTGGGACTCTGTCTCCACACTCCACCCCTACAGGGTCTCGCCTCACAATCTACGCGACAAGTGTCTTCCACCAGTGTCCCTGTGCGAGGAGCCTGGAGGTGAATGAAACATCCTGGACACAGCCAGGCTCTCTGGACACAGTCAGGGTTTCTCAGGCACCACCAGTCCTTCTGGGCACAGCCAGACTTCCTGGGTTTCTTAGGGTACCACCAGTCTCCTCCTGTCCTCCTGGCAGGCGGTACTGTCGCACTGTAACCACGCGCCAGGGCTGTGGCAACACTTGAGGAGGGTGGTGAGCATGCCCGTGTGTCACCGTTTTCACCACCCGGATCCGGAGACGGAACTCTCCTACCGACGTCTGTAAGCTGAGGCCATGTAGCATGACCACCCCTAGAATATACTCCAGAATGGGGGAGACATAAACCTTGTAGGTACAAGGGGGAAGCCTTCCTATACCCAGTGGTAAGGAAACGGCTTTCACAGTCACAGTCTTTCCCCCATAGCCATCAATGCAAATTGCTGGTCCGGGGAACAGTGCTGGGTTCCCATAAACAAGACTACAGTCTGCGCCAGTGTCAACTAGGGCCAAAACCCTCTGCACATTAGAAGGGGACCAATGTATGGACAGTTCCATGTGGGGCCTCTGGTCCCTGCTCATCCCCTCTGACCGGGTACCTTGGCCCCACCCCTAATCAAGCTGAAAGAAGTCAGCCTCAAGGGGCTGCATGAAGTCCCGGTGGGACACGGGACACGCTTTCCCAGACTTCTCCTTTAGGCTTCTCCGGAATTACTGTTCCGGATGCAACTGTTTCCAAAGTCCCAACAAGAGTGCATTGGGTTGTCAGTCTATCTTCTCCCGATCAACCCCTGCTGCCACGAGATCACGCCACATCTGTGCGCGTGTTACTCTCTGAGGCCCGCAACCTCGCCCCTTTACTTTTGATTTGGGCTTCCAGGTCTCAACTGTGCGGATCTCCTGTCTTAACTTCCTTCACCTCCAGCTTTCAACATCCCTTAGGGTGACCATGGCAGTTGTAACTTCATGGATCCGTCGCCCCACATAGGGCGTAAGAATGGCCACCAAGGATCCAAAAACACTCGCAGGTGCAGTATCCAAAACCAGATCTCTCATGCTGGCAGTAAAAACCTCGTCATCTGGCCCCTGCATATTAGGGTTGAAAATAGCATGTCTCATACCCATTTCACAGGTGATTTGAGTAAGTTCTGTGTATGACTGCCATTGACTCACAGTATTTGGCAGCTTGCCAGCCTGTCCCCATACTGTGCGTACCGCAGCAGTGAGCCACTCCATTAGAGAATGGTTGCCCTGGTTTTGGGCCAACCTATGGCAGTTCTGTAACCTTTGTCACAGGGATGGATGCACTGTCACAAGGGCTAGCTTTTCCATCTCACCTGGGGAGCAGAGAATGTTGTCTGCTCCCTCATCCCATAAACATAATAGCCAAGCCGAGACTGGGTCTCCAGGGAGCTATCGGTACTGCCTCCCCAACTGGTATATGAGGTGTAATAAAAAATTACGGTGAATGCTGTTGCCGAGTGCCATCCAACAGAAAGGCAGGATCTTCAATACAGGGAGCAATGTGTCAAACCTTAGTGATAGTGTGGGACAAATTTCATCTTGTTTGGTGTAGTGCAGTCAGTCAGGTATGAGCTACAGTTGAGAGAAGGTGTGTTTCAAAGTGTGCTGTAAATCATGAATCATGAACAACACATGAAATTTTGTTTCAAACTGCAAAAAGTGCTAAAGAAACACACGAAATGTTAAAATTAGTTTATGGTGATGCTGCAGTGACCATGATCTGACACCGTGCAATTTCTGGCTCTTCCCCAAAGTCAAAATGACCATGAAAGCTAAACGTTTTGAATCAGTTCAGGACATCCTGGCAGCCATGACAGCACAACTAAAGACACTCATGAAAGAGGAGTTCCAGAACTGCTTCAGAAAGTGGCAAGAATGATAGGATAAGTGTGTTCAAAGCGAGGGGGAATCTTTTGAAGGGGATTAATGGCAATGTGTCTTTTACTGTAATTAATTTTTTAATTTAAACATTCACTGCATGTTTTGATCACACCGTGTATATTAAGTACCTATTAGCTATCATGATTCAATTTTATAATTTTCCACAACTGCAAAACAATTATGTTATAATGATTAATGGCTAGATAAAGCCTTACCATACACAGATCATTTTAAATGATCTGTGGGTGGTAAACATAAATGATTACTCTATGTGTTTTTCTCCATAATTAATTTAGAGACTAAGCAACGTAATTTTCATATTGTACAGTTGAGGAAACTAAGCCCTCAGCAATGGCGTATCAAGTTTCACATTGTTAGTAAATAATAGTCATGACCCAAATCCAAGTGTTCCAAATTCAAATTCTATTGTCTTGATACTAAACTCCATTTCTAAATAAAGGAGAACTTCTGAACAGATCTTCACACTTCCCCGCAAAACTTTGACTAATCATGGTCATCACCAGACCCAAGACTTAAAAACAACAACTCAACGTTATCAAATTGTTCATTCTATCTTCCTGTGTCCCTTTCTAAAAATGAATGTAAAAAGATAGTCCTTCATCTGATCACAAAATGGTAGTCCAAACTCTAAGTATCATGCCCACATTCAAGGCAAGAATAAGGGAAAATGATACCAGCTCCATCCACTCTTTTTCCCAGTAAAACAAAATTTTTCCAAATCTCCCACAGTATCTTTCTTTACAGCAGAATTAGGCCACATGACCTAGTCTAGACCTGAGGTTAGCTGGGAACATGGAACAATAGGTTTACCCTAGGGCTGGGCACATGGTCACCTCAAACAAACTCAAGGCCACACTGATAAGTAATAATGGGGACTGGATATTGGGCAAGCCACTAACAGTGCTAAGTACAAATACTGGGGTTCCCCAAGCTGGCAGGTTCAATAGAAGTAGCCTATAAGTGAACAAAAAATGAGGGTGATAATGGAATGAGAATCAGGTCCTGTTCCTATTTTCCAAACATCAAGGAATAAAATTATTCTAAGATCTTAGAGAGGTGGCAGGTTTGCTCCACTAATATTAGACTTCTAGTTAACCCAGGCATAGAGTTATACTTAATTTTATTTGTAAATTAGAGTAACATGGGTTTGTTCTTTTTCCTTGCATTCCAAGTATGTGGAACAATCTACCAAATACATTTATCTTCTGAGTTCTCTCACGCTCTGCATCCTTTCAGAAACATTAGGATTTTAAAGTAGCCTTCAACAGAACCCAGAGCAGTGAATTGTGTGGAATTCCCAAGCCTTTTGGCAATAACAGCAGGGGAGAAATTTTTTGAGTACAGATGGTTGCTGAGGACAAAGAGAATTGAGCATCACCTAAAAATGTGACCCTTGAGCTGTGTACCCAACTCTCTTACACAGTGGACATCTGTGTAACCCTGGGAGATCATCTCAAATGCACATTGAGATGAAATTAAAAAGTTACCCCCTTTCATCTGGTCTGTTCTTCCCCTCCCAGACACTAGGATGGGATGTTATAAGGGGCCCCCTCATGCTGTTACCTAGTGTTCCTATCTGGGTCTTGGAGACTGGCTTTTTCCATACATAAGTCTCCCCACCAAGTCCTCCTTTTACCCGTCCCCAAACTAGATCACAAGTGGGTATGATGGCAGGGACAATCTTTTTTTTTTTTAAATTAAAGTTTATTGGGATGACAATTTGTTAGTAAAGTTACATAGGTTTCAAGTGTACAATTCTGTAATACATCATCGATATATCATGTTGTGCGTTCACCACCCAGAGTCAGTTCTCCTTCCATCACCACATATTTGATCCATTTTACCGTCATCTACCACCCTCCTCCCCCCTTACATTCTGATAACCATTGAACTATTATTGTCTATGTCTATGAGTTTTTGTTTATCGCTTAGTTTGTCTTGATCCTTTGTTGTTTTCAGTTTTATATACCACATATCAGTGAAATCATATGGTTCTTGACTTTTTCTGTCTGATTTATTTTGCTTAGCATAATAATCTCAAGATCCATCCATGTTGCAAATGGCACTATTTCATCTTTTCTTATGGCAGAATAGAATCTTTTATTTTAAAATTGCACAGTTCTTATTATGTCATAAATGGAAGCACACTAATTATTCAACATAGATAGTTTCACATCTCCAGGTAATTAAAACTATATAAACAAATGTGAAGATGTGTAAAATTTAGCTAAGCTTTTAGAGAAAAATTAGTATGTATCAAATAAAAAAATAGACCTTATTTATCAAATAATTTCAAAGAGTCTACTATGCTTTGACCAAGTCCACAAGTGCCAGGCCTGCCCCTTCCTCCTCTACCCATAGCCATTTCCTTCTTCAAGGCCCAGACCAGGCTCTCCTTCCCTTGCCCACTATCTTCCTCACCTCCCATCTCACAGTTATGCAAATACAGAACAAGTGCCCTGTCATGTTATGAGTGGTTGGGCTCTGTGAACAGCCATTATTATTTATTCTAAGTACGTACTACTTGTTTTCACTGTACTTTAAATTTTTCATTCAGGTTGCCACTATCACTGAGGAGAATTAAGGGGAGAGTATGTACTGACTCTTGGGTAAAGCAATTGAGACAAAGAAAATGATAGTGGAAGGGAGCTAGTCCAGAGACCACAAGAATCTATGGGCAGTGAGTGAGCTGGGCCTTTGGAGGGACAGAGAAGGATATTGCAGGCTGGAGAGCAAGTAGTCACCAGCATGTAAAGCATACTAATCCTTCCTTAGAGAATCTCCGATTTGCCCAGAGGAGAAAAGTCTTGTAAAGTTTCTGGACTTCCTGAAGTTAAGAAAGGATGAGGGTATCTATCCATTGGATTTTATTAGGAGAAGTGAAAGTGGGGATTCCCCAGTGAATAAATGCAGCATAGAGACATTTCTGCATTCTCAAAAATGACCCTTAAACACCATATAGAAAAGAAATAGAAATTAAAAAAACAACAAATGAATAAAACAAAAACTCATAGACACAGACAATAGTTTAGTGGTTACCAGAGGGTAAGAGGGGAGGGGGGTGGTTGAGGAGAGTAAAGGGGGTCAAATATATGGTGATGGAAGGAGAACTGACTCTGGATGATGGATACATAGTGCAATATATGGATGATATATTATAGAAATGTACACTTGAAACCTATATAATTTTCCTAGCCAATGTCACCCAACAAATTTAATTAAAAAAGAAATAAATAAAAACTCCTCAATGGCCTAGGTGATAACTCCAATCATGGACAACTATATAGTATGAAGACAGACAGAAGGCAGACTGATGAATGGCAAATGACGTGATAGACTCAGAGGAGAAAAGTTGACTAAGTCCCTATGGACTGGAGTGATGAGGAAGGTAATGACATACAGCTAACTTGACCCCAAGCTCTCCTGCGAAAAGGTTAGGAATTGGAGGAACCAATTAAAAGCAGGTGTAACGGAAGTCAAGAGTTAAAAACAGATTGATGGAAAGTTTTGTTAGGTTGAACTATTTGCAATTGCCTATTGTCAAAGGTTGAACTATGACACACACACACACACCATTCATATGTTGAAGTCCTAACTCCCAGTACGCCAAAATGTGACCTTATTTAGAAATATGGTCATTGCAGGTGTAATTAGTGAGGATGAGATCATTAGAGTAGGCTCTAAGCCAATATGACTGTTGTCCTTATAAAAAGGGGAAACTTAGACACAAAGATACACATGCACAGAAAATGCAAAGATTGGGGTGGTGCATCTAAAACGACCAGAAGCTAGATGAAAGGCCCAGAACAGAATCACTCTCTCACAACCCTCACAACCCTGCTGACAACCTTGATCTAGGGCTTCTAGCTTCCAGAACTGAGACAATAAATTTTTGTTCTTTAAGCCAGCCAATTTGTGGTAGTTTGTTGCAGCAGTCCCAGGAAACAAATACACACCTATATTTGATATCTTTTGACCAATAAAAATGCAGTAATTTTATTTGATTCAACCTAAATACAAGAGATAGTTAAGTTAGACAGTTGGGTTTTCCCTCTCGCCAAACCCAGCAGAGCCAAATTTTAGTCTCCGCAAAAAGAGACAAGATACTTCCAATCTCTTGTATGTTAAACAGATTGTAGATTAACAACCACTATTTTAGCAAATGGAGATGCATTTAATAGCTGGGTAAATTTCAAAAAACGGCTGTGTGGCAGGTAGTGGCTAGAGGAGGTGAAAGCAAAGTGAGGTTTCTGAGAGGAAGGCCAGTTCGCGGAGAATTACATTAGCCCAGGGCATTCAGTGAATATAACTGCAGGGTGGGATCGTGTCTGAGGATGCTGCAGAGTTTCAGTCGTAATTCTGAACATCACCTCTCACAGTCTCATGGTGAGACTGCACTGGGTAGCTTAAATGGTAAACTTAAAAATCAGACACTAGAAAAAGTCAAGCCACAGACTGTGAGAAAATACTTTCAAACTGCATATCTAATAAAAGATTGGTATCCAAAAATACATAAAGAACTCTCAAAACACAATAATAAGAAAACAACTCAATTTTATAAAAGACTAGAAAAATATCTGAATAGCCATCTCACCAAAGATTTATGAATTACAAATAAACAAATGAAAAGCTGTTCAGCATCATTAGTCTTAGGGAATTGCAAACCAAAAGCATAATAAGGTACCACAGTACACCTATTTGAATAGCTAAAATTTTAAAAGACTGATCATATCAATTTTGGGGGAGGATGTGGAGCAACTGGGGAGGGGGCACCATCATATACGGCTGACAGGAATACAAAATGCTGTGATCACTTTGCAAAGCACTTCAGCAGTTTCTTTAAAAGCTAAACGTGCACTTACCATACCAGCCAGCCATTCCACTCATAGGTATTTACTCAAGATGAATGAAAGTGTATATCCACACAAAGCCTTGTTCATGAATGTTCATTGCAGTCTACTTAAAATAACTAAAACCTGGAAGCAACGCAAATGTCCATAGATAGGTGAAGAAATAAATAATTTGTTATACATCTATTCAATGGATACTACTTAGCAGTAAAAATAAACAATACATGAAACAAGATGGATAAATCTCAAAATAATCATGCTGAGTGAAAGAAGTCAGACAAAAAGGGGAAAATACTCTATAAACCAACTTGTATAAGGCTGTAGAAAATGCAAACTCATCTGTAGTGACAGAAAGCAAATCAGTACCATGTTTCCCTGAAATAAGACCTAGCTGGACCATCAGCTCTGATGTGTCTTTGGAGCAAAAATTAATATAAGACCCGGTCTTATTTTACTATAAAACCGAGTCTTTAATATAATATAATATAACATTATAATATAATATCGGGTCTTATATTGATTTTTGCTCCAAAAGACGCATTAGAGCTGATTATCCGGCTAGGACTTATTTTTGGGGAAACGCAGTAGTGCCTAAGGATGGAGAGTGATTGGAAGGGGTGAAAGGAAGGGATTATAAAGGAACATGAGTCTTTGGGGGGTGATAAGTATGTTCATTATCTAAATCATGGTGATGGCTTCATGGTTTCAGGGGTGTACATTATGTCAAAACTTACCAAATGTAACACTTCAAATATAATATACATTTTATTGTGTACATCATAGCACAATAAAGCTATTTTAAAAAGCTAAGAAAAATAGAATTCCATTAAACTGAGATTTTTATCTTCTCCCTTTGCTTGTTTTTAAAAATACTCAAGTCATTTAAAACAAAAGACAAACATAAAAAGATGTATGAAACCACAGTAAAGCCATAATAAGAGGAAAGATTCATGCTATTGTTAATGTTGTTAACACCAGAGGTAATATTTATTGCCAGTAAGCATTGGATTTGGTTTTGAAATTCCTGATGACTAAGGAAAGAAGGGCAGGAAATGTAATGGTTGCACAGTTCTTATTATCTCATAAGTAGAAGCATGCCAATTATTCCATAGAGGTTCACTCTTGAATTCCAAAAGGAATTTATCACATGGGACCTTAGGAGGGCCATTGAACGATTTAATGAACAATTCCTTTAACAGCAATTTAATAGTAATAGTCAAAACCATCTTATGTAGCTATTTCTTCAATTCAGGCAAAAGACATACTGTTAAATTCTAACCATTCTTCAGGGGAGCCAAATCAATATAGTCAGAAAGGTAGCATTCTGATTTTCTATATAGAACAGTATAGTTATATCCTTGCATCCTTAGTTACAGATAAGCTATGTCCTGAGTCTCCAGGCCTCACCTGCTGGTAGATACACACCTGAAGACCAAGCAACTTTTATCTTGTTATCTGCTGATACACGTGACCTCAAAGCTCTGACAAATCTGTCCTTCTAGCATTTCTGCCACATGTAGCCCCTGCTCTGCAGACCCCATGGCACAGACCTCACTGCCATTGCTGGGTACGATTGCACAGGGCTCTGAGCCTGCTCTGGAGGTCACAATGGCTCATTGGGCCACTCACACTGCTGCCCATCAGCCTTTGAGAGGCCTGGTTTTCTGCACAGTGTGAGACAAAGCAGAGGAGTCCAACTCCCGTTAGGTCATTAGGTCACACTTTGTTACCAATTCTGCTGGGACCTACTGATTTACAGAGCTTTTACCGGAAAAATACTTTCCATTTCTGCTCACAGCCCTCTCTCTCCCTAGCTCTGAGGTTTGCAATCATGACACTAGGCAGGGGAGAGAGTAAAGTGAATGCACCCCGCCGCAGAACTCCCAGCCGTGGTACCTGGGTGTGCCTGGCTCCTTTCTCCTTCAAGATGAATTCTCTCCTAAGAGGGCACGCATCTCCTAAGAGGCCACTCATCCCATCTCCAAGTGGAGTTTGGTTATGTCATCTGACTGTTCTCTACCAACGGTTGGTCATCTACAAATCCAGGTAGTTGATAAAACGAGCACCAGTGGTTCTCAAACTTTCCCCCGTGTTAGAATCACCTGGACATCTCTAAAGCATCACAATGCTCAGGGCAAACCCAGACCAGAAGAGCCTGGATGGATCTCAGGCCTCAGTGTTTTTGAACAGTCTCCAAATGATTCTAATATATAGAAAAGTTTAAGGACCTGTGGTCTAGACAGAAGCTGAAGTCCGCGCCACAAATGAATCCACAATTCTCTTTTGTCTCCTAAGACAAATGGACTTGAGAGTTAACTTACTTTGGATGGCAGTCTTCTCATCCTCAGTTTTGTGCCTTTACAGTAAATTCATCATCTAGAAGTAAGGAAGCCGAGGAATGTTTAATAGAAAGAGAAATACAAATTAAAAAATTACAACCAGGGACTGTGAAGAGTCTCAGTATAATCACAAAAACAAATTTTATGCTCAAGTAAAGCACATACCAGGAATCACCGACTCCCATCTTTGCTTTCTGCTATTTGTTTGTTTTGTGCTGAAATGATAAGTTTTGTAAAGAAATCATATTTCAGATTCAGCCTTCCCAGGAAGCCTTCCACATTTTCTGTTTAAATGACGGCACTTAGAATGATGTATGAATTTCAAAAAGGCAATGTCAGCTCATCCTGGGTTTACTTGGGTGTTATTATTCATGAGGCCTTTTCTATTCGAGGACATCTGTAAACTGATTCCAAAGACCAGGGACCCCTACTGTAATGAACAAATCATTTACATGGGGAAATGAAAAACCTGCTATGTCTGCCAAATGAAGGCAGGCATGTCTGAGCAGAAAACACTTGATGAAGTGAGATTAGAGAAAGCTGAAAGCTGGGTTAAAATACATCAAATTTGTCAAATGATGGAAACTATACCAACAATCGACAGGAATGGATGTTAAGTGTCTACATGATGTTGAACTGATTTTTTTAAAGAAAGCAGTAGATATGAAAGCTCTAAAACCTAAAATTTGGCCAAATTATGGCCCAGGCCTCTCAGACACCTGCCACATCCTGGTGAAGTATAACTGCTTGTCTTATTGCCTTCTTCTCTAACGATCAGAACAGCTTCGGTATCAATCCTACGTAAACATATACAGATCTCCAATAATCTGTAGTCATTGGCAGCCAAGTTCTCCCCTCCGCATCTGGGAGAACAGCTGTGGCCTGATACACAGCAGTGGCCACCAGCAGACAGTAGCAAAATCCACTTTACAAGCGGCTCTGACTTGCTCCACCCACTTATTCTGTGTCCTTCTCATAGGGGCCTATCCTGGATCACATCCCTCAAAACCTTCAGCTTCAAATTCATTTAATTTTTTCAACAATCACCTACAGAGCACTCATTCTGTGCCAGGCACTGTTCCAAGCGCTTATCAGCATGAACTTACAACAGCCCTCCCTGTCAGGTGGGTACGACTGTGATCTCTATGTCACAGATGAGGAATCTGGGCCATGGAGAGGCTGAGAAATGTGTTCAAGGTCACAGAAGGAATAGATGTGGAGGCAGGATGTGACCTCTGGTTTCAGAGCTCTTTTCCTAATGACTGTTCTACTCTGCGATTCTGCCTACTGTGTGACCTGATCATGTCTTGCTCTAACACAGTTATGTGACTGTTTAAAAAATAGGTCTGTGTTGTTTAAAGTCCTTTAAAATAAGCATGGGGGGGTGGATTTGGGAGAGGGGGGTACTCATTCTTTATAGTCTGTTAGCCAAAGGTCTACAGCAATCGTTCTCAAACTTTGGCCTGTATCAGAATCCCCTGGATAGCTTGTTAAAACACAGAATGCTGCACCCCTCGAGTTTCTGAGTCAGTAGGTCTGAGTGGGGCCCAAGAAAGTACATCTCTCACAGGTTCCTGAGTGATGCTCACTCTGATGCTGATGCTTGGGAATCACACTTTTTCCTTATAGTAACATCATATTATTGTTTTATTTATTTATTCAACAAATTTAAATTGGGCCATGTAGTGTACTGGACCCTGAAGATAGAAATAAAGACTCATTCCTTGCCATTAAGAAGGTCACAGTGTAGAAAAGAAAGACGCTTAAACATGCCTTTACCAAACAAATGTCATCAGAAGCATAACTAGTAAGAGGCCTGTACTGAATGCTATTCAAACAGAGGAAGACGCAGCTAATCCTCCTGGGCTCAGAGGGTCCTTAGAAGTTTCATAGACCAGGTGATCCTGGAGAGGCGTGAAAGGTGAGTGGGAAACTTCAAGTGCACAAGTTGTACACTAGAGAGGACTCAGCACGCCACAGAGTGACATGTGCAGACGCATGGAGGAGTCATGAGGAGGGCAGAGCAGCTGATCATACAGGAGAACTGCAGACGAGGCTCGCACCTGTGAGCATGATGCTTGCTTGCACAGAAAGATCAGACTTTTATCCAAAACTAAATGGAAGCCATTGAAGAGTCCTAAGCAGATCTTATATTTTAGAGAGTATTTTGGGAGAGATTAGAGAGTGGACTTGAAAAGAGAGAGAGATAATACTGCAATAATTGTTGCATAAGATGATGAGGGCCTGACCTCAGAGACAAGGAGGGGCAGTATGGGGAAGAAAAACAGATTGTAGAGTTAATTAAGAATATAGACTTGGTGGCACCCAAGGCCTCTTTAAATGTAGCTGATGAAGGAGAAGTACAAGGTAACAGCATTGAGAGAAAACCTTCGATACAAGTAATGGAAGAAATAGTTGAACAGGGAAAAAACTTAATCTAACAGAAAACAAAAAAAGCAAAAAGTGTGACAAATAAAAGGCAAAAACTAAGATTAGCAAAATTAATCCAAATATATCAATAATTATGAAAAATACAAGTGCACTAAGTTCTGAGGCTGAAAGACAAAAATGCTCAGATTGGATTTAAAAAATCCAGCATGTCATTCACAGAGAAATGCCTAAAAGCATCAGTAATCAAAAAGTTGAAAGCACAGAAATAGAAAAACCATAGTAGGGAAATCAAAACTGAAGAAAACAAATATAGCAATATTAATATCAGACATAACAAACATTAAAGCAAATAGTACTGTGAGGTTTTTCTAAAGGTCATTAAAGATTTAACTCACAAAAAAATAATAATTCTAAATTCATGCCTCTGTTTAGCAGCCTCAAAATTTGTAAAGCAATATTTAAATATAGGAAAAACCAAACAAATCCACTACTGAAATATGGAATTTTAACATACCTTTCTCAGTAACTGAAAAATAAAGCAAAAAAAAAAAACAAAAAACCTTAAGAATATATAAATTTTTGAGGCAGCAAAATTTAAAAAGTAACTTAACAGTATTAATAGAACACTGTAGCCAATAATTGTTAAAAAAGGCAATCCAACATAAAAGTGGGCAAAAGTATATGTACAAACCATGTACAGAAACACAGAAAGCATAAATGACTAATAAGCATAAGAAAAGATGTTCAACCTCACTAAAAACCAAATGTAAGTTAAAATCATACATGACACCATATCAACCCTACTGTGGTTTGGTGAGGAAGTGAAGCCAGAAGAGATCCAGTAGTAGGAGTTTAATTTGCTTCCACCACTTTGGAGAGTGATGTGGCATCATCACATGAAGCTGAACCTGCAAACATGCCTGAACCCAGCAGTTTCACTCCTAGGAGAGTGTATTAGTCAGCTGGGGCTTCCATAGCAAAATACCACAGATTGGGCGACTTCAACAACAGAAATTTATTTTCTCCCAGTCCTGAAAGCTGGAAGTCCAAGAGCAAGGTGCCAGCAGGTTCTGAGACTTCTCTTACTGCCTTGCAGTTGGCCACCCTCTTGCTACCTCTTCACATTGTCGTCCCTCAGTGCACACACATCCTCTGTGTTTCTCTGTGTGTCCTAATCTCCTCTTCATATAAAGACCCCAGTCATACTGTGTTTCCCCGAAAATAAGACCTAGCTGGACAATCAGCTCTAATGCGTCTTTTGGGGCAAAAATTAATATAAAACCTGGTATTATATTATATTATATCATATTATATATTATATTATATTGTATTATATTATATATTATTTTATATTATATTACATTATATTATATAAGACCGGGTCTTATAGTAAAATAAGACCAAGTCTTATATTAATTTTTGCTCCAAAAGATGCATTGGAGCTGATTGTCCAGCTAGGTCTTATTTTGGGGGAAACACATTATTGGATTAATCCCCACACTACCAGTCTCATTTTAACTTAATTACTCTTTAAAGTGTCCTACCTCAAAATACGGTCATAGTCTGAGGTACTGGAGATTAGTATTTCAACAAATGAATTTGGGGAAGACACAATTTAAACCAAAGAGTTCCTTTAGAGAAACTATCCCTCATGGCAGAAAGAAACACATGTAAGCAACTTTATTGCATTTGCCATAACATGTAAAAGGACAGAAATATTGGAAATCATCAGGAGAATCATAATCAATTGAGATATTTTGTAATAATATACTACTGTTAAAATGAACTATAATTCCATCAACGTGAATCAAAATCACAAATATATTTTTGAGTGAAAAAAGCAAGTTGCAAAATAATTCATGCAGGATGATAGAATTTATCTTAAAAATTTAAATATGCAGAACAACATATACTGTTCAAGGCAAACTAAATATATACTTAAAGCAAAAAGAGATGCATGGGAATATAAACAAATTCAGGACAATGCTTATGTGGTGGTATAGGCATGGGGAATGCATATGAGGGCACACAGGGGCTTCAATTGTGTTAATTATGTTTTACCTCTTAGGCTGCGAATCAGGTATCCTGGTATTCATTATATTACTATATATGTCTTTTGAATGTCTGAAATACTTATCATAAATTCAATCTAAAATTAAAGTATTTATAAGAATTTTGGTTTTCTGTGTTTTCATTTCCTTGTGCCAAGTTATTTGTGCCTTTTTGAGCTTTTCTTTACTTCATAAAAGATATAAATTTTAAAGAAATTTCTTAAAGGGACTCAACTGTGTAAAAGAGTTCTAAGAAGCCAGAGAAGAAATAGTAATGTAACAATGTAGAAAGAACAAAATAGACTACTCCTCCAAAATGAAATGCTACATTACCAAGACAGAGAATGATGAAGGAAAAAAAGGACAATTGAAAATGAAAAGAGTAAAATGTTTTAAGTTTAATAAAATTGTAGCATGCCAATAATCAACATACAGTTGACCCTTGAACGACACAGGGGGTTAAGGGCACTCACCCTCAACACAGTCAAAAATCCACATATAATTTTTGATTCCCCAAAAACTTAACTACTGTAGGCCTTACCAATAACATAAACAGTAGATTAATGCATAATTTTGTATATTATATATGCATTATGTACTATATTCTTAAAATAAGATAGAGAAAAGAAAATGTTATTAAGAAAATCATAAAGAAGAGAAAATATATTTACCATATTTATTGAAAGAAAGATCCACACTAGTAGGCCAGCGCCATTCAAACCTATGTTGTTCAAGAGTCCACTGTGTATAACTCAACCTTGAAAAGTATAACTTAGAATATCTGCTACAACAGTCAGCACGGCAATCAACCTGGATATCGTTCTCATCCTATTCATAGCTCTACCTTCACCTAGGGTAGAAAGTAAATGTGCCTTCTGTATTCAAAACAAAAGAATTTCCTTTTCATTTGGCTTTTTCCATGACCATCACCAAGTCAGTGGCACAGACTTTTGAAACCCTATTTATACTCGTACTTCCCTAAAATTGAATTTAGATACAGACATCTATTATTGCTCTGCTAAGTTTGAATATTAACTCATTAATCAGAAGAATTAGATTATGTACTATCAAATATAAATAAATGAAATACATTAGTACTTTATTAATGTGTTATTAAAGTTTTAGCAAAACATTAATACTTTATTAATGACAATTAAGATCCCATGTTTCTCCACAGATGTCTTTGCTGGTGGTCGAGGCAGGGTTAGTTAGCACTGGCTAATAATGTGTAACCGGCTCTGTCCCTCAGTTTCTGTGATGGAAACATCAAGATCCTGTTGCACTACCACAGTCCCCAACTACTTCAGGTCACCAAAATGCCTTCCCTTGTGGAGTAATACAGCCTGATCTGATACTATGTGGCGTCATTTTTTACCTCCTCTGCAATCACACTCAACCTGGTTCTCTGAGGTCCAAGGCAAAGCAATGTGCCATGAGGAATCCTCATCTCCAGTTTATACCCACCAAAGCTGTGCCCAGTGACATCCAAACTGTGTCAAGGTCACGCAGGAGGAAAAGGCCACTGACCTGTCTAAGCTGTATCACAGTGACCCTGGGGCTGGTTGATTGGATCACATGTAAATACCCAATCAGAGTTCTTCTGTATTTTTAAGACCGGAGTTAGAAGAGCTGTGAAATGAGAGGAATGGAAACTGGGAACTTATGTCTGTCATTGATGCCTGTCTGACCTTGGCACATAGTAGGTACTCTCACTATGTGAGAAAAAAGAACGAATAAACTGAGGCATTGTCACTGGCATACCTTGTCAGCCTAATTTCTTCTTCCCTCAGTCTGAGCTTTCCCTACAGGACCTTCATTTCTCATTCCACAGGTGACACCCACCCTATTAATCATCCACACTTTCTCACACCTCATTGTACTTAGGTAAACATTAAGTTTAAATGAGGCCCCATTACCTGATAAATTATACCCCAAAATGCAACAAAAAGCTGTTCAAGATAGTGAGTTCCTCAATGCTTAAAATATTTGGGTAAAAGATGGAAGACCATCTGTTAGAAAAAGGGAGACAGCTTTTCCTTCCCTGGGAGGGAGGTTGGGTTAAATGACTTCTAAAGACCTTTCCAACTCTAATATTTTATTTTTCTGGTGACAGCAGAGTAGTCTGTGTCATATTCACAGGTCTTCTACACCCCCAACTCTGCTGAGAATCAGGGCTGCTTGAAGTTAATACCAGTTCCAAATATGTTTGCTCTGGGAAACCAATTGTATTCATCAATTCTGAAACACACATTTATTTGCACATACTAGAACCTCTGAAACAGTAATATGTTTAACAATCAATGGCTTGTCATTATTTAACTGCCAATGCTTTGCTCTTTCTTCCTTAGTGGCACATAAAATAATGGTGGGCCCTACAATTGATGGCATCATACATTTGATTGAATATGTTTGTTCTTTTGCAGGCTCCTCTGATGCAACATTATCAATCTGTTCTTTTGTTTTTCTTGTAATTTTCAAATATATCTAGTCTACCCTCTTAGCTATATATCCACAGGCTTTGCAGGCTCCCATTTGAACAGGGAACAGACTAACATATTCCTTATTCAACTACTTAAAAAACAAACAGAGAAGATGTTTTACAGTATTTAGGAATGTCTTTTTTGCCAAACTACATTACGTAACTTGTCTGACCAGTCCAGAATCATTGGTTAGTAAATACAGCCACTCTGAAGAAAAAGTCCAATACCATAAAAACACACCTCCTATGAACCACTTGGAGATATCTGTCCATGCTGGCTGTTCTAAATCATCTGCTTGGAATTTTGCCCATCTTGTTAACAAAAATGCCTACTTCTTAAGTTCCAGGGACTCAGATCCAATCTCTCTCTCTCCCTCTCTCTCATTTCCTCTTCATCTGAGAGAAATTAAAATCTAGAGAGGGACTCTAAATAGTGTGACTCAAGCCAAAAAATTCCAAACCCCAGGAATTTCTAAAATGCATTAAAATGAGCATTTCCTATGCTTAATCTGTGAGCAGCACAATATCCTGATTGTGAAATGAAGGGTGAATTTCATAAGAAGAAGAAATGCCTGAAAAACAAAATGCCAAATTTCTCTCTCCTTGATCATTTATATTCCTTCCTGTGGTCCTATAGTGGACACACCTTAAGGTGACCCTCAATGAGTTACACCCTAGTATAATCTCCTCCCCCTGAGTGTGGGGAGAGCCTGTGACTTGCTTCTAACTAACAAAACATGACAAAGGCGATGTCATTTTCATGACTGGGTTATATTATATAAGACTCTGCATGAGCAGACTGGAGAGAGACTTTTTCTGTTAGACTTGAAGAAGCAAACAGCCATGTTGTGAATTGCCTATGGAGGAACAACATGGCAGAAGTTGCAAGGCAGCCTCTAATATCTGAGAGAAGCCTCCAGCCAATAACCAATAAGAAGCCATACTCTCATTTATACTGCAAGGAAATGAATTATGCCAACAACATGAATCAGCTGGGAAGTGGATATTTTCTCAGATGAGCCTCCAGATAAGAATACAGCCCAATCAACAGCTTGCTGTAGTCTGATAAGACCATAAGCAGAAGACCCAGTCAAGCAGGGCCCAGATTTCTAACCCATGGACACTGTGAGATTTAAAAAAAAAAAAAAAAAAAAGGTGTTGTTTTCAGTGACTTAAGTTTGTGATAATTTGCTGTGTAGCAATAGGAAAATAACACAGTCTTCCTCCTGCTCCTCCACCTCCACCTCTGCTTTTTGGAATTGTGTCTGCAAACATCCATTCATTCATTAAATATATATATTCGAGAATCTATTCTGTTTAATGCTCTGGACCAGACTTCAAGGAAACAGCAAGGATCAAAACAGAGAAAGTCTGAGTTCCAGTAAAGATGGCAGAGTTGATAAATGCTGTGCTCACCTCCTCTTATGACCACATCAAAATTACAACTAAATTATAGAACAACCACCCATGAAGATGATCTGAAGACTAGCTGAACACAAGTCCTATAACTATGGATATAAAAAAGAAGCAACATTGAGACTGATCAGAGGGGTGGATATGCAAAATGAGCTGGCCCCACACCCACATGTAATGGTTGAAAATCAGGAGGGATATCTCAGTTGCGGAGTGCCCACTGATGAGCGAGGGGTCCCAGTCCCACATTGGGCCCTTCAGCCCAAAGCACGAGTCCCAGGAAGAGGAACCCCACATCTGGCTGTGCAAAACAGTGGGGATCCCATTCATTTGGGTGAGATGGTAGGCTGCTGGAAACCCAGTCATCCTTTTAGGGTCCCACACAATGTCTCACTCATGTGTAGGCACTCACCCTAGGCTCTGGCTGTGGGACAGCAGCTCAGGAGGTACAAGAGGCATACAGGAAGAAACTGATTTGTGTGGCTGCAGAATAACGGACAGTGGCTATTTTCCCTGTGTTGAGCCCTTTCCCCACATGGCCAAATCTGAACCTGCATTAGCCTGGTGAACACCACTCTCTCTGCCTTGATGAATCCCTGAGACCCCACCCCACCCAACTTGCAAAACCAGAGGTTCTTTCAGGGTCAGGCAGCCAGCCTTGCCTCACACTGTAGTCTTTCTTAAAACAACTTCAAAGGTCTGCATACCCCAGGCAGGCAGCAGAGAAGGTGTGCTTTGTGCCTTTTGCTGAGTGAACCTAGGCTCAGCACTGGCGCCAAATCTGAATCTGCATTAACCTAGTGAACACCACTCACCCCACCCCAGTAACTACCTGAGACCTTGCCTCACCCAACTCATGTACCACCCAAGGCTCTTTCAGTGGCTGAGTCTTACCAGTAGTTGGCAGGCAGCAGCAGGTCTTTGTATTCCCTGGACAATTCCATGAGCTGCCCCTAGCCTGGTACTGGAGGAAGCCATCCTCATTTCACAGCATGAGCTCTTCCATGTGCCTCAAGCTCCAGCACAAGCAGCTACCAACCATGGATTACTTTGTAACTCCTACCAGGTAGCCAGTCATAGGCAATGACTAACCTTGGTCTGCATGGGAGCCCCTCCTAAGAGGCCTCAGAACCAACACACCTGGTAATTGGCTTCAGACCACAATACAGCATCACCCAATTAGCCCCACAAGTGGCACACTGAAGAGTGGTCTTTGCAGGCACCACAGACAGCTGGGGCAAATCTCGCTCCATGGGGTAGGTCCCTACAAAGTAGCTCACAGGCTGTGGTCATGACCAATCCTCACAGCTAGTCACCCTGAGGGTCACTTCCACTCACTGATGTGCTAACAACAAGCAAGGTCAACTACAACAGGAGGACACATACAACCCACACTAGGAACAATCTTGGAGCACACAGCGCAGGTGATCAGGAAGACTGTGCCATTGGGCCCCACAGCACATCTACTACATAAGACCACCCTGTCAAGACTGAGAGACCTAGCATATATACCTAATAGATAGAAACAAACACAGAGAGGCAGCCAAAATGAGGAGACAAAGAAACATATCCCAAAGAAAGACCAGGAGAAAACTCCAGAAAAAGAACTCAATGAAATGGAGGCAAGCAATCTACCAGATACAGAGGTCAAAACAGTGTTTACAAGGATGCTCAAGGAGCTCTGTGAGATCTTCAACAAAGAGATAGGACACATAAAAATGGAGAAATAAACCTTAAAAAAAGAACTAGTCAGATATCATAAATACAATAACTAAAATGAAGAATATACTAGAAGAAATCAACAGCAGATTAGATGAAGCATGGATTGAATCAGTGATTTAGAAGATATGGTAGCAGAAAACACCCAATTGGAACAGAAAAAAGAAAAAAAAATTTTTTTTAATTAGGATAGCTTAAGGGAACTCTGGGATAATATCTAGGTAACAACATTTGCATCATAGGGGTACCAGAGGAGAAGAAAGACAGCAAGGGAGTGAGAACATATTTGAAGAAGTAATGACTAAAATCTTCCCTAACCTGATGAAGAAAATAGGCATACAAGCCCAGGAAGTACACAGAGTCCCAAACAAGCACACACTAATACACATCATAATTAAATTGCCAAAGGTTAAAGATAAATAAAGAATCTTAAAAGTAGCAAGACAAAGGCAGTTTGTTACCTCTAAGGAAGCTCCCATGAGACTGTCAGCTTATTTCTCAACAGAAACTTTGCAGGCCAGAAGGGATTCCACAAAATAGTCAAAGTGATGAAAAGCAAGGACCTACAACCAAGACTTCTCTACCCAACAAGGCTATCATTTAAAATTGATGACGAGAAAAAGAAATTCCCAGACAAGAAAATCCTAAATGAGGTCATCACCACCAAACCAATATTACAGGAAATGTTAAAGGGACTTCTTTAAGAAAAAGAAAAAGAGAGAACATAAGTATGAATAATAAAATGGCAATGATCACTTTAAATGTAAATGGATTAAGTGCTCCAATCAAAAGACATAGGGTAGCTAAATGGATAATAAAACAGCATCCTTACATATGCTGTCTACAAGAGACTCATTTCATACCAAAAGACATACAGACTGAAAGTAAGGGGATGGAAAAAGATATTTATTTCATACAAATGGAAATTTCAAAAAAGCGGGGGTAATAATAATTATATCAGACAAAATAGACTTTAAAACAAAGACTATAACAAGAGAGAAGAACATTTCATATACAATAGCCAAGATATGGAAACAACATAAGTGTTCATCAACACATGATTGGATAAAGATATGGTACATACAAAAAATACCTAGGAATAAATTTAACCAAGGAGACAAAAGACTTGTATTTGGAAAATTATAAGACATTGGAGAAAGAAATTGAAGAAGACACAATAAATGGGAGCATATACCATGCTCCTGGATAGGAAGAATTAATATCATTAAAATGTCCATACTACCTAAAGCAATATATACCGTATTTTGCCATGTATAATGCACACCACTTTGCCAAAATTTGTGAGGGAAAAATAAAAATGCACACTATACATAATTCTGTATCTATATAAATGTTTTTAATTCTTTTATTTATGTTTATGAGTTAAAAGCGTAACTCTAGAAATCAATAATGATATCCGTATACAGAAGAATACTGTTGAATACGATAATCGGTTTTGTGGAACTTACAATAACAGAGTTCTTGGCCTTCTTTGATACATAAATATCATAAATTTGTTATTGATACATAAAATTTCTTGTATCTTGTATTTGTTTCTTGTGTTTTGTAATTATTTGTTACATAAAATTTCTTGTACCATAGTATGTTTTAAAAATAAATGCTAAAATTCTTTTATAATACAAAACACAAGTACCTAAATGTAAACAAATAAAAATTTGAATTAAAAATTTTAAACAAAAGATTTTCTCCCTGAAAGTTTGGGCCAAAAATATGGGTGCACATTATACACAGGAGCACATTATACATGGCAAAATACAGTAAATTCAATGCAATCCCTATCAAAACACTAATGGCATTTTTCACAGAACTAGAACAAGTAATCCTAAAATGTATACGGAATAAAAAAAAATCTGAATAGCCACAGCAATCTTGAGAAAGAAGCACAAGTTGGAGGTATCACACTATTAATAGCAAAGTATACTACAAGGTAATAGTAATCAAAACAGGATGGTACTGGCACAAAAACAGACATATAGATCAATGGAACAGAAAAGGGAGCCCAGAAATAAACCCACATCTATATGGTCAATTAATCTATGACAAAGATGGCAAGAATATACAATGGGGTAAAGACATTTAATAAATCGTGCTGGGGTGGAAGAGATCCAAGATGGTGGAGTTGATAAACACTGTGCTGCATCCTTCCATGAACATATTAAAATTACAACTAAATTATAGAAAAATCAACCTGGGGAACCATTTGAAGTCTAGCCAAACAGATATCCTATGAGAAAAAATATAAAGAAGACATCGAGACTGGTAGGAGGGGTAGAGATGTGGAATGGGCCCCAAAACTCCATGTGGTGGTTCAGAATCAGGATGGCTATCTTGGCTGTGGAGGTTCACCTCAGAGGAGTGAGGGACCCCAGACCCCACAACAGGCTCACTAGCATGGAGTACTGGTACCAAGGAGAGTTTCCCCCACACATAAGGCTGTGAAAAACAGTGGGGATTCCAACCATACATGTGGAATGGAAGGCTGCAGGAAACACAGACGACCTCTTAAATGGCGCACGCACAGACTCACTCATTCACAGGCACTCACCTTGGACTCTGGTGGGGGGACAGTGACTCAGGAGCTGTTGGAAACATACAGGGGTGCAGACTGAGGTGTGTGGCTTCAGGAGGAGAACTGGAGGATAGTCTATATTTTCCCTGTGTGAGGACCTTCTCCTGTGCAGAGAGCAGGCAGGAGCCATCTTTCCTATTTTGAACCTGCCCCTACCACAGCCAAATTTGAATCTGATTGGCTGGTGAGCTCGATTGATGCACTCTACTGATTCACTGGGACCCCACCCCACCCAACACTGGAAGCACTTGCTTGGAGAGCAGCCAGACCCGCATATATTGCAGTCTTTCTTGGAAAACTATCAGAATCTGATAGGCCCCTTGTGGGCAGTGACTGGCCTCTGTGTGCTCTGAGACTTTTGCTGAGTAGCTCCAGGTTTAGCACTTGTACCAAACCAGAATTTACATCAAACTTGTGACCACAACTCTTCCCACTCTAGAGACGTCCTGAGACCCTGCCTCCCCTAACCTGCATACCACATGAAACTCTATCAGTGAAAGCCAGCAGGTGGCACCAGGCCTCAGGATGTCCTAGGTTTTCGCAGAGCTACCCCAGACCTGGTACTGATGGTAGACATCCTCAGTTCATACTGTGGTCTCTCCCACGTGCTTCCAGATTTAGTACAGGCAGTGAACAACCACTGTTCACTTTGTAGCTCCTAACATGTAGTACTCAAACAGTCACAGGCAGTGGGTGACCTGAACCTGCACCAGAGCCCCTCCAAAGAGGCCCAAGAACCAAAATACTTTGGGGTTGGCTTCAGACCACAGCATACCACTACCCAATTAGTCCCATAAGTGGGACACACAAAGGTTGGTCTCAACAGACACCAGAGCCAGCTTGGGGAAATCCCACTCAGTGGGTAAGCTTCCCACACAGCAGCTCATAAGCTGTGGACATGGCAAAGCACACAACCAGTCAACCTAAGGGTCAATCCCACCCACGGATGTGCCAATAGTAATCAAGGCTCAACTATAACAGGAAGGCACACACAATCCACACAAGGGACACTCCTGGAGCACTCAGAGCAGGTGACCAGGGATGCTATGCCACTGGGCTCCACAGGATTTAAGCCAACTGGCCAAATGTGGGAGACATAGCAAATCTACCTAATACATAAAAACAAACACAGAAGCAGCCAAAATGAAGAAACAAAGAAATGCATCCAAACTGAAAGAACAGCAGAAAAATAACTAAATGAAATGGAGGTAAGTAATCTACCTTACAGAGTTCAAAACAATGGTCATAAGGATGCTCAAGGAACTTAGTGAGAACTTAAACAGAGAGATAGCAATCATAAAAAAAAGAACATAGAAACCATAAAACAGAACCAGTCAGAAGTTAATAATACAGTAACTGAAATGAAGAATGCACTAGAAGGAATCACCAGCAGACTAGATGAAGCAGATGATTGAATCAGTGACTTAGAAAACAAGGTAGCAGAAAACACCCAGAGCAGCAAAAACAAAAAGGAATTTTAAAAAATGAGAATAGTTTAAGAGACCCCTGGGACAACATCAAGTGTAACAACATTCACATCATAGGGGTACCAGAAGGAGAAAAGAGAAAGCAAGAGATTGAGAACTAGTTGAAGAAATAATGACTAAAAAATTTCCTAATCTGGTGAAGAAAATAGACATACAAGTCCAGGAAGCACAGAGAGTCCCAAACAGGATGAACCCAAACAGGCCCATACCTAGACACATTATAATTAAAATGGCAAAGGTTAAAGACAGAGAGAATCCTAAAATCAGCAAGAGAAAGTAAACTAGTAACTTATAAGGGAGCTCCCATAAGACTGTCAACTGATTTCTCAACAGAAACTTTGCAGGTCAGAAGGGATTGGCACAAAATATTGAACATGATGAAAAGCAAGGACCTGCAATGAAGACTAGCCTCCCAGTAAGGCTATCATAAAATTAAAGAGAAAAAGAGTTTCCCAGAGAAGAAAAAGCTAAAAGAGTTGATCACCACCAAACCAGTACTACAAGGAATGTTAGAGGAACATTTTTAAGATGGAAAAAAAGAAATCAAAATTATGAATAATATGAGGTGTGATCACAAAAAACAGTGAATATTTAAATTTTAAAAAGACACATTCTTATCAATCCCACCTCAAAACAAACCCCCTCACTACAAACACACTTATCCCATCATTCTTGCCACTTTCTGAAGCAGTTCTAGAAGTCCTCTTTAGTGAGTGTCTTTAGGTGCGCTGTTTTGGCTGCCTCAATGTCCTAAATCAATTCAAAATATTTACCTTACATGGTTATTTTGACTTTGGGGAAGAGCCAGAAGTTGCATAGTGCCAGATCCAGTGAATAAGGTGGATGAGGACACACTGTGATGTTTTTATTTGACAGAAATTTCCATATCATAAGCAATGTGAGACACAGTGTTTCCATGATGGAGGACGAAACAATTTGATTAACAATTTGCATGTTAATGCATTGTTCGTGATCCATGATTTATGGCACACTTTAAAACTCACCTTCTCTCAAACATAGCTCACACCCAACTTACTAAACCAAACAAGTTGAAACTTGTCACACACTGTTACTAAGATTCAACGCAGCACTTCCCATATTGAACATTCCTGCCTTTCCGTTGAATGGCACTTAGCAGCAGTATTCATGTATGTTTTTATCACACCTCATAAAATGGCAATAGCTACATATCTATAAACAATTGCTTTAAATGCAAATGGATTAAATGCTCCAATCAAAAGCATAGGAGGGTTGAATGGATAAGAAAACAAAACCCTTATATATGCTGCCTACAAGAAACTAAGTTCAGATTGAAAGAAACACACAGACAGAAAGTGGAGGGATAGAAAAAGATATTTCGTGAAAATAGAAATAACAACAACAAAAAATCTGGGGTAGCAATACTTATACCAGACAAATGAAACTTTAAAACAAAGGTTATAAGAAGAGACAATGAAGAACACAGTGATTCCACTTCCAGGTATTTACTCCAAGAAACCCAAAATGCTACTTCGAGGGGGATGTGTGCATTCATATGCTCATTGCAGTATTGTTTACAATGGCCAAGATGTGGAGGCAGCCTGGGTTCCATCAATGGATGAATGGATAGAGAGGAGGTGGTATATATACATAATGGAATATTGCTAGACCATGGAAGGGAATGGGTTCTTGCCATCTGTACCAGCATGGATGGACATGGAGGGTTTTGTGCTGAGTGGAGTAAAACAGACAAAGACATATGCAATGTGATTTCGCTTATATGTGGACTCGAAGCACAAAATTAACAAACAAAACAGAAACAACCATTTTGATGGTTGCCAGATGGGAGAGGGGTTCGGGGCAAGGCGAAAAATGCGAAGAGATTAAGAAGTACAAACTGGTAGCTACAAAATAGTCATGGGGATGTAAAGTAAAGCATAAGGAATATTGTCAATGATATGGTAATAACTATGTATAGTACTAGGTGGGTACTAACTAGTCAAGGGGATCACTTCTTAAATTATGTAAATGTATAACCACTATGCTGTACTCCTGAAATTAATATAAGATAATATTGAATGTCAACTGTAACTAAAAATTTTTTAAAGGTAAAAAGGAATAAGCGGTCCAATTTTTTCAGGTATAAAACAAATAAGTCATGGGGATATAATGTACAGCCTGGGGAATATAGTCAATAATATTGTGATAGCATAGTATGGTGTCAGATGGTTGCTGGACTTGTCATAGTGATATTATTTAGGTATATAAATGTTGATTAACTATGGTGTACCACTGAAACTAATATAATATTGTATGTTAGATATATTTTCTTTTTTTTCTGTTTGTTTATTTTGTTCTTTAGATTTATATGTAAGCAAAATCACACTGCATCTGTCTTTCTCTGTCTGACATTCCACTCAGTAAAATACCCTCCAGGTCCATCCATGCCACTGCAGATGGCAAAAACACATTCCCTTCAATATTCCATTGTATATATGTACCACCTCCTCTTTATCCTTTCTTCCATTAATGCCAGGCTGCCTCTACATCTTGGCCATTGTAAACAATGATGCAATGAATACATGGATGCACATGTCCCCTCAAAGTAGCATTTTAAGTTTCTTCAGATAAATACCCTGAAGTGGCATTACTGGGTCCTTCTTTGTCTCCTGTTGTCATCTTTATTTTAAAGTCTATTTTGTCTGGTATAGTATTACTAACCCAGATTTTTTATTTGTTTATTTGTTCATTCCATTTTCATGAAATAACATTTTCATCCCTTTAGTGTCTGTCTGTGTGTGTCTTTCAACCTGAAGTGAGTCTCTTGTTGGCAGCATATGTAAGGGTTTTGTTTTCTTATCTGTTTACCTCTCTTATGTTAGATATATTTTTAATAAAAATCTTTAAAAAATAAAACACTTTCTTGGATTGGAAAAAGACAAATAAAAGGTGTTTAGAAAACTGGACAGATATATGCAAAAAAATGAAACTAGACCACTTTCTTGAACCATACACAAGAATAAACTCAAAATGCATTAAACGCTTAAATGTAAGACATGAAACCATAAAACTCCTAGAAGAAAACATAGGCAGTAAACTCTCAGACAATATCCTTAGTAATATATTTACTGAAATATCTCCTTGTGCAAGGGAAACAAAAGAAAAAATAAACAAATGGGACTACATTAAATTCAATATTTTTTGCACAGCAAAGGAAACCATCAACAAAACAAAAATACAACCTACTGAATGGAAGAAGATATTTGCCAATGATACATCCAATAAGGAGTTAATATCCAAAATTTACAAAGAATTCATACAACTTAATACCAAATAAACAAATCCAAGTAAAAAATGGGCAGAGGACCTGAATAGAAATTTCTCCAAAGAGGACATACAGGTGGTCAAAACATATGGAAAGATGCTCAACGCCCCATCAGAGAAATGCAAATTAAAACCACAATGAGATATCACCTCACACCTATCAGGATGTCTATCATCAATAAACCAATAAACAACAAATGTTGGTGAGGATGCGCAGAAAAGGGGACCTTCATGCACTGTTGGTAGAATTGCAAATTGATGTAGCCACTATGGAAAATATGTAGGTTCCTCAAAAAATTAAAACTAGAACTACTTTGTGACCCAGCAATTCCATTATGGGTATTTATCCAAAGAAATCCAAAATACAAATTCAACTTTGTGAGGGGTATAAATGTCTAATCATTATGTTGTTTTTGTACATCTGAAAGTAATATAAAAAAAGTTTTAAAAAGAAAAAAACAAATTCAAAAATATATATGCACCCTTATGTTCATTGCAGTATAATTTGGAATTGCTAAGATATGGAAACAACCTAAGTGTCCATCAATAGACGACTGGATAAAGAAGAAGTGATATATATATATGCTACAATGTAATATTACTTGGCCATAAAAAAAAAAAAAAACAGATTCGTACCATTTGCTACATGATGGACCTAGAGAGTATTATGCTAAGTAAAATAAATCAGACAGAGAAAGACAAATACCACATGATTTCACTTACATGTGGGATCTAAAGAACAAAATAAACAAACAAACAAAACTGAAACAAACACATACATTTTCATACAGAGAAAATTTTGAGGGTTGCCAGATAGAAGAGGTGTTGGGGGACTGTGTGAAAAAAATAAAAAGATTAAGAAGTATAAATTGGCAGTTACACAGTAGTCACAGGAATATAAAGTACAGCATAGGAAAGGTAGTCAATAAAATTGTAATAACTACGAGTATGTATAGTGCCAAGTGGGTACTAGATTTATCGGGGGGGAGCACTTCTTAAGTTATATAAATGTCTAACCACTATGAAACTAATATAAAATAATATTGAATGTCAACTGTGATTGAAAATCATTAAAAAAAAGAGAAAGTCCTTGCCGTCTTGGACTTTACATTCTGAAGGAAGAGAAACAATATGCATATAAAAAACTATTTTTGGATAGTGATACATAGTTTAAGAAATGAAAATAACACTGGAACATTATTTAATTTTTTTAATTTTAGATTTGTATTTAATTTTTATTCCCCATTCCTGTCTCTTTTTCAACTACCTTTTCAGTAAAATAATAAAATCCATGCTACCAAGTGAATGACCATTAATTTACCATCAGAAAGATGGACTAATAGATGAAGGATAAATTACTGCAAAAATAAAATAGTCAGTTGACGTCATCAAAATGGCGGTGTGAGGTGAGCCTCTGTAAAGCTCCCCTGGAATTTACAACTAATCGAACAACAATAACTCCACAAAGCACTCCCTGCACTGTAGACAGGCAAGACGAAGAGGCCCAGCTGTGGGAGAGGGAAGAACTCGGACTGCTAGGGCTCTGCTTATGGCCCAAAGGGCTGAGGGGGCAACATATAACATGGCTGAACCCGACGCTCATAGCAGAGACCTCGGAGAAAAGACTGCAGGAAGAAGGCTGAAAACGGTGGTTTAAGCCCTCACTGCCGAGCAGAGAACGGAGCCTTAGGCACTGAGACTAGCCGCCCCCTCCCTACCCTCCCAGAGCTCGCCCTGCCCCCACCTGCCCGGTGCTAGAAGCGGAACAGTAGCAGTGTCAGATCAAAAGAACAGAATATTTGCTGTTCTGAGAACTGTGGACCTCAGACACAGATTTGCAGCCCAACCAGTTCCGGCAAAAGGGAGGGAGCTGTGGAACCAAGAATGGCTGTGGTGGTGGTCGCCACCATTGCTCTGGGCCACCTCTCACAATTCACCCCACCCCTGGCCTAACCTATCTGGGTGGATCCCTGCAGGAGTAAACAGAACTGCTGAAACATACGGGCTCTGAATCTGGTGCAGGAAGAGGTTTGGAACTTCAAAAGCTCTCCGCATACCCACACAGACACTGCACCCTGTGACCCAGGCGAACTATTAACAGAGGAGAAGCCCATCTCCCAGGGAATCCCCCCATTGTGTGAGAAGCTGGAATAGTGCAGCGAAAACATAGCACTACCATGTGAGAGAGAGAAAAAAAGGCTGCAGTCGGAGAGAAAATAAAACATTCTACCAACAAGTACTGGAAAACAAAAGAAAGACCTCTTCCTATCAACCTGTTGCAGAAGCCACTCCTGTAGATGTCTAGGAAGAGAAATAATAAATCAGTAATTGCCATGAATAACCAAGGCAACAAGACAGTTCAGAGAGAAAGTGAAAAGTCTCCAGAAAAGGAACTTAAAGATATGGAAATATGTGACTTAAATGACAGAGAATTCAAGATTGCAGTTCTGAAAAAACTCAACGAGATGCAAGAAAACACAGAAAGGCAGTTTAATGAACTCAGAAACACAATCAAAGAACTGCATGAGCATTTTACGAAAGAGATTGAAATTTTAAAAAAGAACCAAATAGAATTTCTGGAGATTAAAAACTCAATAGAAGAAATGAAGAATGAAATAACCAGCTTAGGTAGTAGAGTTGACCAGATGGAGGAAAGAATCAGTGACATCGAAGATAGAAAACTGGAAATCACACAGATGGAAGAGGAAAGAGACTTGAGACTTAAAAGAAATGAAAGAACTCTACAAGAACCTTCTGACTCCCTCCGAAAGAGCAATATAAGAATAATGGGCATACCAGAAGGAGAAGAAAGAGAGAAGGGAACAGAGAATATATTCAAACAAATTGTTGATGAGAACTTCCCAAATTTGTGGACAGAACTGGATCCTCGAATCCAAGAAGCAAATAGAATACCTAATTACCTCAATCCCAACAGGCCTTCTCCAAGGCACATTGTATTGAAGCTGTCTAAAATCAACGACAAAGAAAGAATCCTCAAGGCAGCCAGGGAAAAGAAGACGGTAACCTACAAAGGAAAGCCCATTAGATTATAATCAGATTTTTCAGCAGAAAATGTACAGTCCAGGAGGGAGTGGAACCAAATATTCAAACTATTGAAACAGAGAAATTATGAGCCAAGAATAATATACCCAGCAAAGATATCCTTTAGATATGAAGGAGGAATAAAGACCTTTCCAGACATACAGAAGCTGAGGGAATTTTCTAATACACAATCTGCACTACAAGAAATACTAAAGGAGGCTATTCGACCACCATCAACAGGGACAATTTGTGGCAACCAAAACATAAAAAGGGGGAGAGTAAAGGCCTGAACCGGAATATGGGAATGGAGAAAGTAAGCGTGCTGAAGAAAATGGAATACTCTAAATATCAAACTTTCTTTTACATAAACTTAAGGGTAACCACTCAAAGAAAATCTAGAACTGAAATATATACTGTAATAAAAGAACAAACAGAGGGAAACATCAGAGAATACCACCACACAGAAATAATAGACAACAACAAAAAGACAAAGATACAATGGAGACACAGTCTTACCAGAAAACTAAAGATAGAATGACAGGAAATCCTCACCTATCAATAATCACCCTAAATATAAATGGACTGAACTCACCAATAAAAAGGCACAGAGTAGCAGATTGGATAAAAAAACTAAGCCCAACCATATGCTGTCTCCAAGAGACACACCTCAGCTACAAGGACAAGCATAGACTCAAAGTGAAAAGGTGGAAATTGACACTCCAAGCAACTGGTACCCAGAGAAAATCAGATGTAGCCATAATGATATCAGATGAAATAGACTTCAGGGTGAAAAAGATAACAAGAGACAAAGATGGACATTCCATAATGGTAAAGGAGACTATACAACAAGAAGTCATAACAGTCATCAATATTTATGCCCCCAATCAGGGAGCACCGAAATATACCAAGCAACTACTAACAGAACTAGAGGGAGAAATTGACCAAAACACAATCATACTAGGGGACGTAAATACATCATTGACAGCTATGGATAGATCATCCAAACAGAAAATAAATAACGAAATAGTAGCCCTAAATGACACATTAGATGAAATGGACATAATTGACATTTATAGAGCACTTCATCCTAAAACATCAGACTATACATTCTTTTCTAGTGTACACGGAACATTCTCAAGGATTGGGACAGAAAATCAGCCTCAGCAAATTTAAGAAGATTGAAATCATACCAAGCATATTCTCTGATCACAAGGCTTTGAAATTGGGTATCAACTGCAAAAAGAAAGCAGGAAAAAACACAAATACATGGAGATTAAACAACATACTTTTAAAGAATGACTGGGTCAAAGAAGAAATTAGAGGACAGATCAAAAGATACATAGAAACAAATGACAATGAAAATACATCTACCAAAATTTTGGGATGCAGCAAAAGCAGTTTTAAGAGGGAAATTTAAATCATTACAGGCCTATCTCAAGAAACATGAAAAATCCCAAATAAATAACCTCACATTACACCTTAAAGAACTAGACAAAGAACAACAAGTGAAACCCAAGGTCAGCAGAAGAAAGGAAATAACAAAAATCAGAGCAGAACTAAATGAAATAGAGAACAAAAAGACAATAGAAAAAATTAAAGTGACAAACAGCTGGTTCATTGAAAAGATTAACAAAATTTACAAACCCTTGGCTAGACTCACTAAGATAAAAAGAGAGAAGACACTAATAAACAAAATCAAAAATGAAAAAGGGGAAGTTATCATGGACACCACAGAAATATAAAGGATCATCGAAGAATACTATGAAGGACTATATGCCACCAAATTCAATAACCTAGAAGAAATGGACAACTTCTTAGCAACACATAGCCCACCAAGGCTGAACCATGAAGAACTGGAAAATCTAAACAGACCGATCACCAGTAACGAAATTGAATCAGTCATCCAAAACCTTCCCAAAAGCAAAAGTCCGGAACCAGATGGCTTCACTAGTGAATTCTACCAAACCTTCAAAGACGATCTAATACCAATCCTGCTCAAACTCTTCCAAAAAATTGAAGAAGAGACAGTACTCCCTAACTCATGTTATGAGGCCAACATTACCCTGATACCAAAACCTGGTAAGGACAACACAAAAAAAGAAAACTACAGACCAATATCTCTGATGAATACACATGCAAAATTCCTAAACAAAATTCTAGCAAATCGAATACAACAATGCATTAAAAAGATTACTCATCACGACCAAGTGGGGTTCATCCCCAGGGCACAAGGATGGTTCAACATCCTCAAATCCATCTATGTGATACATCACATAAACAAAATAAAGGACAAAAATCATATGATTATATCAATTGATGCAGAAAAAGCATTTGACAAGATACAACATCCATTTATGATTAAAACACTTCATAAAATAGGTATAGAAGGAAAATACCTTAACATAATAAAGGCCATATATGACAAGCCCTCTGCTAATCTCATAATTAATGGTGAAAAACTGAAGCCCTTTGCTCTACGTTCAGGAACACGACAGGGATGTCCCCTATCACCTCTGCTTTTCAACATAGTGTTGGAAGTCCTTGCCAGAGCAATCCTGCAAGAGAAAGAAATAAAAGGCATCCAAATTGGGAATGAAGAAGTTAAATTATCACTCTTTGCAGATGACATGATACTATATATAGAAAACCCTAAAGACTCCACCAAAAGACTATTAGAAACCATCAACGAATACAATAAACTTGCTGGCTACAAATCAACATACAAAAGTCCATTGCATTCCTATATACTAACAATGAAATCTCAGAAAAAGAAATACAAAAAACTATTCCTTTTGCAATTGCAGCAAAAAGAGTAAAATACCTAGGAATAAACTTCACCAAGGATGTGAAGGACCTATATGCTGAAAACTATAAGACATTTTTGAAAGAAATTGAAGAAGACACAAAGAAATGGAAAGACATTCTGTGCTCATGGATTGGAAGAATCAACATAGTTAAAATGGCCATATTATCCAAAGCAATATACAGATTTAATGCAATCCCCATCAAAATCCCAATGGCATTTTTTAAAGAAATAGAACAAAAAATCATCAGATTTGTTTGGAACCACAAAAGACTCCGAATAGCCAAAGCAATCCTAAGAAAAAGAACAATACTGGAGGTATAACTATCCCTGACTTTAGCTTGTACTACAGGGTTACAATTATCAAAACAGCATGGTATTGGCAGAAAAACAGACACATAGACCAATGGAACAGAATTGAGAACCCAGAAATAAAACCACATAAATATGGACAGATAATTTTTGACAAAGAAGCTAAAAACTTACAATGTAGGAAAGACAGCCTCTTCAATAAATGGTGCTGGGAGAATTGGATAGCCACGTGCAAAAGAATGAAACTGGACTGCTATCTGTCACCATGTACCAAAATTAATTCAAAATGGATCAAAGACTTAAGCATAAGACCTGACACAATAAACTGCATAGAAGAAAACATAGGTACTAAACCAATGGACCTTGGGTTCAAAGAGCATTTTATGAATTTGACTCCAAAGGCAATGGAAGTAAAAGCTAAAATAAATGAATGAGACTATATGAAACTTAAAAGCTTCTGCACAGCAAAAGAAACCATCGACAAAATAAAGAGGCAACCAACTGAATGGGAGAAGATTTTTGCAAATAGTGCCTCCGATAAGGGGCTAATATCCAAAATATACAAGGAACTCATGAAACTCAACAACAAAAAAACAAACAACCCAATTGAAAAATGGGCATAGGACCTGAAGAGACATTTCTCCAAAGAGGACATACAAATGGCAAATAGACATATGAAAAAGTGCTCAACATCACTAAGCATCAGAGAAATGCAAATAAAAACCACAATGATGTATCACCTCACCCCAGTCAGAGTGGCTATCATCAACAAGACAAATAGTAACAAGTGTTGGAGAGGCTGTGGAGAAAAAGGAACCCTCATACACTGTTGGTGGGAATGCAGACTGGTAAAGCTGTTATGGAAGACAGTGTGGAGTTTCCTCAAAAAATTACGAATAGAATTACCATATGACCCAGCAATCCCTCTCCTGGGTATCTACCCAAAAAATCTGAAAACATTTATCCATAAAGACACGTGTGCTCCAATGTTCATTGCAGCTTTGTTTACAGTGGCCAAGACATGGAAACAACCAAAATGTCCTTCGATAGATGAATGGATAAAGAAGTTGTGGTATATATACACAATGGAATACTATTCGGCGGTAAGAAAAGATGATATAGGAACATTTGTGACAACATGGATGGATCTTGACAGTATAATGCTAAGCGAAATAAGTCAGACAGAAAAAGTGGAGAAACATATTTCACTGATATGTGGTATATAAACCAAAAACAACAAAAGAACAAGACAAACAAATGAGAAACAAAAACTCATAGACACAGACAATAGTTTAGTGGTTACCAGAGGGTAAGGGGGGATGGGGGATGGGACATGAGGGTAAGGGGGATCAAATATATGGTGATGGAAGGAGAACTGACTCTGGGTGGTGAACACACAATGTGATTTATAGATGATGTAATACAGAAGTGTACACCTGAAATCTATGTAACTTTAACTTTACTAACAATTGTCACCCCAATAAATTTAAATAAATAAATAAATAAAATATTCCAGTGAGGCTGACAAAATAAACATGAGCTGGCACCAGAACTCATTAAATAGTTAGATTTTTAATCATATATACTTCACCCAACCCCCTTTTAGCTTTTTTCCTACGTAAAAATTTATACCAGCACTTTCTGCCACATTCTGACACTTTCAATAGTCCACACCAAGACTAATTAACCCTCCTCTCCTCTCCTCTTCTTTTCTCTCTCAACTAGATGTAGACAATTTCAAACAATCTGGGGATCATGTCGTAGAGGGAACAGGTAGAAGAATGAGCTTTTAGCTTAGAACTTTTCTTGCCCAAGTAACTAACAAGAAACTAAACCAATGTGCTAACAAGAAACTAAATCAATATACTCAAGTTACAAAGATTTCAGAAAACTATAATTTTTTTTTTAATAATTGAATGAATTGTCTAAGAAACTTGCCCCTGGAAGGATTCAAACAGACCCTATATGCCTTCTTCTTACCGTTGTTAGGGGTCATTTCTACAGTGGCTAGAAAAAGCTGATGATTAATTAATGTATTACCCTTCTCTATCCAGGTTCAGTTGCAGGGGACAGAATTCACTTTAGCTACTTTAAACAGAAAGGAATTTATTCTGTATTACTAGGTAGCTGACAGAAATACCTGTAAAGAAGACTCAAGGTAGAGATTTTAGGAGTAACTTTCAGAATCACACGCAGAACCCACCTTCTAAAGGATCCTCTGCCACATCAGAAAGAAAGCTAAGGAATCAGGAAGTTGCCATCACCTCTGTTGGCTCCAGGATCACACTGTCTCTGCCATGATCAGCACCACTAGAATGGAGGCATCTCCCTCCTTATATCCCCTCTGCCTTTCCAGTCTTACAGGGGTGTGTCTGCTTGGTGGAAACTAAGACATTTGCAGGGCCCAAGATATAAGGAAGGCTAGAAAATGTAGGCTTTGGGTGCAAGAGAAACTCAGTAGTATTTCGGGGATTCTGGGTTCTCTGAACCCTCTAAATCCTCCCAAAGTGGTCATTCCCAATTTTAAGTTCCTATTCCTTCCCACAAATGCTCCAGCGTTTGCATGTGATCTGGTGAGGGCAGGAGCTCAATCTGTGTTGTAAGCAAGCGCCCGTCAGACTCTGCAGCTGACTTTTATTATGTCAACTCTGAAACAACAGAAGATAAGAGACCCTTTTAGAACAGAAGACACTCACTAGTTCTCTGTCTGAGACTTGAAATGAAATGTTAAAAACCCAAGCTTTTTATCATGCTGAGTGAAATAAGTCAGAAAAAAATCAACAACCGTATGATTTCACTGATAATGTGGGATATAAAACTGAAAACAACAAAAGAACAAGACAAACAAATGAAGAAACAAAAACTCATAGACACAGACAATAATTTAGTGGTTACCAGAGGGTAAAGGGGGAGGAGGGTTGTAGATGAGGGTAAAGGGGGTCCAATATATGGTGATGGAAGGAGAACTGACTCTGGGTGGTAAGCACACAATGTGGAATATAGATGATGTAATACAAAATTGTACACCTGAAATCTATGTAACTCTAGTAACAATTGTCACCCCAATAAATGTTAATTTAAAAAAATCCAAGCTTTTTTTAAAGTTTTCAAATATTAAACCAAAGGATAGCTATTGAGTGAAGGGTGAGGTTAGAAAAGAGTGATTTCATGGAATCAGGAGACATGAGTTCTAATCCTAGCTCTGGCTCTATCTCCTTGTACAAGCAAGCAACCCACTTTACCTCTTGGTGACTACATTTTCTTATCTCTAGAATGAGAATATCATCTAGTCCACTGGTTTCCTAGAAAGTAATATGAAATATTGGATGGGAAATGAGTTTTAAATCTACTGAAATAAAATTTTGGGCCAAAGTGTACATCGAGCATTCAGCAGTTGCTCCTGGGCTTGAATTAAATCGCCAGGGAAGGCTGTTCCAAGAAAGCAACGTCAGTGGATGCAGCTGATGGAGAGAATGAAGAAAGACAGAGTGAGCTATTCAAACACCCTATCATCTGAGCAATACCTTTAAATGATGCTTGTGACGCTAAAGAGGTCAGTCTTTGTGAAGCCAGCGACAGAATGATCCTAGGATGATAAAGCAGTGGTTCTCCAATTGTGGGTCCCAGGTCAGTAACATCAGCATCAGCTGAGAACTCGTTAAAAATGCAATTCTTGGACTTCACTCCAGATCTCCTGTGCGTTATCTATTACTGTGTAGCAAATTACCCCAAAATTTGGTGGCTGAAAACAACAGACATTTATTATCTCCCAGTTGCTATGGGTCAGGAATCTGGGCATGGTTTAGCCGGGTGCCTCTGCCTCAGGGACTCTCACGAGGCTGCCATCGTGGTGGTGGTGGCCAGGGCCGTAGTCCTGCCACGGCTTCACTTGGGGAGGCTCTGCATCTAGGCCCATTCCCAGGGGTGGTGGCAGGCCTTCTGTCCTCACTGGCTCTCACAGATACCAGTTTCTTGCCACAGGGACCTCGCTACAGGGCAGCTGGCAATCAGCAGCAGCTTCCCTCAGAGCAAGCATCACAAAGGCCAGTCTCTATAATTTAACCTCAGAAGTAACCACTTTTGCTGGATTCTACTCATTAGAAGTGAGTCCCCAAGACAAGTCCACACTCAAGTGGAGGGGATGATACAAGGGCATGAACACCAGAAGGTGGGATTGTTGAGGACCATCTCAGAGGCCACCTACCAGACCTACTGAATCAGAAACTCTGGGATGGGGCCCAGACAACTGTTACAACAAGCCCTCCTCGTGAGTCAGACACACTAACAGTTCCGATCCACTGGCCTGGGGTAGACTCAGGTTCTCTGCTCAGTAGGACTCTTCCTAAAGAGCTCTAATTCTACACTCCCCCAGCCCCACCACAAGCAGAGAACTGCAACCCCCTCCACTCAGTTCCACACACGCTATTAGGACCCACATTCAAGGCTGGGGGAGAAACACCAATAAATGAGGACCCTATGGCCAAGCCATGTATATATAGCTCAGCAAGGTTGCGTTCCCTTTTATCAGTACAAACAGGTACTATTCTTTGGGGATTTGCAATGCACCTGGTATTATGCTATTTTGAAAATATTATTTAGGCCTCACAAGACCCAGTGAGGTACGTACCGTTATCACCATTTGGCAAGTGAGGACTCTGAGGCTGAGACAGTTGAGTGACTTGCCCAGAGTCACATACATGGTAAGTAGACAAGGTGAGAATCTGATGGCAAATTGAATGAGCCCTTAGGATCCTAGGCCCAAAGGCCTACGATAAATAGCACCTCTGCTTGTCCCAGTGACATTTCTCTCTTGAATACCTGATACCCCAAATAATCAAGTTGCAAAGCACCTTTGTCCCCTGACTGCAGAGCTCCTAAATCCTGTCCTGCTGCAGGAGGAAGAGTGTAGGGTACCAAAGGAGAACCTGCAGGTCCCCAAGCCCTATTTCTCTTCTGACATTTTCCAGGCCACAGGGACGCTTTAGGGTTATTCCTCCCATGGTTGTGTGAGGGAAAATGGTTCATAGCCTGGCAGCAAATGAATCTTCTCTGCTTGTATGTCACAGAAGACTTAGAGTGGTTCCAAGCCTACCACAGTGATGACACAGCCCGCTCATTCTTCCAGGGTAGCCGTTCTCAACCCTGGCTGCTCATTAGAATCACCTGAAAGCTTCCTCCCCCCCCCCCCGCCCCCAGTTTTATTGAGCTATAATTGGCAAACAAAAGTGTATATAATTAAGGTCTATAATGTGATGACTTAACATAGTATACGCTGTAAAATATTTACCACAACCAAGTTAATTCACACATCTATCATGTGTGTGTGTGTGTGTGTGTGTGTGTGTGTGTGTGTGTGTGTTGAGAATGCTTAAGATCTACTCTCAGCAAATTTCGGTATACAATACAGTATTATTAACTATAGTCACCGTGCTGTACATTAGATCCCCAGAACATATTTATCTTACAACGGAGGGTTTGTACCCTTTGACCAACATTTCCCCGTTCCCCACCCCCAGCCCCTGGCAACCACCATTCTCTCTGTTTCTCTGAGTTCAACTTTGCTCTCAAATTCCACATATAAGTGGTAACATGCACTGTTTGTCCCTCTCACCTGGGAGTTTTGGAAACATCTTGGTGGTGGGCCCCCCCATGGAGATCCTGCTGTGACTGTTCTGTGGGATGCAGCCAGCGGTGCCTTTCAAAGCTTCCCCAGCAATCAATCCTCCAGGGCCCAATGTTTCAGAGGCTCTTTAGAGCTGCCAAAACAAGGAACGAGACTTTTTGCCTCCTACTTCTAAGTCCCATCACCAGCAAGGACAGGGAGGCAGAAGGCAGGAGCAGCACAGGCTCACAGATTCTCTCCCCAGCTCAGCTCCTCCTGCAGAAAACACACTGAGCAGGGCAAACAGCAAAGTGACCGCACCTGGACGGCACGGGCCGCACTAGCACGGGAGAGCATAAAAGGAGTTTTTTAATTGTTACTCTGTTTTCAAGCACGTGTCTATGTGCCTGACACAAAGGATAAAAACACATGGTCTCTGTCCTCTAAGAGCAGGAACGTGCAGTGAAAGAAATAATAATGTAAAAACAAAGAAACAGAACATACAAATAAAAATTAAGTAATAATGCAATGTGATTTTCACTCAGTGCCATGGGAGCACCTGTTCACTTATTCATTAAATATTCAATGTGCACACACTATGCGCCAGGCACTGAGTCTAAATTCTATGGGGGGGGGGGGCTGGATATTACACAGATGAGCACGCAAATATCTCTAAGGTAAACATGTGTGATAATTTCAAGGGTGGAAATGAGCAGCCTCCTCCTCTGAAAGAGAATTAACAAGGATAGGAGAGCATTAAAATATAGATTGAGATCTGAGAAGACAGACCTAGAAGTGGCTGGGAAGGTGTGGGTGCAGAGCCCCAGAAAGTAGTTTACAGGCTCTCGGCCTCACGTGGAGGAGTGCTGGCTCGGGTAGTAAATGGCCGTCAGCTGTGGCTGATTGGCCGTCAGCTGTAGTCAGTTAGCCAATTAGCCGCCAATATAACTGCTGCGGCTACGGAGGAGAGTAGAGGAGGGCAGGAGGAGAGTGAAAGAGAGTCGTCGGTGGGTTGCAGACAAAAGGGACAGCAGGTCGCACGTCCAGTGAACCCAGCCTCCAGTGAGACCGTAGTGGTATGACTCCCCTACCTATGGCTCCGTGGGTGTTCCTTTTTGGCCTCACCATATCCTGCGTTCTTGTGTGGGGAGCGGGACCAGAGACCCCGCCGGACGCCTTGCACGACAAATGGCGCAGCGAGCAGGGTCTCCCGCATGACAAATGGCGCAGCGAGCAGGGTCTCCCGCATGACAGAAGGCTAATAGTGTGCGTGAGGGCCGGGGGAAGGGGAGGCAGAGAGAATACGATGTCAAGTGTGCCAGAGGTGGGAAAGAGGTTGGCATGTTACAAAAAGCAAAGGAAGATGAGAGTGGCCACTGTGAGTGAGGTGGGGTGCAGACGGGAGAGTGGGGGAAGCTAGAGGAGTCTGTAAATATTCACACAAGTCGGGTCTTTTAAAATGAGGCTTGAAATACACGTTGATCAAAACAGGTCTCATGGAAATCAAAGAGCGATTCCAATGAGAATCTCCCAGGACAGGTCTGAGTTCTGTGGGGCCAGAAGCTTCTGAAGCGGTAAGGAAAAGAATGCCAGATGAAGAATACAACACTGCCAGGGCCCCTTGCAGAACCTGAAAGGTCAGGGGCAAAGAAGAGTCTCGAGGCTTAAGCTTGGTTGGTTTTGTAACCTGGTTGGTTGTAAATCTGCCGGCAACCTCCATTCCAACCCTGTTCCCCCCTTTGCCTGGCATTGGGTCAGAGCCTCCCTAATTAAGACTTACACCCCTTCCAACCACACATATTCCCAGTCAGGCCAGCATCCCAAAGAAAGCATTAATTTGGGCAATCAGAATTCATTGCATCATTTAACAAATATACATGTATTTGTTAGCTCAAGTCTAAAATGCATCACTTTTCATTGGACGTTATAGAGCACTCAATAGGCCGTGAGCATGACCCGAAGAGACCTACCTATTTCAAATCTACTAGGTACCAAGGACTCTACTAGACACCAGCCATACAGCTGTGGATTAGATAACACTTGGCCTCATGGATTGAGCATCTTGCATTTGCCATAACAATTTTCAAGGAAAAGAAGGTCTGAGGTCTCCTTTGGAAGTCTAACCAATGACCTGGTCACCAGTTAATGAACTTCTGAGAATGCATAGTCCTCTAAAAGTAGGACCATCTCAAAGACTCTCACAGAAAGCCCACCTGTTATAGAAATGGGTGCGAGTGAGCTCCAGCATTCTGCTGCTTGTGCATCTGTACAGATTTTATACACATATAACTCTTCCTCTGTGTGAGGCATCTTAGTATGATTTTAGTTCGATTTTGTAGGCAGAGACAAATCCTGGTGAGGAAAGCAGGGGCAGAATTTCTGCACGTGGGTTACTGGGAGTGGGGCATTTGTTTTCCAGCAGAGAGGACTGCAAGGTTGAAGGTTGATTCACCTGGGCTGACTCTGAGTAAACAACTGCCCTGAAGTAACTCAGGTAATAATGACCCTGAGAGAAGAGGAAAAATGTTGGGTCAGCCCTCATTTTTAAACAATGCTTTTACAGGGCGACACATTCTCAACTATTATCATTATCTACTATGCAAAAGTAACATTGGGCTAATTTGAGTTCAGGTTGCACGTTCAACAGATTGACTTTGAATGTCCCTGCAATGGAGGTGGGGTGGAGAGTTTATACATTTAAATACCATAAACACAGAATTTGGAACATTCAAAATCTTCTGATGTTTTCTCTCTTTCCTCCCTTCCTGGAGTACAGCAGTATCTCAAATAACATCCGTTCAATGGCCTGCAAATAGTGCCTGGATCAGAACGATGTAGTGTAGCTTCACCCACAGTAATCCTAGTCACCATTGTCCCAACTGGCTGGCTTACAGTCGACACACCCAAAATTCCTGTTGTTAGTGTGATCGAACTTTATGGTACATAATTATCCAGTACAAGGTAAAGGCCTTTAATAAAATGTCCGGTGTGGTCTGTTTTTGAGATTACTTGGGCAAGTTTTGGTATATGACCCTAGGTGACCAGGGGCTCTGTGCCCTTCCGTGTCACCTCCTGTCTGCTAGATACAACAGAAATATAAGGTAATTTGGACTATATTAGGGGCATAAAGAATCTAGGAAACCACACCTCAGAGACATCATCAAAATGAAGAATGCAAAAGGAAGCAATTTTGCTGGGGTTTGGCTTTTTATTTCGGAACTTTGTGCATAAAACAATTCCTTTGAGCCCTGCAAAGTAGGGTGTGAAAAGCACCATTTTTTTTCTTGAATATTTATGGAACACCAAGTAGGTGTAGGGCATGACTCCAGGAGTCACACGGAGACATAAAATGCAAGCTCTGCCCTTCAGAAATATACAGTCTGCTTGAGAGGCACGAGACAGACGTAGAAAAGATAAATAACAGGATTCAACTTCATTTTCTTTACAGTAAAGATTCGCTGAACATGACAAGGAGCACAGGCCACGTGGACTACAGGAGGTCAAACACTAGGCATGGTCCCTAAGAGCTTTGGGGCAGGTGGTGGGCGGAGGAATATTGATGGGACAGGAAGGGGAAGGGTTTAGGTTAAAGTTTCTGACAGATTTAGACTTGTAGGAAGGTGGATTTGGGGCAGGCAGGTGGCCAGAGTGAAAGAAGAAACACACATGATTTATCTCAAGGTCCGAGCTAAGAATGGGTTTTACATTTTTATGGTTGAAAAACAATCAAAGAAACATTTTGTGACATGTGAAAATTATATGAAATTCAAATTTCAGAGCTGACAAATTTCTATCGGACACAGCCATTGTCTCTGGCTGCTTTCTCACAACGGCAGAATTAAGTAGTCACCTCAAATATTTATTATCTGGTTCTTTACAGAAAAAAAAAAATTGCCTCCCCAGTTCATCTGAGGCGCAATCGTTTGACCATATCTAGGAGCAGGGGAACTGTCACGGTCTAGGTCATGGTGGGTCATACTGGGCTATGGAGATTCAACTTCATTCTCTTTACAGTAAAGATTCATTAAAGGTTTTGAGCAAGAACAGAGAACAAGGAGAGGTGTGAAGATAAAGACAGAGGAGAGAGTTGAGGCTGGAAACAATTATGAGTACTTCCTCGAAAAGTGAGGTGATAAAGAATGACCTGGTTCCCTTCACTATTCTCGTGAGGACTATTTCATGTATTCTCCTTTCTCTTCAACCCTCCAACAACTCTCCTCCCTTTTCACTTTCAGCTGATGACCTTGTCTATATTTCATTGAGAAATGTTTAAGAAGAAGAAAGAAACAAATAGCAAGTCCTTCACCCTCTCACATGGCATCCATAACCGCAGGGTTTCATCTCCCTCCTGCGGCCCTGAAGGGTGTGTTTGATCCTTTCCCTGCAGTGCCCCCTGGAGGCTTTCAGAGTGAAGTGCCAGCTCAGACCTCTACATCAGACCCTGCCTTCTCTACCCGCAGGTCCCACCATACTGAACAAACAGGACTCACGGGCTGCAATCACACAACAACTTTAGAAGGTGTCATGGATTGAACGGTACCCCAACCCCCACACACACACCAAAAGATGTCTGTATCTTAATTCCAGGAATCTGTGAATGGTACCTTATTTAGAAAAGGGGTCTTTGCAGGATGTAATTAAATTAAGGTTCTTGAGATGAAGAGATTATCATGGATTGTCTTGGGTGGGGGGTGAGGAGGAAAGGCATCTAGAGCCAATAATTAGTATCTTTATAAGAGAGTCCCAGGGGAGATGGGACAAAGAGGAGAAGGTGACCTGAAGACAGAGGCAGACATTAGAGTGATGTATCTGTAAACCAAGGAACACCACCAGAAGCTGGTGATTTCCCCCCAGAGCCTCTGGATGAAATGCAGCCCTGCTGACACCTTGATTTCAGTCGTTGTCCCCAGAACTGTAAAAGAATGAAGTCCTGTGCTTTTACTACCCAGTTTGTGGCAGTTTGTTATGGAAGTCTTAGGAAACCAACAGGGGGCTATTTTATTTTCTTTTTGTCCTGCCCCATTTTTATTCCTACTTAAAAGGTTAAAAACCCTGATATTAACTTAAATCACAAAATTGCTTCAGGATTTACTATGTCCAATTCCAAGTAATAATGCTTTCCGTTCAGAGGTAAGGCTTCTCACCACTTTCACCTTCACCATCTCTACCCCCAGACACCCCCACTTGTCCCCCATGGGGCCCAGGGCCTGCTACAGGCAGGACATCAACTGCCAGGAGGGGGCAGAGGCAGCTTTGTTCCTTCCCCTCCCATTTTGCTCACTTGCCAGAGGCTGTTGGAGCAGGAGAGCAGGGAAGTTCTAACTTGACCCACAGTATCACAGACTGACCCTGCACTGTCCAGTCTTGGATGGCGTTGAGGATGACCTTCTCCTACTTTCTTGGGTTCAGTGCCTCCTCATCCTCACCCCATCACTGGAAACCTGTCACCTGCAGGTACTTTGCTGAAGGTGACACACTCTTCTCTGGATCACAGCTTATTTTTTCTCCAGCTGCTAGGAATCACCAAAGACCAATCAGATCACATTGCAGAGGCCTCCCCACCCCGGTGTCAGAATTAAAGTTCTCACATATTGAAACATCATTAATTCAGCAGCTGAGAAGATGCTTTCCTTTCCATATCAGAATACTAATGAGCTCAAAAGCTATTAAAAGATAGAACTCCTTTATTTAAATAAAAGCCATGAGCGCTGACCTTTACATTGTCCGCTCATTTTTCCCTCGGATTACAGCATACCTAACTAGGCTTTTGATCTCGAGCAATTTCAAATCTCGATTCCACATCTGACAGAGCTGACACCAGACTCCCAGCCCCACAAAGCTTTGACAGAATTCTTAATAAAATGAAATTGATAAAGAATCGCAGTTCCCTTTGCAGTAGCCTTTCCTAAAGCTGCCGAGACGGCCTTGAATTGTCCATCTCAACTGTCTGTGGTCAGCTCATTAGTGAGAAGAGTGGACCTCTGTGCCTCGGAAGCCAAACACAAGGTCCTGACCCCTGCCCAGTCCTCCAGCTTTATGCCGTCTTCACGGACAGAGACCATACTCTAACCATGCCTCCCGCCAGGGTGAACCTAACCCACTTGTAGAACATGTCAAATTCAAGGAGGGTGGGTCACAATCATGAGTCACACTGTTTGAGTGACTGTTTTCTGGACCTTTAATATCACTGAAAGTGTAGTCTATTCTAAGCACCTCCCCTTGACTGCGTAGTGACGACCAGATTGTACGCCCTTCTCATACCCCTCCAGTGAGGCACAGGTCTGGGAGCCAGGAGAGGTGACCCATCTTCAATTTTCAGTTTTGCTACCAACTTGATCGTAGTTTGAGGCTTTACCTCTCTGAATCAGCTCTCCCACCTAAGAAATGAGAGTAGGTCAACCTTTTTCAGATCTTCTCCATTACATTACCTCTGTGTCATCTAGAAAACAAGGGACAATCACAAACTAGAAACCACATAAAGAGAAGTGTTTACTTGGCCAGTGCTATCTGCATATAAGGCTCAGTCCCATCCTGTCTGCTGTGCTCTCAGCAAAATGCTTTGTGCCAGGTGATTTCTGGAGAACCACTTTGAAAAGCCAGCCAGAGGGCAGCCTGGGACACAGGAACTCACACTGCCTAGTCACCACCAGAGCTACAGAGCAAGCATGAGTGCTGGATTCTCCAAAGACATTGCCTGGACCCAGCCTCCTGACCTCTCCCCTCCCAAGTCCCAGGCCCTTCACCTCCTGGGCCTCAGGCGGCTGGTCTGCAGCTGCAACCCTCACTCCCTTGAATGTCCTAAAGCGATCTTCACTTGTCTTGTGGGACATTCAAGAAACCGAATACCATGGCACACTCACCTACAAACACCTTTTTATCTTTCAACACCTCAGAGAACACACCAACAATTAACTATTTTCTCCCCTCAGGAATAATGCTTAGTATAGGGTATGATGCAAAATTCCATTAAGGATTTCCCTGGAGCATCAGGTTTTGCCACACATGTTCCCATGCTGACCTACCACAGTACCTGATATCTAGTTTCTCCCCAACTTCCCACCAAAAGGGAACTGCTGCTGCCCTGGCCAACATATTGTCCAAGTACGAGAGGGAGGGTAGGTGAAGGTGTGATTTTCCGTGTCCCTCAGGATCCATTCTCCACTGTTCTCTGTCCTTTGTTCCCTGCTCTGTGTCCCCAGGAGGCTTCTTATACACAACACCCTCTGGGTTCACCCATCCTCTCTACCTTCCAACTGAGTTCAGCCAATCCTCCTACGGGCAGACCAGAGGAAGGGAGGGGTGTGAGGTCAGGCATTTCTATCCCTCACTGCTTCCATGTCAGGTCTTGATTTGGGGAGTGTTTTTGTCCTCTATACAGGGCCACGGCTCCTGCCAGGGTACACAGCTACTGGTCTCAGCTTCAGGAACAGCTCCCTCCCCTCACCAACAAGCCTGAAAGTGGTAATGGCTTCTCACAGTTCCTGCTCCCAGAGTGCCTCATCTTTGAATGTGCCATCTGTCAGACACCTACCAGGGACAACCCAGGTTGCTGAAAGCCAAAGGGACATCCAAGCTAAAGGCCATTGAGAACTAAAGTTCAAGTACATCAGAGAACAAGTCCTATTGCCCTGCCTAGGGGTCAAACCCAGAATCAAGGTAGGAGATGCAAAACCAGAAGGTCAGAACCTGGAAAAGACAGACTAGATGAACCAACCTGGTTAGAAACAAGCAAAAGCACTTGCCTACCTTTCGCATGCCTCTTTCTGGCCAGTAGGTAGAATTATTTGAATAGGGTAGGCTGGCTTCATGGATAAGGGACACAATAAATCCTGTAATTCCCATGTAAGTTTTAGTCTTTCCTTCTCCAAGAGCTCAATATTAAAATACAAGTGCCTTAGGGAAAAGTTTAAGTCAAGGGCTCTAACCCTGGTGCCCAGTGTAAAGGAGGGTATTGTGGGGGAGGAAGAAATTTTCCTCTACCCTTCTAGGTTCTTTCAACTGGTTTAATAATTAAATCTACATGAGGAAGAGTAGTAAGAGAAAATAACCAAATTTAACTATATACATACATATGGGGACCCTACATTCACGAGAGATTCCAAAACAAAAAGCTAAAATGGGGTATATATGACATCCTGAGATAAGAGTGAGGTAGGGCACCCAGGGCTTCACGGGAAAGGAGGGTCAACTCACAGGACAATAAGAGCAGATGTTCAGTAATTACAAGTTTGTCCTGCCCTACGAATAGGTCGTAAAATGATATCTCTGGTGATAATCCTTAGTATAACCAAGGCTACCCTTTAAATTCTTTGAGAAAGAGGTAAACGTTTCTCAAAAGCCCAAAGGGTGACAATTGCCTTTAGTTCAAAATAATCCACATGCCAAAGTGGCACATCTGGTGAGGGCTGTTCTGAACCCCTTTTAGTATGTTACTGGGAAGAGTCAACAGTATTCATCAGATTCAAAAAGGGATCTAGGATCATAAATGGCTATCATGTCCAGTAAAACTTACAGTCCAGTAAAACTTACAGTCCATTTACCTCTCAGCCTTCTCTTTCCCTGGGGGGGGGGGGGGGGGGGGGGGGAATCCCAACTCCTTTCTGGTATGTTAGTACTGATTTCCCATCCTTTTCCTCATTCCCCACACGGCCCTCCACCACCACCACTTCCCACTCCCCAGCTCAGGCCTTGATTCAAATATATGACATTTAAGACCAACAATACTTTGAATCCTGGTAAATCCTCTTAGCTCTGGTTTGTGAGGCAGAAAAATGTTTTGGTTCCCCTCAATTGCAGTGCCTTCTTATAAGAGTATGTCACATTTGGCATTTGGCATCCATGGGTTGCAAAGGAAATTTGGCACCAAATTCTCATTATGTTAAATGAAGGGCTGCACTCGACAGATTGATCACTGAGATCATCCCAGTCTGGCATTCTAGGAGTCAAAGTCCATTTTAGCCATTCTAGTGCAGGGTGTGAGTGGTGGTATCTTACTGTTTTAATTAGCATTTCCCTGAAGAATAATGATGCTGAGCACTTTTTAAATGTGTATTAGTTTTTGGTAGTTCTTCCTTTGTGAAGTATCTTCAAGTCTTTTGCTTTTTTGTTGTTGTTGTTGTTGTTTTTACTTCTTTTGACTTTTTATTCGAGTTTTAACTATTCTTTACATATTCTAGATACAAGACTCAATATTATTAATATTCAGATATATTTTTAATATTTTCTCATATTCTATGGCTTGCCCACTCATTTTCTTACTGGTGTCTTTTGGTAAAGTTTTTACTTTTGATAAAGGGTAATATCTATTTTTTTCATTTCTGTTTACAGTGCTCTGATTCTAAGACACTTTTTTTTTACTCCAAGTTCATGATGATATTCTTCTGATATTCTTTATTAGCTTATACATTTAGTTCTTATGTCAACCTTGAATTAATTTTTGCTTATGGTGGGGGAAGTAGAAGTCAAAATTGAATTTATTTCCTTATTGATATTCAAGTGAGTCTAGCACTTTTATTGAAAAGTCCCTTTTTTGCCAATTAAATTATTTTTATACCTATGGAGAAGGTCAATGGGCCATATTCATACAGATCTACTTCTGGATTGTTTTCTACTAGATCCTTTGTAACTTCATGTAAATTTTAGAAAAAGTACGCTAATTTCTATAGGATTATAATTGGAACTGAGTTGAATTCAATACATTATTTTGGAAAGAGTTGCTGCTGGCTAACAATATTGGGTCTTCCATATTTCAATTTTTTTGTTGCAAAAACATACAAACATAAACTGTTTTTATACATTGACCTTGTACCCTAAAACCTTGCTTAATAAATGTATTAGATCCAATAGTTTTTAAAAATAGATTTCTTAGGATTTTTATATAAAAATGTGTTAAATATGAATATAATTTTATTTCTTCCTTTCCAATCTTCATGTGTTTTTGTTTTTTTTTTTCCTTGCTATATTGCACTTGCTCTACCACAATGTTGACTACAAGGTCTAACAATTAAGTACACAAACCTATCCTAGAAAAAGTGCTACATAACTCATTGCAAAAAAATCACTGTGGTCATCTTTGAAGTACTCCCCTTAGGAAGCTATGCAATGATGCCAGCACCTAGTCCACCCTTCAAAGCAATCTGGAACTCTTTCTGAAATGGCCATCAGAGCTGTTATATTGCCCTTGATGTCCTGAATGTCATCAAAATGTCTTCCTTTCAATATTTCCTTTATCTTTAGATAAAGAAAGAAGTCATTGGGGACCAGATCAGGTGAGTAGGGAGGGTGATCCAATAGTTTTTGTTTACTGGCTAAAAATCTCCCTCACAGACAGTGCCATGTGAGTTGCTGCATTGTCATGATGCAAGAGCCATGAATTGTTGACAAAAAGATCTGGTTGTTTTCGTCTAACTTTTTCACGCAGCCTTTTCAGCACTTCCAAATAACAAACTTGGTTAACTGTTTGTACAGTTGGTACAGATTCATAATGAGTAATCCCTCTGATATCAAAAAAAGGTCAGCAACATTGTTTTGACTCTTAATTTGGACTGACAGAACTTTTTTGGTCATGGAGAATTGGCTGACTTCCATTGTGCACTTTGATGTTTTGTTTCAGGGTCGTATTGGAAGACCCATTTTTCATTACCAAAACATCATCTTGGCTCTCCAAAGGTCTTGGCAAACTTCAACTTTATTTTGCTTTTGTTCATCAGTGAGCTCCTTCTAGAACATTTTTGCACACATACTTCTCATGCCAAGATTTTCAGTTAAGATTTTCCTGTTTCTTTATCGATGTTTACTTGGTCTACTATGCTCCTCACACTCAGCCGACGATTTTGACGCACAATTCGACAAATTTCTGCAATGTTTTCCTCAGTTCTGCTGGTTACTGGCTGCCCTGACCTGTCTTCATCAGTGATGCGTTCTCTCCTCTCAGAAAAATGTTTAATCCATTTGTACACTGCCATTTTCTTCATGGCATTATCCCCATAAACTTGGGCTAACATGTCCCTGATTTCACTTCCACTCTTACCAAGTTTAACAAGAAATGTTTGTTTGTTGCTGTAATTCAAGCTCAGACATTCTCACGACGGCACACAAAAGCATGCAACAATAATGAACACCATTCAGCAAGACACCGCCACATGCCGACAGAAACACAGCTGTGAGACACTGATACACCAAGGTTTAGAAACCTTACTGAGCTGTTTGTACAGTGCTTCCAACGCAAGCACACAGTGGCAAGTTTGAGAACTTAATTGTCAGCCCTCGTAGGTGAGCACAGATACCCTTGCCTACCTTTCAATCTTGGGGAGATTTTTCCATGTTTCACCATTAGAGATGATGCTAGTTCAAGGATGTTCATAGATGTCCTTTATCACATGGGGAAAAATTCCCCTCTAGTCCAAGTCAGCTGAATGTTTTTGTTGTTCTTGTTCGTTTTTTAATCCCGAATGGGTAATGAAATTTGTCTATTGATTTTTTAATCTATTGAAATGATTTTACGGCATTTCTCCCTTTATTTGGTTAAATATTTGATTTTTAAATGTTAACTTGTATTCCTGTTCATAAATGCCACTTAGTCATAGTTGTACTTTGTCATGGATCAATTTGCTGAAATTTTTGTGAGGAATTATGAACATGATTGAGGGATATTTGTCAACATTTTAAAAAATTTTTCTTGTAATATCTTTGCCAGGTTTGGTATCAGGGTAGTACTCACTTTATCTAATAATTTGGGAAGTGTTCCTTCCCTCTCCAGTTTCTGAAAGAGTTAGTGTAAGATTGGCATTGCTTATTTTTCAAATTTAATAGAATTCACCAGGAAAACCATCAGAACTTGAAATTTATTTTGTGACAGATTTTGATTATAAATTCAGTTTCTTTGATAAAGGTCTTTCAGATATCCCAGTTGACCTTGTGCCATTTTTTGGTTAAGTTTTGATATTTATCACATACTGGAGAGGGCCCTCAGGCAAAAAGCTACTAACTCAGAAATTTCACCCTTCGTAGCTCCTTTCACAGGTAATGCCCTCCATCATGTCTGATTTTGGTCAGTTTCCCGTGTTTTCAAGTAATTTTCTTATAAATTATTTGTCCAGATTTAATGATTATCTGAGGGAAGGTTAGTCTGATTGAGCTATTCCATTATTAGTGGAAGCTGGAACTCCTGCACTGCATCCACTTAACAGAAATGAACGGAATCCTTGTGCTGTGAATCCATCTCCTGACACCCACTCCTTGTGCCCTCAGCAGCCTGGGTCTGGTCATGGGAACTACCAAAACACCTGCTTCCCCAGCCCCTCCCAGGGCTCTGCCCCCAGGCACCTGATCTTCCTTCACCTCCTCAAAGTGAGTTCTTCCGCCTCCCTTCATCTGGGTGCACCTCCTTTTTGCGTGGCTGGTACCTTCTCAACCCTCAGGTCCTAACTCATGTCCCCTCCTCAGGGAGGCCTTCCCAAACAGCCTTTCTTCAGGGGCTTCTGCCTAAAATTATTTTTCGAAGCTCTTGGGGTTATTTTTTCCTTCAGAGAAGTTAGTTACACAATTTGAAAATGTTTTGTGCCCCTCCCATTTCAGAATATAAGCTCCTGGCAATGGGTGTCCCCTCTGTCCAGGTTAGTAACAATTATCTATTGGAGTTGCTTCTTGTTAACAATCTCCCTTTTAGACACAAAGTAGGATGGCTAACAGCTTTCCTGCTTTCTGGTGGTGCATGTGTTAAACCTCAAGCAAAGAAATGTAGGCTCTGGATAGGGAAGGGAAGAGCCCTCTGCAGAACCACAGAAAAACACAGCATTATTGAAGACCCTTTCCCTGTTAGACAAAAACTGAAACACAGATGAGCTTCTGCCTATAGCCCTGATGATGATGTTGATGATGATGATGGTTCCTTATTATATGCCAGGGACTTTATATATTTATCTCTAATCCTCAAAACTACCCTGCAAGATCAGACTATTATATATACACATGAGAAAACTATGACACAAAAGAGACCTCAGGTCACTCTATATCTAAGATAATTAGACAAATGCCATACTGCAATTATTACTCTCATTCTTTCGAAAGTTTTAGTTAGAATGTTCTCTACAGAGCCCATTAAAACACATACACTCACACAAACTCACACACATATACCTCAATTTCTATTATTTCTATCACCCCTCACACTGGAACAATAAAAAGTCTCCAAAACCATCTTCAAATCAAACAGTAGATTTATTGGCTGTCTGTTATACAATGAGGTGACGACGTTTCAATACAGGACATTCTAAACCTTGTGTGGGCTTCCCGTGTACTGGAGCCCCGTGAGAGAGGCGCACAGGCCGACAGTGAGTGGACAACAGAAGCAACCGGGTCCACATTTCCACAGGCCTAGGGAACCTTGTGTTCTTTCTTTCATAGCATCTTCCTCTTTTCAAACTCCTTCAGAAACAGAAGAGAGGAAGAAGAAGAGAGAATAAAAAGATAAAAGATCCAAATTACATTCATGGTCAACGTGATTCTGGAACCTCTTATCATCGGGATTCTTTGAACAACCAGAAATTACAGGAGTAAAATGTACCAGGATAAGAGTACTTGAACACAAAATAACAGCTTTCAAATTAGTCTGTGTCAACTTGAATTTCACTGAGTTAGATGCAGAGCTTCAATTTTATGTCTTCTAAACATGGAAACCAAGAGGCTGTGAATTATACTTATTTTTCAACTGTAGTATTATTAGGAGTTGACAAACCTGAGTGTGCTTATCCAAACCTTTAATGCGCTACATGAACCACACATGCCCTTTTAATAAAGCAACAGAAACAGGTTTGCTTAGTTTCTCAGAGAATAAAACTAAACACAGATTCAGTTACTATTTGAACAAAATGTCAAGAACCTCAGAAATATCTGAAAAATGAAACAATACTGAATCACATTTCTCTGCACTGTAGTAATTAGAATACAACAAATGTGTAGCTGGCTGCTGCCACTTACTGGAGGAAAATGGTAACGCAAGTCTCCAATGGGAATTTTTAAGGATTTGCTTTTTTCCCTTTTCCCCCCCTCTTTTAAATAAAATTTGTTTTCACACATTCACCAACCACCCAGATTTCTTTCAAACACTATGGCACATAATTTTATATTCCAAAAGGCAGGATCATCCAAAGATTCAAAATAAAACAAGGAGTCCATTTTTTAATGCTTAAAAAAAGGGCAAAGATTGTGTCAAAAACATTCCCTGTTGCGAATACAACTTGGGCCTGTTTTCAGCAACCTTCTTAAAAAGTCTTCTTTTTTTGTTTGCTTTTTTTGTCAAGGCTATAGTCATCATAAAAATAGTTTTAAATGATAATGCAAAGAGACAGGCTGAGAATCATTACAAAGAGATTTACGGACGATAGCAAATCATTTAGAGCATTTCAAACCACAATGTCCTATTAAAAAGGGGTAAGAAAAGCAAATGGTTAAGAAGTCCATCCTCCAGCCTGTAACAATAATGGCATCCTGACACTTCCAGGGCCAGAAACTACAGGCTGGAACCCACACCCTCTTCTATAAATTTGCCTCCACCCCGACTCCCTCTTCATCCAGCTTTCATTTCTTGTTACTCAGCCTTCAACCCTTCCCCGCTGGAGACAGAAATCTATGGGATCAGCAGAGCTGTACCCCTAAAACCCTCCATGGAAAAAACAAAACACAAAGCAATTTTATGCACCACCTGCAAAATGGAATTCACGGCATTTATGGTCTCTGAAATGCTTTCTTCTATATGCTATCTTGCCACTCACAAAAGAGGAAATCCTCATGTTTAAAGAAAAGTTATCAGAACGTTATTCCTGGTATGCCCAATTAGGACGTAAATGGAGATTTCTGGAGGCTGTGAAGCCGCACACCAGAAAGAACAAACAGGTAAGACAGGAGAAAGGCTTCCAGGTATCTAGTGTGGCCCCGACTCTAGGGCCTTAACTTCAGAGCAGTCCACTCACCTTGTAGATGGTAGATCCCAGCTGCGCAGGAGACATGCTGACCACAACTCCAGCGCTCTGAAGGGAAGAGATCTTCTCTTTAGCTCCACCTTTCCCTCCAGCAATAATTGCTCCTGCATGACCCATTCTCCTGCCAGGAGGAGCCGTTAATCCAGCAATGAAGGACACCACAGGCTTGGCTTTGGGACCCTGGAAAGTGGTATTTTAAACACCAATGAAGAAGTTCATCAAAAACGAACCTCACTTTCATGACTCCGTCAGTAAATGGCAAATGGCTCAGACAGGGCCCATCATTCATCCTCACTAAGAAAACCGACACAAATATTAAGTGGCGACTGAAACTACTGCACCCATCTTTGTGATGACTCAACTTTTCATACAAACAGGAAAACAATCCTGAGCAAATTTTTTCTCTGTTTAGACAGTAAACTTCAACTTCACTGGCACAAGCTGTTTTACAAAAACATGTGTGACTCGTGAAAAATTAAAAAGCACACTTGAAAATATCTGTTATGTAATTTATGGTAATAATGAGTTCAGACACAAGACCAGGCTATTTTATTTTAACCTGTTTTTATGTCTTAATACCTTACTAGTTAACCCTTAATAAACCTGCTAAAAGCAAAAGATGAGGTGGGAAGCCGTGCTGGAAAGGACCTAGGACTGGGAGACACCAGACTTTATTTCCAGTTGACTAACGCTGCACGACTATGACCGTGGACAAGGCACATCACCTCTAGATCTCTGCTTCCTCCTCTGCAAAATGAAATGGCTAAACCAGACTGGTGGCCAAGGGCCCTTTCCCCTCTGAAATTCTATGACGTCTAAGAAGAAACATAAAGGACTAATTTTATTCAACCAGAGTCCTTTCTAACATGCAACCAGTATGTGCAAAAACAGCACTGTCGTATGTTCTGAGGTAAAAATAAAAAAGCACACAGACAATAGAAGAATTCAGTGACCCCGCTGTGCCTGTCACAATTTCCTACTGTTACACTCAGTCACTGGCTGTAATTTATTTCCCACATGTTCCCTGTTTTCAACTACGAATTCCCTGAACACAGGGCCTATGTCCTCACTTAAAAAGAAAAGACTCCTCAAGTCACTTATGCATTCCCTTGTGGGCTCTGCAGGGGATCTGACCACCTCCTAAATGAGTGGCACTAATTCCACATGATCCCTCTGTCCCTGTACTCAAAGCGTGGGAATATTGCACTAGGAAGGAATAAGTTTATGATACTTAAAACGTCAAATAAGTTTACACTCTGTCCTATTAACAAAGAAGAGTCTCTTGAGCTTTTTAATCAGAGAAAAAGACAATTAAAAGACTTTGCAGGAAGTGTAGTCTGAAAATAGGACATAGCAACGATAACAAGATTGGAAGCCTAAGAACAGAACGACCAGTTAGTATCCGTACAGTCTGAGCAGAAGCGGGGACTGCTGACTCTTGTCCTTAATCCCTGCAACCTGACCCTGATCCCTCCAGGGTGTGAGGAGAAGTCAGGCAGACACGGGTACGAATCCTACCCCTGGTTCATTTGATGTACACTGACCATAGACAAGGTTAGGGCCATGTGCTAAGTGTTTTACACAATATGTCATTATAATACGTCAACTGAGCTGTTCAACCTAGAATCTTGTCCATAGCAGGTCCTCAATGAAAATTATCTCCGTAAGAATTAACCATGAATAGGAAAAATGTACCAAACAAGACAGATGCATATGTTTAGTTTTTCTCATTAAATTCTAAGCTGTTCAAGGGATTCAGGGCTGGACCTAAATACATTTAAAAATTCAATTTAACATAGTATAATGTCATATTAACCTACATTTTTTTTATAAAGAGAAGTCAGGTTTTACCTCAATTTCAAACTTTACAACGTTTCTGAATTCGAGAGGCTCTAATAACATCGTACTCCAGTCTCGACATTCCTGGTGCCTACATGCCCAGGACTGGGCAGGGCACCAAGGATGCCAGTTCCCTGCCGTCCATACCCGTCTAGAGTGAGGGGCAGATACTGTGCATGCGCTGCAGAAGGAATGAGCAAAGGCAAGCAAGACGGAAAACCGCCTGTCAGACGGGACGTAGCTCTGCAAAGGAAGGTTAGAGTGGTGTGTGAGGGACGGGAGCACTGTGCTAAGTCTGGCCTTTATCTGCCATGTGACGAGAAACTGTAATGGTTTAAACCAGGGGGCATGAGGCACCGACATCTGTACTTCAGAAGGGCAGATACTAAGCAGGATGGCTGCGTGGTGGGAGGAAAGGAGTACGGGTATCAGGGATAAATTATCGGCACAGCCCGGGTGAGGTAAGGGCCTGAACCAAAGCAGAGGCCTAATTACAGACGATGCTCTGAATCTCAACATACTACTAAGATGTCAGAGACAGATGTTGGAAACTGAGTGAAAATGAGAGATGAAGAGAGAAATAAAAGACGATTCTGAGGTTTCTGTCTTGGAAACTGCATGAAGGACGATGTTGTTTATATACCATAATCACTCACACTTCAGGAATAGGCACAGGAAGTAAATCCAGAGAAGATAAAGAGGAGAAGAACCTGGAGAAAAACCATGAGGATGGAGAGGATGAAGAATGAACTGGGGCCAGTGGTGACCTCTGCAGAAGCAGTGTCAGGAGAGTAAGATTCAACAGCAGCAGCAAACAGCTCAACAAGAGCGCTTACTATGTGCCTGGTACGGTTCTGCTGTATGTTCCAGAGTCATTTAAATGCCACAGTCCTTACAACAACACTAGGAGGTAGGCACTACCGTAGCCTTATTTTGCCAAAGAGAAAACTAAGGCACAGTGAAGTTACGTAACATGGCCAAGGTCATACAGCTTCTAAGTAGCAGACAAAAGCCAAATTGCTGAGGATTGTGGAGTGAATAAAAAGTAAGGAAAGAGATCCAGAGAGTGAGGGGAAACTTGAGTTACATCTTCTATAGAGATCAGAGTTTAAAATCACCGCAGAGGAAAATCAAGTATACTCAAAATAGCCCTTGAACATTCCTTAAATCACATATAAATGCAATGTTTTGTGTATACTAACTACCCTTTAACTATTGGTCGCTTTATCTCTCCGGTGCTCATTATTTTTCTGTGGCATTTAATTCATTCATTCCTCATTTCTTTCATAAACATAGAAAGTTATCTCCTCCCGCTTGCCTAGCCCCCTGAAGGTGCTTATGTGCTCATTGGTCAGTGTCGGGGAAATCCTGGAAATCCTTCACCTGTTTCTCCCCAGGTCTGTGCCACAGTGATCCACACACTCTCTGAGTGGGGGCGGGTGGGCACCAAGCTGCTCAGTCGTTAGTGCGCTCTCTCTCCTTCACCTCAGAAATACAGCTTAATTCCCTTAGGCTAAATGAAATTATGATACAATCCCACACCACTTTTTACATTTAATTCTGAGAGGCAACAAGGAAAGCTTTCACAGGACACAGATAATAAAGCTTTTCTACTTGACCTTCGAAGGGAAGTACTCCTCTACCAAGAAAGACCGAAGCTAGAAGGAGGTAAGATCCTGGAAAAGAATATAAAAGATAGGATCTTTAGAAGATCAGCCTTGAAAAAGAGAAAGAACACTTATATCCCCTAAGATCAAGAGCAAGAATACTAACGATAAGTGAAAAATACACTGGCAGGAAAAGTGAGGGCTTTCAGGCTGAGGACCTGAATGGCTCTCCGTTCAGCAGGCCAACTTACCTACACACGTGTGTGAGGGGACGCCTGGTTAAGGGGACTGAGAATGGAGAACAGGCGTTGTGGGAAAGGAGGAGAAGAATCAACCCAGAAAGAATCCAAAGTTTTCTCAGTGATTAGTAATAAAGGCCCAGCTCTGAATGTTTGATTTTACCTTTCACGTTTTCTTGAAAAATTGATCTTTGAAAAAATAAACATAACTTCCTAAAGAAGCCAGTGATGTTATTCAACAGCACAGAGCTATATTTTTCTGAAGCCAAACTTACTGAATTATGTTTCTTCAAAAATTCTGCAGCATTTTCTTCTGCGTTGCCACCGATTTCACCAATCAATATGATGCCTTCCGTGGCTGGATCATTCAGAAAGACTTCAAGGCAATCAATAAAATCTGTTCCATTGAAAGGATCACCTCCGATGCCTGAAAAAGACAAAGAATAGCAACAGCATAAAAATCAGGCCAAGAAACGTTGTTTCATCCAGTTTATTTTGCTTACCCCTCTCACCAGTATTTTAAAATGTGTCATCACTCATGTACTAAGCATTAAATAAAATCACAGCATGGTACATTTATTTGTTCGTGATATTACATGAATCCTAAATGACGGTTGGATTCTGACATTCACAAAGAAAACCTTTTTCTGTTAATGCCTTCATCAATCCTCTTCCCTCCCACAAAATTATTCCTAAACAGCTGTTTAAAAATGAGCATTTTAAGAAAATGGATGTTTGTGTTGCAAGTGAGAATGTCTCCTGAGTAAACATTTCACAAATTTCTTTGCACAAAGTAACTATTAGATGAGTCACATTGCAGAGGAACCACTCACAAGTTTAAAACAAAAGTCCCAGTGAGGGTCAGGGCGGACGGTGCCGACCCCGCCTCCCTCCGATCCAGAGTGGGTGGTGACAGAGACTACACATGGGGCTCTAAGAGCAAGTACTTGGTAAGAGTTAAAGTAAATGTTTCCCACAGGCTGACCACCACTTTTCTTTTGTTAAGTTATCAATTACTAAAGGCAAGATTGATTTCCTACCCTTGATCATCTCTGAAGGACAAAGCTGAGGAAGGGTATTGAATGACAACCATGTGACAAATACGGCATCCTGGCACACGTCAGGCCTGCCATTTCCTAATTCTTCCAGCCTGTCTGTGACATGGGCATTATGATTCTCAATTTACAAATTAAAAACACAAGCTAAAGAAGATGGAATTAGCAACTCTGTTTCAAAACCTTTATTCTCCATCATGCTGAGTTACCTAGTGTGTAAGACTGTGTTTGACACACAGGAAAGCTCGATTAATGCTTCCAAGGCTGGTTTCAGGAATTCGAGTCTTAATAATAATACTTCAGTGCCATATTTTATAATTTTTTATTATAGAAAGCTATTTTTGTAAGTTTTTTCAAAGGTAGCCTAAGAATTTGAAGAAATATTTATGAAAATAGGAAATTTGCCTGGCTTGTGGCAATACCAAAATTATTTAAAAATGTGAACACTTTTTTACTTTTAAAAGTGAGAGGCAGTATGATGTGGCAAAAAGACCAGCTCTGGGAGCTCAATTTCCTCAACCTAGATTTTCTCATCAATCAACCTACAATAGTACAACTTTTCACCTCGGAGGTACCTTAGAGGGATGTCTTAAGAATCAGATAATGAATGAATGGCAAAGAATTTAGTAACCATGAAGCACTGAGTTGCAGCTTATAATGATAACAAATGACAATGATAGTAACAAAAGTCCTAATACGAAGGACCACTTCTTCACTGCAAGCAAAATAAGTGTCTGCAGGAGCCACACATCCAAGGATGTTTGTTCCTCAACATGAGATCCTGGACTATGAAACTTGAAAAAGAAGTGCTTCACACTTAAGCAAATTAAATCAGAGATCATAACACCTTTTTAATAAAATGGTATCAAAATCTCCTGCAAATAAAATATTATTGTACTCATTCAATGAAAGTACTGCATTCCGATAAAATGACTTTGGCAAAAATCCCTCACCAATGCACAAAGACTGCCCCAATCCAACTTGTGTTGTTTGGTGAACCGCTTCGTAAGTCAGGGTGCCAGATCTGGACACAATACCTTAAAAGAAGACAATTTAAAAATATTAAAGTGTGTTCATGTGATAGACTACCATAGGATAAACTAAATTACACACACAAGTATAAGTAAAATTCATTACATGATCTGTCATCCAAATCAACAAATATCTTCAAATGATGAAAGACGAAGAAAAGGCTTAAATTAAAGTAGGGAGGTTTTAAAAGTTAGACGTAGGAGAATGTATTTTATTAGTTAAGGTAACTTTATGTCTATAAAAACAGTGTAAGAAAGACCTAAATTACTTCTAAGAATCTTTATGAAAGGGATAATATCCATATGAAGTTGACAGGTACAACCCTGCTTAATTAAGGTGGCAGACCGTACAGATTAGCCTTATAGATACCCAAACTATTAAACCAGCAAAATCTGCAGCCTGCAAAACTACCATTAGTCACATTTAGCAATGCTACCTGTCTTCCCCACAACTATTTTTCTAATAATTTTCAAATTTCAATATATAGGCTTTAAAGAAAACTGGGAAATAAGGTCACAATCCCTCTGAGTTCAAGTCTACGACCTAATTTCCCTCATACAATGGGCCTATGTGAAAGGACCTAATTTCACACCTGGACAAGGTTTGTACAGGTAGAGGTAGGGGTCGGGGCTGGGGCAGTGGCAGCTAGACATCTTCTCTCGTAATTCACTAAGCTTGGCTGAGCTACAGGGAAGGTAATTTATTTCATGCCACAATCTATATACAATGAGTCGATCCCTAATTATAACAGGTTAAGAAGTATAAATGAGTAACTTTAGTTGTTAGAATATATTATATAAAATATTTTTTAAAAATAAAACAAAATTTATATGGGCTAAATCAGAGCATGGATTCTGGAGTGGTGAATAATTCCAGTGTGTCCATGGTTCGCTTTCTTTAAACTTTTGCCCTGGAGCTCTTTTTAACAACTCAGAGATTATTTTCTAACAATATGATCTCCCTATCAGGACAAGGAGAATTCTTGTCAGAAACAAAAACTATAACCATAAGCTACCTCAACTTCGATACAGAATATTTACATTCTTCAAGTTCTGTGTTACTGTCGCTGTACACTTATGCGGACCAAGTGTATGATCTGTGCATAAATACCCACTTCTTACTAGGAATTCAGGTGCACGTGACTTTAGATTAGTCACAGTCAATCATTCAAACTGAAAGATGTGTGTGTATCTTGGTCAGGGCTAGAGAACACCCTACACGACACTGTCAGATTGCTTTTAGATTAGTATCACCAGACAGCGAGAGCTGTCACTCCCTGACACAACTGCTCACTGCGTACGGAACTCTGCACCAACTCCTCAGCCCAGCACCATCCCAACCTCTCTCTCCAGACTTGTCCCCCATTTCCCCTACTCTAGTAAAACTGATTTATTCCTCAATGATTCACATTTGCTCTGCTTAAAACAGAGCCCCTCCCCTCCACCATCTGACAAAAATTCTAACCATCCTTGATTGTCCATATTAAAAGGTGAAATGCGATTTTCTCTTTGAAGTCTTTCCTGATTCCTCTGTTCCCCTACCATCAGGTTCAGTAAGAGACCACCATGGTGCTCGAGAGTCAGTAATAACTGTCTTCCTTGCAAGACTGTGACCTCCAGGGAGTCGGTAAACAGGACTGTTCTCCCCACCCGTGTTCCTAGCATTGGGCACAGTTCAGGCACAGAGGAAGCTCAGTAAATATTTACTGAATGAGTCAAAACTGCAAACCCTTCAATGGAGGACAACCCTCTGCTTAAGCAAAATCTAACTCCAAGAGTTTTAAAACCATTCACTAACTGGACCCTAATTCATGATAAAGGAGAACCACTACCACCCGCCCCCTCTGTCTCTTACCAGTGTCTCCCTATTCTCAGAGCTTTCTTTCCATCTCCACCCTCTCTCCATAACATAATCCCTCCTCTCCGGTATCTTTCATAACTGAGAAGGTTAGGTAGGTAGTGCCTATGCACCCATATAGTTGGTCCATTCAGCTTTTAAACAAAGTATAATCAGTAACTTCTTATTACGTATCTGGTACGTAATTACCTACTCTCCTTTTCCCTCTACTCCTACTTGATTCTTATGGTACAATTATATTCTAGTTGTCCATTCAGCAGCCTAGATTACTGGGAAGAACAACTACTTTATTAGTCTTTTGATAAAATCAGTATAACAATCAGTGAAAAGTAACACCAGGATCATTCCTTTAACTGGCTTTCATCTATTATATAAATGTTATTTAAATGAGAAAAGGGCAAACTGCATACATATTGAAGGTAATGAAAATGATGCTTTTAGGGTAGATTACTCCTGCCATCCTTAAAGTATATATATAGTAAAAGAGACTACCATTTTCAGTGATGTACCATAAGGATACTCGTCCTTCTGAAAAGTATTCTATTCTTTCTGCTAAGTACAGCTAAAAACGCTGGGAGATAGATGATACAGATACAGATACAGATACAGATACAGATACAGATACAGATACAGATACAGATACAGATACAGATATAGATATCAAATGTAAGAAATCTCTGAAAGATAGAGAGAAAGCAGAGTGGCTCGCGACCTCAAGACTTGAGAAATGATAAAGTGGTGAGTTCCCTAGGTTTTGTCTCATGTATCCCAGACATAGAGCTTAAAAAGCCAGCATCCCAGAAATACATAACACGGGGTTGGGGGCTAACCTCCCTGCCAAAAGCCTACTCTCTCTAGCTGAAGAACCAAGAGAAGGACAGCCTAGCAAAAGAGAAAACTTTTAGACAATAACCACTCCATACCAATCAAAGACTACAGAAAAAACTGGGCCTCCACCCCTACTCACATGAGCAATGGCCAAAAGGGAATCCCAGACTTCCACATCTTTAAGGCTGTATTGAGACACCCAACATGCCTGCCGGGACTGTGAAAGGGAAGGCCAAGTGGGCATCTGGGACTTTCATGCAGTCAAGCTGGTAATGAGCCTTTCCCCACCGCCAGGGCACCAGTGGAAACCATGTGGGGAGCCCGTATGCCCACCCTCATCTGGCAGTAATGAGGCACTTTTCCATCTCCTTGACGGGGTGAGATCAGAGAAAGCCTAATGGAGAGCGTCACTGTCACCCAACAACAGCACGGCCACCCCACTGAAGTATGAGTGGAGACCCGGTGAGGAGGTAGAACTATCATCCCCAGCAAGGAGGAGCCAGCCTATTTACTCTGGCATCAACAGAGCCAAGTAGGGAACTCAGATTCTCCCTCCACCTTCAGTAACAAGGCGCCTCCCCCCACAATCCTGGCTAAAGCACCATCGATAGAGTCAGGTAAAACAGAACATTCAAACAAGACCCAAAATACCCAAAATAATACCCAAATACTCAGGACATAATACCCAAAATATCCTGGTTCCAATCAAAAGACATTCACCATACCAAGAACCATAAAGATAACAAATTGAAAGAAAAGAGACAATTGATAGATGCTAACACCAAGATGAAGGGGATGCTAGAATTATTGACAAAGATTTTAAAACCATGATAAAAAAAAAAATACTTTAACCGTTACGAATATGCTTGAAACAAATGAGAAAACAGAAAGCTTAATCAAAGAAATATGAAGTCTCAGCAAAAACATAGAAGCTATAAAAGGAAACCAAATAAATTTTGGAACTGAAAAATACAATAACCAAAGCTAAGAGCTCAGTGGATGATCTCAATAGCATAATGGAGGGAAGAGAGGAACGAATCAGTGGAAGGAGAAATAGAACAATGAAATTTACCCAATCTGAATGGCAAAGATAAAATAGGAAAAAAAACAATAAAGAGAGCCTCAGGGACCGATGGAACTATAACAAAAGAGCTAATATTTGTGTTATTAGAGTCCTGGAAGGAGAAAGCACAGGGCTGAAAAGAACTTGAAAAAATGTCTTACAAAATCCAAAATTTAGCAAGAGACTTACTATATATTTAAGAAGGTGGGTAAACCCCAATCAGGATAAACACTAAGAAACTCACACCAAACCTCATCATAAATACACTTCAGAAAACCAAAGACCAAAAAAAAAAACAAAATAAAACCTGGAGAGCAGTAACACCTTACCTACATGAGAGAAACAATTCAAATGGCATCCGCTTCTCATCAGAAACCATGGAAGGAAGAAGTAAAACAAGATTTTTTTTTTAAGTGCTTAAAAAAAAAGGACTGTCAACCCTGAATCCTAGATATAGATCCAGTGAAATTATCCTTTAGGAATGAAGGGGAAATAAAGGCATCCTCAGATGAGGGAAACGTAGTGAATTTGTCGCCAACAATTTGTCATAAAAGAATGGCTAATGGAAGTTCTCCAAACAGAAAAGAAATGATAAAAGAAGGAACTTTGGAAAACCAGGAAGGAAGAACCCTGCAATCAGACTATGTGTAAAAAAAATAGACTTTACTTCTTCTCTTGAGTTTTCTAAGAGGAAGAAATAAAACTGTCCCTATCTGAAGATGACATGACTGTCTGCATAGAAAATGCCAAGGAATCCACCAAGAAACTCCTATCGAGTTCAGCAACATTGCAGGATACAAGATAAACATAAAAAAATCAATTGTGTTCCTATATATTTGCAATGAATACAAGGACACCAAAAATAAAATACAGTGAAATTTACAATTGCTTTTTAAAGAAAAGAAATACTTAGGTGTAAATCTAACAACATATGCACAGCATTTGTATGCTAAAAACTACACAATGCTGATGAAAGAAATCAAAGGCAATCTAATTAAATAGAGGGAAATACCATGTCCCCGGATTGGAAGATTCAACAGAGTAAAGACATCCACTCTTCCCAAATTGACATGTAGGTTTAACACAATTCCTATCAAATTCCCAGCTAGGGTTTTTGTAGATATAGACAAGATCATTCTAAAACTTATATGGAAAATTAAAGGAACTAGAATAGCTAAAATAATGTGAAAAAGAATAAAGTGCAAAGAATCAATCTATCCAATTTCAAGACTTATTAATATAGCTACAGTAAACAAGTTGGGTGGTACTAATGTTAGGATAGGCACACAAGTTGATGAACAGAAGACAGAACTCAGAAACAGACCAACACAAACATGCCAAATGATTCTTCACAAAAATGCAAAAGCAACTCAATGAAGATAATTTTTTCAACAAACGATGCTGGAGCAGTTGGACATCAATAGCCAAAAAAAAGTCTTTGATCTAAGTCTCACATCTTATAGAAATATTAACTGAAATTGGATAATAGATTTAAATGTAAAACTTTTAGGAAAAAATTAAGGATCTTTACTACGCAAAGAATTCTTGGACTAGACATCAAAAGCACACTTCACAAAAGAAAAAAATTAATAAATTAGACTTCATCAAAATTAAAAAACTTTTGCTCTCTGAAAGATCCTTTTTAAGAGGATGAAAACAAGCTACAGTGGGAGAAAATATTTGCAAACCACATATCCAAAAAGTACTAGTATCTTAAATAGATAAAGAACTCTCAAAAGTTAACACTAAACAAACAAATAAACCAATTTTTCTAATTTTTCTATTGGATAATGGGCAAAAAGCATGAAGAGACACTTCACTGAAGAAGATATACAGATGACAAATAAGCATATGAAAAGCCACTAGGGAAATGTAAATTAAAACCATAATGAGATATCACTGAACAATTATCAGAACAGCAAAAATAAAAAATAGTAACACCACAAATGCTGGCAACGATGCAAAGTTGTATCACACACACATTGCTGACGGAAATGTAAAATGCTATGGCCATAATGGATAACAATTTGGCAGTTTCTTAAAAAACAAAAAATACATGCAACGATCATACAACCCAGCATCTGCACTCCTGGGCATCCCAAAGAAATGAAGATTTATATACATACAAATACCAGCACCCAAATATTTATGTTTATAGCAGCTTTATTTATAAGAGCCCCAAACTGGAAGCAACCCAGATATCTTTCAAAAGGTTACTGGTTAAACAAAGTGTGGTAAATTCATACTATGAAATACTACTCAGCAATGAAAGTGAACTACTGATACACAAAATAACTTCAATGAATCTCCAGAGAATTACACTGAATATAAACAGCCAATCCCAAAAGGATACACAGTATATGATTCCATTTATAACAGCATTACTGAAATGACAAAATTATATAAGTGGAGAACAGATTTTTAATGGCCAAGAATTAAGAAGGGTGAGAGTAGGAGGCAGTCACTACATGAAGGATCCCTGTGGTGATGGAAACATTTATCTTGATGGTCACCGTGTATTGCAGTTTTTACAAGACGCTACCACTGGGGGAAGCTGGATAAAGGGTAAACGGAGATCTGTCTCTATTATTTCTTACAACTATATGTGAATTTACAATGATCTAAATATTAAAAGTTTGATTAAAATAAATTTATCAAAAGGGATGGAGGGGTCAAGTTTGTCATGTGTGGCTGAGAATAAAAATAATGTCTAAAGTAAGAGAAAGAAAAAATATGGTACAGTTAAATATCAAGTTGGAATCCAATCACTTCAAAAACATTCAATTAGCTAACATATAATTTTATTAACTATCATGAACACAAACTGGAAAGTCACTCACTATCCTATTGTATTGCTATTATATTAAGTTATATATGTCCCAAGAAATATCCAAGGGACCGAAAAGTCCTTCCTTTCTTTAAACTCTTAGCTTAAAGATTTGAAATCAGTGAGTCTTCCAAGACCATTAGCACTGGTATCAAAATAGAAATATTTAGTGCAAATAATCATCTTTTCTCTCCTCAAAAATCAGTGACTACATGGCCAGGCCCCCAGCAGAACTCAGATGGTCTGTGAGAGCACTTGGCAAGTAGCCTTCTGGCAGCAGGCTGCCGGCTCTAAGAGACATGAGTAATAAAGAAAAATCATGCCCTTTAACTCAGTCCTGTAAACTACATAACAGACATTCACCTACTATGTTGATTATTCTTACTTAGTATTGATAGTCATGGCTAATAAATAAATTACCCTAACCATCTATTATTGTGGAGAAACAGTACAGCTTAGGGAGAGTTAGGTGTGAAAAGGCTAAAAACAGGCATAATGGGCTAACTTTGAAATGTTTATTTGGTTATAACCTCGAGGAACTAAACAAGTAGCAGTATAATTTTCCCAAAACATTTTGAGCAAATTTGTACTATCCAAGAGGGCAAAGTAATCTTAGGACAGGACACAGAAAAACTAACAATATTCACATATATCTGACAAAGCACTTATATCCAAAATATTTATAGAACCCCCTATAATCAATAATAAAAAGACAACCCAATAAAAATAATGTGCAAAGAACTTGAACAGATAATTCACAAAAGAAGATATATAAAGAGCCAAAAAGCACATGAAAAAGCTCTCTCCATCATTAGTTACCAGGGAAACTCAAAACCATAAAGAGATACCATTTCACTCCCAGTAGAATGGCTAAAATTAAAGACTGACAAATGTGAAGATGAGGAGCAACTGGAACTCTCAGAAACACTGATGGTGGGAATGTAAAAACAAACAGCCACTTCACAGAATTATTTCGTAATTTCTTAAAAAGTTGAACATACTGCAACCCTATGACTTGGCAAACCTACTCCTAGGTATCTTACCCAAGAGAAATGAAAACGTATCCACAAAAAAGACCTGCATATTAACGTGTACCAGAGCCTTGTTTGTAATGGCTCAAACCTGGGAACAACCGAAATGTTCATCCATGGGAGAATGGACAGACTGTAATTTAATGACATAACAGAATATTATTTAGCAATAACATGAAATTAACTATTGAAATATGCAAACACATGGAAGAATCCACGGCATCTGAGCAGGAAAAAAATCTTAGAAGACACCAAAACATCTTCATTCATTCTGTAAAACGATTATTGCTTCTCCAACTCATTCAATTCAGGATATGGAATAGATTCACCACAAAACTTCCCTGGTAAGTTCTATCGAAGCTACATGAATTAAAATGAATTTGACTTACACAGTTGCAAACTCTGTAAGTTTTGAGCGTAGGGGAAAGAATGTTTTTTTTTAATCTCTAAGAAACATACTCACCAATTCTTCCTTTCTTGTGAATATGGCCAGGCATGATGCCAATTTTGCATTCTCCAGGCTGAAGAAAAGTAAATCATAGTTTCAGAAACGTGAAAAACAAATTGGAACTCATAGGTCATACACACAGTGCCCTTGGACTGACTCAAGGCTGACTAGCCTGGCGAGAGGCTATCGCGGGGCTTATTTCTCCTCGTCATACTCACGTTGATGACGCCGGGGCAGTTCGGCCCGATCAGCCTTGTCTTTCCCTGGCGCAGCAGTTTGTGTTTGACGCGTACCATATCCTGCTGGGGGATCCCCTCAGTAATGCACACGACCAAGGGCACCTCTGCCTCAACAGCTTCATCAATGGCAGCAGCAGCAAAAGGAGGAGGGACATAAATGACAGAAGCTGTCGCTCCTGTTTGTTCTTTGGCCTGAAACATTAACCACGAAGCACTTTATTATTGGTTGAGTCATAAACACTGGAAAATGAATTTAATACCTTGATTTCCATAATGTCTTGGGGTCCAAACAGGACACCACCAGGAGACATCGGACATCTCCGTGACCTCCTCCCAGCCCAATTGGAATGCCACTCTAAACTGAAAGGTTCTGTGACATCCCTCAGGTGATGGCACATCAGTAAACCCAAAAGCACTGCCTGATTTGCATTTGTGTCCCCTCATTCCTGTGGCCATGTTTATTTTTGTTGCTATACAAGACACTGTATCACCTATTCGGTACCAAAGACCCTATACTCCTCGGGAGAAAAAAAGGACTATGGAGTCCCTCAGCCTCAGACTTAGACTCTCAAACATCTCTTTTCAAATATGTCACACTTAATAAATATTATCAAGAGACCACAAAAATAGTGGTATTTTTTAGCTGATAATTTTTACTCTAAATGCACATTTATTAGAAATAAACTAAAATGCACATGCGTAAGTGGCCACAGAATAAGAATGTGGGTGAAATAAGAATTAGGGTCTATTCTACATCACCCCTCACAAGCAAAGCACTTAAAGACTATCAATTTGACCACCGTTCTCTCTGTGGACACAAGCCTACATTTGGTCTTTATATACTCTCTGTGTGTATCAATACGATGTTTCCTTCTTTCCACTTCTATACATGTGGCCATGTCTCTTCTACTGTAATGGAAGCTCCTTGAAGATGATGAGTGATCTCCGAGAGTAGCAGCACCTATTCTGTGAGAGGGCTCCACATAGGTCTCAGTTCAGGCTGCACCACTACCCTGCATGCTTAGTACCCCTGGCTACAAATCAAAATGCTGCAGCCAAAGAGATATTAAATACCTTGCATGAGGTTACATAGCTGGGAGGTGGCAGAGCCAAGATTCAAACCTAAATCTGATTCCAAAGTGTAGGTTCTTTTCAGTTACAGCAGGCTGCCTCCCTGCAAGTGTTAAAATGTAACTTAGTCACCATGTATATCAAAACCTTTTGGGAGGCTGTGCCACAGGGATTTTACAGTGGATACAGATACTAAGCTACAGAATATGCAGGTACAACTAGAAGGGAGCAGAAGTAAAAGACAGTGTCTTCAAGAACCATCCCTGAATGACGGGTTCCCCACATCCCCAGAGACTGAGAAGCATTCTCTACTGTATCTCTAATAAAAAGAGGTATCTTAACACGTTGCGTACAGATCACGAGAATCTTCACGAGGGATTTAAACCCCGCCGTACGCAACGTGTTAACAATGACAGAAGAACAAAGCCAAAGATGCTGACAGACCATCTACAAATGATGCCAGGAATTAAAAATAATTTTTAAAAATCTCTGTCAAAGTGATAACGGAAGGGGGAACAAAAGAAATAAAAACTAGGATGGCACCAAAAGAAGTCAGATCATAGGCATATAGGCATTTTATGGAAAATATCCTCCCCAGTTCTATATCTCTTAAGGCTACAATAACTGTCAGAAACTGGATGTGACAACGGGGTCTACGCTGGTGAGTAATTCTGGATGAAAGGTATCCATCCTACCCACTCAGAAAGCTCCTTGTACGAGCTCAACAGGTGAGAAATAAACAGTACTTGTCAAAGATCTTACAGAATATTCCAAATAGCATAGCTATTTGTATCGTGATAAATAACAAATGAATTGCTTAGCAACAAAAACTTTCTTTAAAAGAAGGCAGAAAAAGAGTGATGACAAAAGTCAAATCTACCTATAGGAATCATGGAAACAGCTCCTCTGTATTTTGAGGTCACAAAGGAAGCCGTAATAGAATTTGAGTGGAGGAAAAAGCAAAAAAGTAAAGCAGAAAAAGTTTAAATGATTCTTCTAAAGAATAGATGATTTGTAACTTTAACTCTTTAAAATACAGTACACTTAAAACACATATACACACATATAGTGCACACTTATTTTCAAATTTAAAATAAAATGAAAAATTCAAATTTGAATGATATTTGTTTTTTCCTACACCTTAGGATTAAAAGTACAAACTTCAATTTGAAGTTAGCATTATGAAAAGAGATTGTCTATAATTCTGTACTTAAATGCAATACTTTAAAACATGCCTTAAAAGAAAGGGGGGAATAGATACATTTTTTATCATTAATACATCACTCCCAAGTACTAAGTTTATTTTTAGATATTTTTGATTGAATAGCCAAGAATCTGTAACACTGTTTCCTTGAAACTCCTGTTATTTTTGTATATATTCATGTAAGTGTAGAAAGGAATGAAAGAATACACACAGCTTAAATTAGTACTCGATAAAGGCAAAAACTGATATGTAGAAAACACTGCAAAATTTAACTTTACATATCTTTATATCTGAATTTGTACAATAAACACATATTCATTTTGTAACAAAGAATTAAAGTTTAGTTTAAAAATCACTTTTAAAATATTAAGGAATCGGCAATTTGGGGACGACACGAGAACTCTGTGATTGGTCAATGCAACTCAACAGCTTAGTTTTTTCACACGGAAACACCGCATTTCTTACTCTGAGCCACGTAAGCGTACGCTTATCAGGGGCAAGACTATGCGCAAGACCCTTCACTTCCCGCACTGGAAATGTTGACGTCTTTAAGAGGGAGAGGCTGTTAGTGAGGCCTGAATGAGGCACTGAGCACAGTGCCTGGCAAAGAGCCTATTCCCAGTAAAGGTTGGAGGTGAATGCTGACATGTGCACTACTAACATCCTGGAAGAAGAAAGGGTACAAAGGATAACCAGCCACACAGAAACCAAGCCACGGTCGGCACTTCTTCCCTTACGAGCTGATGTGTGCCTATAAACAAAAGTGACACGGGCTGTAGAGAAACATCCTGAGCCTATGTGACTGAAGCGAACCCACTGATGTTTACTGTGATTTAAATTTCTCTATGTTAGTGGATTTTAAAATGGCAAATGACTCTCCCAAAAGGGACACGATTAATTTGTAAGCGGGCATTTTCCCGCCAAATCGCGTCGTAACGCGGGGCGTTTTTGACATTTTCTCGCCAAAATTAGACTTTCCGTAAAATATTCATATCTTTCGATCTATTTGATATTTTTCTATGAAACTTTCAGTGTTTTAGTTTAAAAAGAGGTGCAAAATCTGTGTTATTCTCGTCTCCCGCGCTTTGGTATAAAAAGCGATATGACGAGTTTACTCGTTTCCTGCAAAAAATGTGTTAAGATCTCTATTCAAAGTATGTTCGCTCTTCCCTGCTTTTCTTCTCTTGCCAAACTCAGGTGACATTAATTACCTCCTTTACAGTATTAAAGACCGGTAAGCCCAGATGCGTCTTGCCTCCTTTCCCTGGGGTGGTTCCTCCAACAAGTTTGGTGCCATACTCCAATGCCTGCTGGCTATGAAAGGTGCCCTGAGGGGGAAAAGCACAAGACTCATGAGAAAAGGCAGGCTAGGAAGCCAGACAATCTTCAGTGACCTAGAAAAGAGAAACAAACAGGTGAACTACTTCCCAGAGTATAACAATCACATGTAACCAGCATTCTCATCAACTTGCTAAACACAGCTTTGCACCTTGAAGCAAAACAGGCCTCTCCGCAAAGGCAAAATCACTGTTTGAAAAAAACAAACGAAACAAAACAAAATGGAGTGGGGGGGTGTCTCTTTTTATTCCATTTTCAAATCTGGCTGAGGATCAGAAACAGCCTGGTGGTGACTTAACACCTCCCTTTCATGGTTCCTCAGATCCTGAGGTCTTCACATCCCTCTTTACTCAGTTTAAAATCAACAGCCAATCACACATCAACCTTGGCTACCTCTCACTTCAACTTACACACCCGGCAAAATCACAACCTTCATTAAATCCAATTCTCTACCTACTGTAACATGGCACATGTGCAGCCAGACAGAGCCTGCAGAAAAAACAAAACCATGCTGACTGTTCTCACTTTATGCTCACTAACCTTCAGTGAGCCCTTTAGTGCTGCCCAGACAACATCATGTCTCCTCATCCATTCTCTCTCCCTCCTCCACCTCGGCACTACTGACATTTTGGACATGTTGATTCTTTGTTATGGGACGCTGTCCTGTGCTTTGCACAACGTTCAGCAGCCTCCCTGGCCTCTACTCAGTAGATGCCAGTACCACACCCTCTTCCCGATCCCAATCAGGTGTGACAACCAAAAACGTCTCCAGGGATTAAAAGATTCTTTTACACTAGGCTTCTGGGGCTCTACCTCCACTGGGTTCCCTCTTCTTAGACTCCTTTTTCATCTAAATTTGTGCCCTTGGTCATCTCATCCCTAATCATGGCAATAAACACCCATATGGCAAGCCCTCCCCCATCACACACATCTAGCCCAGACCTTTGCCTTAAACTTCATACTCACATTGCCAACTGCCTCTCTGACACCTCCACTTAGAGAACCAGAAGCATCTCAAACTTAAAGTGCCCAAACTGAATTCCTCATCACTCCCCTCCACAGTCTGAGTTAGTGGCAATTCCACTCCTAAGAGATGTTCAGACCAAAAATACTTAAGTCATCCCTGATTCTTCTCGCTCTCTCATATCTCACATCAGATAACGTTAGTAAATCTTATTGGCCTACTTTCGAAATAAGTCTGATAGCATCCCACCCCTTCCGCCTTGGTCTAAGTCACCATCAACTCTTGACAGAATATTGCCCTGGCTCCCTTCTCAACAGTCTAATCTCAACATAGCAGGCAGTGATCCAGTTAAAACATAGGGAAGATCAGGTCATTCCTCTGCTCAAACCTTCCAGTGGTTTTCCATCTAATTCACAGTAAAAGCCAAGCTCCTTACGCTGGCCTACAAATCATACCCAACCTGCTTCCCCACCTGAGAACCCCTTCCCTGCCTGACCTTGTTTCACCGTTCTCTCGTTGCTCTTTTCACTCCAGTCGCACTAGCTTTGCAGCTCCCATACACACTAGGCGCATTCCCGCCTTGCGGCCTAGCTGTCCGCTTTGAGGCCTAGCTGTCCGCTTTGAGGCCTAGCTGTCCGCTTTGAGGCCTAGCTGTCCGCTTTGAGGCCTAGCTGTCCGCTTCGAGGCCTAGCTGCCCGCTTTGCAGTAGCCCTGGCCTCCGCTCAGTAGATGCCAGTACCAAGGCTTCCTCCCACAATGCACTGCTCCTACATATCCCCTCCCACATCTCATTTAGACCTTGACTCAGAGGGCAGGCTTCCCCTGACCGCCTGATATAAAATTCCCTTCTCCATCCCAACCACTACCACGACTCTACACACATACACACACTCCTCCTTCCTCTGGTTTCTTTCCTCCATAGCATTTATACTTTTTAATGTATCACATAACTTACTCATTGATTTTGTTGTATTTCTCCCATAAGTAAAAAGTAAATTCCATGAAGGCAATGATTTGCCTACTTTGTTTACTGCAGGATGGCACCTAAATCAACATATTAGAGTATACAGTAGGCACTCTGTAGGCACTTGTTGAAACCTGTATGGATTTATACGGTCATTCTACAAGGACCTAAAAACGGTGACCCAACTACTCAAATTCTACTCAAGGCATAAAAATGAGGGCCTTAAGACAGACTTAGAAATGTCCTCATTCAACTTCTCCATTTTTTCAAAATAAGAAAACTTAGCCCCAAGCATATGAACTGACTTGTCTAAAGTCAGTGATGGAATTTTGCAAAGAACCACAGGTCTCTTCTTTAAAGGTGTGCTAATTCCAAGTATATAGACTCTTGCTGGTCTGCAATGACATAAATAGAAAAAGTGAAAGAAAGAGAGAGAGAGAAAGAAAGAGAGCAAGAAAAAAGATCTAATAAAAACAAAACTAAAAGTGAGAATGTTTGCAAATTTTTATAGCAATGATATTGCTGAGATTTTTATTGTATTTTGCAAAAGTATTAATCTGCATTAGCCTGGAAAGTAAAAACGAGCACCCAAACTGGACTTCTATTCTAGATAGTTTGAGAAGCACTGCCTTGACTAAACTGCTAGACAACTTCAAGTGACCCAACTTTTCAGTCCTAATGTAGCGTTAAACAGGAATAACACTTCGTATTAGTATGCTTATTTTCCTTAGTTTCCCATTATCACTCGCTAGGGTACAGTTAAGAACAGGAATAATTTGGGCAGCTATATAAGCTAGTACAAGAAATTCCATCACTGGAAATCTGCATTGTTGGACTCAACTCTGAAATACAAATATTCTTCATTCATATGTGTTTACTGAAAAACAAAAAGCTAACAAGGCAAAATGCAGATTTCCTATGAAGATAAGCCCTAATTTCAGACTTCATCATTACCTCTATAATATTGGAATCTTAACCAAGAAATCAAACTAAGAAACAATGTAACTGCAGAACACAGAAACCAACCTTGGATTTCAATACTTAAGCAAACTATCACCTAATTTAGGAAATAGAGACAGTTCCAAATAGTGCTTATACCAGGGACAATAGTTCTTTAAAAATAAAAGGCAGAGGTTAAAACATCATAAGATCATATAAAGTTTAGCAAACAGAAAAACAAAATTATACATAATAAACTTAAGTGGGAAATTTGAGTTAATCAAACATTGGTTATATGCTAATAAAATTAATATATGATCAAAAAGGGACTGCATATGATTTTAATTGGCAGGGGATGATAAAATGTACTGCAAATCTTACATGAGCATCAACTTTCTTCAGAATGTAGAAAGTTATACCCAAAAACTATATGGCTATCAGAATAAAGAAACCAATTTTACCTATGAACAAAATTTCAAAGTTTTGCAGGTGTTTCTTTTTTTGTTGGTAGTGACTTTTTTAAAAGATAATGGAAAGATAAGAAAAGAAGGTCCACTGCAATTCATATTTTTGCACCCAGTTATTTCAGAAACAGGTCAAAAAGCAAAAGAACATTTTACATGATACAGCCTTCTAACCAAATTCATTAAAAAAAAAACTATGTAATTTTAAAGCAATTTCTAAGTACTGTAAAAACAAAAGTTATAGAAATTTGGATATTTAGGAATCATCCTCTAGAACAGGGGTTGGTAAACTACGGCCGGAGGGATAAATTTTATTGGTATACAATCACGCCCATTCATTGTCTATGGTGGTTTTTACTGTTACAATGCTATTGACTAGTAACAGAGACGGCATGGTCCACACTAAGCCTAACATATTTATAATCTGGCCCTTTACAGAATAGGCTTGCCAACTCCTGCTTTAGATTATCAAAATACTACAGAATAGACACAACAATTCTTTTAATTACAGAAAAATCAATAACTTTGAAACTACAAAACAAAAAAATCATTAACTGCTTTTACCTTGCCGTATCTCCTTTAGTAATAAAGAAAGGGTACTTTTAAGACGTGGTTATCTGCTAATTGATTTGGTAGTATTCCCTCACTTAAAAAAAAAAAAAAAACCTGTGCATCTACTATGGTGGAACTATAAATTTGTACAAACTTTTTAAAGTTCAACTTAGCAGTAGCTGTTGAAATTTTAAATACACAGAAACTGTGACACCCATTTTACTTTTAGGAATCTATTTTATAGACATATCTGTATGATCTATATTATATACTATATGTGTTTTACATATGTGTATTTATTTTTATGTAGAATAAACTTTGTAGAATACTACAGAGTAGCATTCTAATATATAAGGATACATATGTTCTTATGAGAGAAAAAAAAAAGAAAATTTGAAAGAATATATGTCAACCTGTTAAGAGAAGGAATGCCAGGAGAGTAGAACAGTAGGAAAGAGGGAAAGGAGATTCTTAAATTGCATTTTATTATGGAATCACATCACAGATAAATTTAAACTTATGCAAATTCCATGATGTAGGCAGGGGATACAGAGAGAAAAAGAACACAAATGAGAATAAATTAAAATGCTTCAGGCAATTCTTCCTGCTAGTATCCTCGAAAACCATTTTCCCAGAGAGAGTATAAGATGGGAAAAGTCAATGTGCTGTTTCCTCTGCCTGTCGAAGATCCCATGAGCCTCTGGGCTTGAGCATTTCCCCACACTGAATGTAGATCTGTGTTTAACTGTGATTGATTGATTGATTGATTTTGTACAAGGCCTAAACACAAGTCATTGAACTTAGCTAGTGCTTAATAAGAAACAGTGATCTGCTCTAATGCTAGAGGAAAACCAGTGGTGTTATACTTGCTAAAATAGAATATGTGGGTTTCCAACATAACACACTCCACAGGAGGAATTTTCAAGGTAAATTTAAATACAATTTTCATCTTACAGGCTGAGTATAGCAACTGATTTACTCTTAAGATACAACTCTACTGCTGTAGTTTATTACTTTTCTGCAACAATCATGTCTTATAAAGTTGTGTATAATGTATTAAAAAAATATAAAAGTTAAAAACTTTTTGTATCTCTAGTACATATATCATTAAAAAGTCTTGATACACATACCTGCTTCCCAGTGAAACCCTGGCAAATAACCTTTGTATTTTTATCAACATAAAGATGTTTCCGAGAAGCTGTATAGGAACAATGCCGAATTCCATTCTGTTGCACTGAAAAGTAAAGCAAATATGACACATTATAATTTTTCCAAACTTCTGGACCATCTAATTGAACTTGGTGACAAAAAAGAAAAAAAAAATCCTCTAATGTGACTATGGCAACTATAAGTGTCACTTTTAAATAAGACACTTTGACTACAGAAATAGACAAAAAAAAGACACTGTTTTAGTAAACTAGGTATCATCCCCCACTAATAATGTTCACTGAACAGCCACATGCATTCCCCATGAGACCTAATCTTTTTAAGGCCAACATCTGTAAATGTATGTGAGGAATTTGTACTAATCAGCATTTGGTTATATGCTAACAAAATGAATGTATAATCAAAAAGGGACTGCGTGTGATTTTAATTGGCAGGGGATAATAAAATGTACTTCAAATCTTAGATGAGCATCAACTTTCTTCAGTATGTATATATGTGGAAGTATTACTAAAAAAAATATGGCTATCAGAATAAATAAACCAATTTTACCTATGAACAAAATAGGTGAGCTAAGAGGCAAACTTTGTCAGAAATGGTAAGAACTACTGCAACTCACTCCCCAATAATAATATTAGCATTAAGTGTTAACTCATAGAATAAAACTTGTCTAAAATATAATCCAAAAGTACTTAATTTGATCTCTTCTGATATAAAACTCAAGACTTCACATATAAAAGAAATAAGGAAAATAAATAAAATAAACAGGAAAAGTAGATGATGGAGAAACATGTTTAAAAATAAAACCCTAAGTTATTTTCAGCAAACTACCTCAACGAAAACTGAGAAATCTAAGTAGTTACTAAAGTCAGCTCCTCATATTTCAAACATCAGTAGGTAGTTGAGCACAGATGAATTAAAATTGTGGGTTTTTTCTGATTACCTTTAAACTCCCATTAGAGCCCCAAACTGCTGTCTCTGTGGCCCATCCCTGGTCCTTTCAAAGTGCTGGGCTGCCCACTGAGCACTGAGGAAGCCCCAGAAAAGAACATCTTATCACGTATTTGTCCACGGTCCCCTCCAAGCTTTCCGTCTTGAATCATTGCCTCATGTCCTCCTAAATCCTCAGATCTTAGGTTCCATATCTCATCTGCTTCTGGCCCTCTGAGCACCCCTTGACTCATCTTCAGTTCACGTACTGACCTCAGCTTCTAATAACTTTGAATTTTGGAGTCCCCTCTACCTCCAGGGAAGAGACAGGCCCAGTTTTCACCCTTACCCACCAGGAGGCGTGTCCTGTGTGCACACAGATCTGCAGGGTACCAAACAGCTGCATTCTTGAATTACATTACGCTGAACAAGGGACCATGAGGGAGCAGAGGGTCAAGTCCTGGCACACTGGGCAGAGCTAACCTGCCCCGGGCAAGGGGACATTTGTGGCCTAACAGCCCACCCTCGCCAGTGGTGTCACTCCAGGCCCAGGCTTGCCCTTAACCGCCAGTTCTCCCAGCTGGATATCCACAACCATAATACCTGTGGAAGAGCTACACCTTTCCCTCCCCTGCTGCTATTCCTGGCAGAATCTGCTCTTCCAGTCTCTCCTAGTTCTGGAATCTCCAACAAATAGTCCATCTCTCCAGAGTTTTCAGACAGGAAAGTAGAAGATTTGATTAAAGATCAAATGATAAAATCAGGATATCTGGAGCCTGCACTTGCTAGAGGAAATACTTGCCAACCCGAAAACATGTGTTCAAAGATAAGGAAATGAAATTCCTAAGCACATCTTGTCCTGACAAGAAACGTGGATGATGGCAGACAAGGCATCCCTGGTACTGAAATGAGGGGATGCTGGAATAATCAAGCGCATATCCCAGTTCCTGGGGTGGTCACGGTCATTCATTTCTTCAGTGATTATTTGGGGAGCACCCATGCCACGCCACAGTGCTGAGTGTCAAGGAATAAGTACTGAATAAGAGAATCCTGGTCCACAAAAAACACACAGCTGTATGAACTGACATACAGTGAGTCGTAACTGTACAGTGTGAGCAGTACAATGACAGGAATCGGCCTTGGACACTTGGGCTAGAGAAACTCTCCCGTCCAAAGCAAATCTGTGTACGGGAGGACAGAGGTCAGGGGGGCCGAGAGGGTAGAGGTAAGGGGTGGATTCCTCATTGGGGCTACCTCCAAAGTGAGCCCTGGACTACCAGCAGTTCACACCTAGAATCTGATACTTCACCCTCCAACCTTCTAAAAAAAGAGACTTGTCTAGTTGCTGGCCATGGCCATAATCTCTCAGGAATTAAAAACCCTCTTTACCTCTGCCCTAGTCCTGGCCCACGGCACCCAGCTTGGCCCCACATTATCCAAACTGATACCTGCACGGGCACAGCAGTGAGAAACCAGTCACAGGAGGTCCTCAGTAAGGACTCACTGACAATGAAATCCCTCCTTTTCTGGAAGATTGCTCTACAACACGTAGCCAACTGAAATGCTGGCAATCAAAATGGCCTCTGAAATCCAGAGAAAACCTTGAGGCGCCCCAGCAAGCCGTGACGGTATGCCATAATCACCACAGTGCTCTTTTAATCCCAGAAACACCACACACCAGATGAACCTACCCTGCCTGGCACTTTACACCAAGCACACTCTTCCAGCTGCCACTGCTGCCAGCCGTACATTATAATTCTCCTCCCCATAACCTCTGCCTTCTCTAGAGTTTCAGGTGACACATACTCCAGCTAGGACCAACCCTCAGTCTCCAGCCAATCCATGCCACCATGACACATGTAACAAAGGGTGGGTATATTTAAGGTAATACTGTTATTAAATCAGTGATAAGTCTTAACACTGTTGACGTCACAGAATCAAGGAAATTCTTTCTCTTTTGCTATGTGTTTGCATCTCAATGAAAATAACGCAAAATACGTTTATATTCCAAATAAAGGTCACCAAATTTGAAGTCACTCGTGTCATTCTCTCCACCTTATATAACCCAAGGCCCAGAGTCACAGGCTGGAGGCCCCCTAGGAAAGCAGTCTCTCCTCATCCCCACCCCCGCACCGCTTCACCTCCCCTCCCACAATTCCACCACTCTCTTTAATTTGGGCTGCAAACTACCAGCTGCTATAAACACTCAATCTGCCAGACTGGCTCTCTGCATTTTCTGTCCCTGCTTGATTTCTTCTCCACCCAAATTATCAATCAAATGTCTTAAGTTATGAAAAATAGCCTATGCTCCTTCTGCTGAAGAATTCAAAGTGATGTATAGTAGAAACCTTCAATTGTCTGTCCAATACTTAAAGAGGCTCAATCATATTCCGGTTTTAAATACAAACCTATGCTCTATGACAAAACCACCAAATAACAGAGTAAGCTATGTGCTGAAGTTAAATCTAGAACATACGGCATACAGTAGTGGCCAAACCATCTTGCAAATGTCTCTCCCTTTTCAGCTGGAGAATTAATGTACTCAATTTCCTGAGAATTTCATTCATGTAAGTTCACGTTTAGAAACATTGTACAGGGAGGAATCCATAAATCTACACATGACATTCATGACTTGTGGATATAATGGGGGATTTGTAAGAGATTTGAGACTAAGAAGAATGGAACTTGCAAATACTTTCACGTGGTGTATAATATTTATGCCACACACTGTATGAGGATGGGTACACACATTTTGTTACTTTTTTTACTGCATTATTTCTAATTTCTTAAGGTTAAATTTATTTCAAGGTTATTTCAAGTACCATCTAAATATTTTTAGAACTTCTAACTGTAAATCCCTGTGTGAGGAACCTGTCTTGTACACCATGGTATATGGTACAGTGCCTTACAAAGCAGGTGCATAGAAAATGTCTGAATTTCAGGACAAGAGACAGGGTCTATAAAAGAAACACTTTTATTAAGCAAAATTGTCACCTTTTGTGTGATTTGGAAAATGTCAATCTCAAACCCCCACTGATCAGCAAAGGGCAGGGAGGGAACATACATCTATTTTTGTACATGCAAAGTTCGCAGGTTTCCCTAAAATTCATATAAAGATTGCACAAAAGTCCAGCCCTATATGCTACTAGCTGTCCTCAAAGCTACATCAACCTAGTAAAATACCATGCTAAACTTTTTTTTTTCCCCAAACAAATGAAATCCAGAAGCAGTAAGGTAAATACAAAAGAACTATTTCACCATCGAAGAAAGAAGTAAAGCATATAAAGGCAGAGTTAAGGCAGTGACAGACCAGGAGAGTGTTTTCATAACATGTTAACAGAGAAGAAATTAACCATAGCAACAGGAAGCACCAATAAGAAGAGACCAAAAGCCTAACAGAACAATGGATAAAGGCCATAAACAAGAAACACAACAGATGATAGACAAATGGTAAATCAGAATAGAAGGAGATACCTCACTTTACTAACATTAAGGAAGTGAACATTTTAAACTAAATATCAGAGTAACAGAAGACCTGAGGCTGGCGACCAGGAAGAATTTCCCAATGGTGAAGGCTGTAGCTGCCACATCTTAGACCATCTCCAATGGGATGCAGTCGCCTTCTCTTCAGGTTCTTATAAATTGGCCAGTCTAAATCTCGGGACGCAGTCCCAGGAATAGATGAGAACATAGCCCCAGGAATCAGACAGACCTGAGCTTGAGTTTATGCTCAGCGGCTCATCAGCCATGTGACCTGGGGATTCTGACCTTTTGATCTCCCTTAGCCTCAATCTTCCCATCTGTAAATGGAGTAACAGTTGCACATAAGGATGCTGTGATGTTGATATGAGCTGATGATGCCTTTAAACTGGGCAGCAAAGTGCCAGGAACACTCCCAAGTTGGGTTCATATCCTATGTGAGCATAAAGGTAAATCATCTCCTAAAAAGAGAGTACATATAATTCATATTTTAAAATAAGTCCAACCAGAGTGTTTTACGTCTTCATACATATCTTATATATGTTTATATGTAAATATACTAATCTAAGCCTATATGTAACATGTATATATATGCACACACGTGTAAATTTTTAACATATGAAACATCTTTAAAGGTGCAGCGGCACTATAAAAATAGGGATAATATTATACTATGTACCTCGTGGCAACATGAGAAGTAAATGAGTTCATAATATACACAGCATGTAAAGCAGTGCCTAGAGTACAGCAAGTGCTATTTCACTATTAGCTATTTATTATTATTATTACCGATGCAGAATGAGACCAAACTGCTCGGAGCTGATCACTGTGCCAGGCTATGTGGCAGCTCGTAGGGCTTCCAGGGGGAACAAGCTGGACTCAGGCCCTAGCCACAGGAAGTCTCCTGCCCTGTAAAATAGCTAAACATGAAACAAAGAAACACAAAACCACAGAAGTGCACACTGTAACAAAGGCCATGAAGGAAACGGGCTGAGTGATTAATCTGAGATGTGCTTTGCAACAAGGGTGATAAATTGGTGTCAGTCAGCCACACGCTGTGTCCTCTTCTCCAGAGAGAGTGACCCCATCATTTGTAAGAAGGCTGCGGATTAATGAAGCTGTGGCCAAAGAGCACCTGCCTACTTGCCCAGATGCGACTCACACCAGGGCCTTATATGACCAAGGACCACACTCCTAACTAATAATCTGAGACTGTTCCTGAAAATACTCCTCCAACTCGCCTCTGGAACTGTGTCCTTGTTACTCATTTATTCAGCCATGTACTCATGAATTTAACAAATGTACACTTATTACTCATATTTATTATGCACATGTAATATGCTGCTATTATGGTCCCTAGCTATAAAACTTTAAAACATAACAGAGTAGCTCAGCAGCCACTTACTCCCAAGCCCCAAACAATCCGCTACTCAAATGCAAAATTATATATTCATTTAATATTTACTCACAAATGAAGCTTAGTTAGTTATAAGTACCAAATCTAAAACTCCATTGATTTTAAGAAGTACTATTAAGTACTAGTAAGAAAGAAAAATGCTGCCAATTTATTGTAAGATACCATCAATTGTCAGACACATCCCAATTTTAAAAACGTTATAATGTAAAAAAAAAAAAAGAAATGTGGGTCTACAGCAACAAAATGCCTGTCCTTTGGTGAAATGAAATAGCTCCCCTATACTTCAGAGAAATTATTTTGAACATCCCCAGTTATGTTTCTGTGGAAGAACAAGTTTGAGGTCAGAAAATCAAATCACTTTCTCATGTCTACATTGGTGCATTTAGATCAAAGCCATTTCCTATTTCTGAAATAAAGACTTGGTTCTTAGATGCAATGGCAATAGATACTAGCATCAGAAACATCACTGTTGAGGGTCCCCTTTTCCCAAATGTCTCCACAATTCCAAAAACAGGCCTCCACAACTTGGCAAACACATGGAAAAGGCAGGTGGCACCTGTGAGCAAGGTAATCAGTCACCTTCTCAATAAACCACAGAAACTGCCAAAAAAAGAAAAAAATCACATCAGAGCCTCAAAAAGGAGGCTCATAGTATATCACACAGGGGCCTACAACACCTTCAGTTGTCCCTTAAATTATACAATAAATTATACAACTCCAGAATGGGTACTAGAGCCTGAGTTCTAGCACCAATGCTGATATTGGCTAGGAAACATTCTGGGTTTATTTGCCAAACAACGGTATGGGATTGTAAAGTTTACTTTCTAGGACTAAAACACCGAAATTCTGAGGTTCAAAAATACTGGCTCTGCTTCCCAATTTTTTCTAAAAGACCCAACTTACAGGAACTCCTGAGCTTCAGTTTAAAACGACCTTCCACTGCCTTATACTTCTTGAAAAACTCTACAATCTTAACCTCAAAGGTGTTCATAAAAACCTTAAACTGGCCAATGGAAAGTCTTTCTTATTTTTCATTTTCTCTCCCACTTCAACTGGATTCTCTCCCTTTTTTCATAAGCCATAAAGCTGGGTTTTTTGGGCTCAAGAATTTCTACACATTCCAGGCTGTCCCCAAAGGCGCTTTGGAAGGCATGTACGAGTGTTTGGGTTTTTTTCCCTAGGTGAAATCAATATTGCAACACTTATGACCTTCAGAACAAAATGTACCATCAATTGAAACTTAAGAGAATAGAAGGAACAATATTCCCTAGCATTTCTAGTTTTATTACTAATTTGTGACCAGCTTTTAAAAAAAGTTTACAAGGTGGTATTGTGGCTTTTTACCTAGTGGGAGCAAAAAAGGGCTTAGAAATGTGGCATGAGAAAAAAGAAGATTTGGGGAGATTAGCGTTTTTTATAATTAAACACTGTAGTCTGTAACCCCTCTAATACAGGAAATAACTTGGTTTAGATCTCAGAACTCTCTGACCCTTAACATATAGGGTAATCACATGACTAGGACAACTGAAGATCACTCACAACAGAAACCTAAACTAGATGATCTCTTAAGGCCTGTGGTCCTGAGAGTCTAGGGAAAAAGAACTTCCAGTTCTGTGAGAAGAGAACTGCTAAGTATTCCTAAAGGTGGATTACCGCTCCTGACCTTTCAGACACTCTTCTTGTCTTCTCTAGACTCTCCTACTAAGCCAGCAGACCTACCCCAGGCTAAGACTTTTCAGAAACTCAGAGGGGCAAGACCCCAGGAGAGAAAGACAGAGGTATAACTAATTCCTTTGCTCCTTCTGCCTACAACACCTTCAATTGTCCTTTAAATTATACAGTAAGAATCTCCAGAAAACTTTCTCAAAGAAACCCAACTTCTTCCTACTTGCCAATGTCATCTAGCCAGACCTTTGTCCTCAAGTGATCTGGTAACGAACTGTAGCTATTGAACACACATCCATCAATATACACTTTTAGAATGGAACCTTCTCAAGAAATGAACTGTCTCATCCAATATACAGCATAAGCAGTAGAATTAAGAGCAAAGCAGAAGACAAAAAAATTAACTTTAGTTTCTACTACATCCCAGGTGCTTTACATAAATTGCTTTATTTATTCTGCACAATAAACCCACATCATCCTGTACTTCATAATTTCTAGGATGCACATTTTTTCACTTTTTAACATCACTTAAGATGTATTTGAAAACCAGTGGTGAGTCACAATTTTAATCAGCAATCATTTTCCACTGTTAATGGTAGACAAAACAATGGTGCATCTTACATGTAATGATGTTTCAGATTCATTAAAACATGGTACTATTTTCATGAGATTTGAAACAGAAATTGAGAAATAGATTTAGAAGTGCCCAGGATTATTACACAGACTGTAAGGGACTAGCCAGACCTCAAACAAACCCTGATGTGACTGATTCCAAAGTCTCTTCCTACACAACCTACCTGAAAACACAGACTTTGAACATGGCAAGAATTTTCAAGAGTCAGCATTATTCAAAGACTAGGAACCTTTGGTATTAAGTTTTCAGGAACTGAGGAGGGTTCACACCGCCAGGTGGAGACACTACAAATAAACTGGTTAAGGTTCCAGCCAACTCTAAGCTTCTAGAAGTCTTCTGGGCTATGCTGACTCTGGGTGCATAACCCACCTCTCTGCTCAGCCTACAATTTACAGAAAGGATAATTAGAAATGTAGACCCTTCTGTATAAGGGGCAGCCTTCCACAATTTCCTCCTAAGACATCCTTCCCCACCCTCTCAACCCAGACTCTCACCCTCCCAGCTGAGCTCCTCCTGGACCACTCCCAACAGGCCAGTCTAGATGCTGCCCCCATCCCACCACTCATCACCGCCGGGGCAAGAATAAGCCCCCCAGGGCTGCAAGGCTCGAAGACCAGAATCCTGGCTCAGCCAGCTTACGTCCCCATCCACCAGCAGCTAAGTCATGCCTCTGCCACACGTATCCAGCAAAGTTGCCTCCACCCCCGAGGGTCCCCGACCTGGCGCCGGACTCTCGCGGCTCCCAGGCCCCCGCCAAGGTCCTGCCCGGCAGGGCCCCGCCGCGGCCTGCACCAAGACACTGGGCCCGGCGGGGCCAGGAGCTCGCGGAGCCTGCAACAGAGAGTCCCGACCGGACTTACGAAGGAAGGAGCGCGACAAGAACCGGGCGGCTGTGAGGCCACTGCTACTGGAGGCCATGGTCGCGCCGGCAGCTGCAGCAGCAAGGGCTGCGGTCATCCACCAATGACACTCCCAGGTCCCCGGGGACTTGCCAGAGGCCGAGGCCTGGGGAGGAAGCGGGTGGCCAGAGCAGTCGCCTGAATGAAATTCCCTCCCCAAAGGCCTCTTCCTCGAACACCCGGGTCCGCAGATGAAGAAGGAAAAAAGGAATCTTAACGGAAAAGTCAATAACTCGGCTCTTCGCCGGAATTGTGGGTTTGATTCAACATTAATGACAACGGCAGCTTAGGGAAAACCCCAAGGGAGGCTGGTCGGTGCGTGGCATTGTGGGAAATGTAGTCGTTTGAGGGCCGGTACTGGTTTGTGGTTGTCAGCGGGGGATGAGAGAAGGGAAGGTGGTCAAACCCGGAGTTGAAGTGGCAACAGGAGTGAGGAAGCAATGAAGCGAGGTGCGGGGAGCAGTGCAGAACTTTCCGTGCGCCTGGCCAATCACGGCCTCATTTTCCTCCTCCGGCACCTGGAGAGGGTAATACTCCTCACCGCCTACCCCAGCGAGGACCCGGAAGGATTATCGACGGTCACAGGCCTCCGAACTCATGCTAGTGTCCAGGACTGGACGGGAAAGACCAAAAGCTACTTTACGACACTTAATTTCTTGGAATATGAATCTTTTATTAAAACAGACTACTATACAGCCTTTGACTAGCACTAAATGAATGGTGGTGCTAGGGGATCCTGGAGGACTGAAGTTACAGGTCAAATGTGACTGCTCCCACTTTGCACAAACCGGTCATTCTTCTGTAAGATCTTTAGAAGGAATCTCAGAGTCCCAGAGTCAAAGAGTAAACAAGAGATAAAATAATCCACCTGCTTGCCTCCAGTTGTGCCCAAGATTTCTCATCATCAATGAAATTATAATCCTAATTTACTTAAGTAGTCATTATAATTGACACTCAGCTATGTGGTGTATGAGTGGGATCACCCAGGGAGACTGCCCAATATGTCCTCTGTGACCCAGACATTGTCAATCCCAGGTTGGACTTGACTGCACACGAAATCCCTCCCTCATCTAATGGAACATGTCCTTGTGATGATTTAAAAAGTATCAGTGGTTTCCAAATAGGTCCAGTATGAAGATCTATTTTAAGTAGCAATTTTTTTTCCAGAGCCTTCACATGATGATAGTTATGTTTTCAGTTTCATTTAATTGGTACAATGCACGATGACAAAAGTATAATTTTGGTATGATTTTAATGAATTATTTCCACAAGGACAGGGATTTTAGTTTCTTTTGTACACTGTCTCCCCAACATCTAGAACAATGCCTGGCACGGAGAGAACTCATTTGTTGAACTGAATTGATGTATAAGAGAAATAGCATATGCATTTATTTATTGAATCCACACACAATGTTTGATGAACCTAAGGATATTTCAGTCCCTCATAACTACACCTCCACCCCAATTCCATAGATCACTGGTGACAGACGATTGCGCTAGACTCTAACTATACCTTTCATCTTTATATGCAGATTGATTTTGAAGTCAGACCTGGATTCAAATTCCAACTCTGCCACTAGCTATGTGACCTCTGGGTCTCAGCTTTTCTCACTGAGATGGAGATGAAACTCCCTAACTCTTAATAGCACTGTGAGCAGTTAATGCATTAATATGTAAAGTTCTTAGTACCTTGTAAGCATTCAATAAACAGTAGTTATTATCATCAAAGATAACTTTCTGCTTTGCATGGCAAGATGACGTTTTGAAGTTTTTACTGATATGAGTAACCCGATGTGGAATAGGGCATTTCCATTAGCCTGAAAACACTGGCTAATTCCCTAATGCTGAGGGTAACAAGCCATAAGGACCTGCACATTCTAAAGAGGGCAGTCTAGAAGCTACCTCTCCAATTTTGATAAGAGGTGGTCAGACTTGCCTCTGGATTCTCACCCTCCCAACCCAACAGTTCAAATAAGCAAAGGACTGGAATTCATTGAGTGAAGGAATTCTTCTGAGTTATGTGTTGTCAGGTTAATGTTCTCCTTTCCTCCCACTCTCAGACAAGTCGGTGGGCGAGGGCTCTTTACAAAAAGATTGTCATAAAACCCCAGCCTGAATCCCTGGAGAACCGCAGAAATTCATGAGCCCATCTCCACACCCTAGAGTACATCTGGTCAAAGAATGCTCAGGAAAACGAATTTGGATGGCAGACATCACCTAGAGACTGATGTCTGCTTCCTTCCTGGAAAACTCAAGGCAGCAGGTGGGCTGGAGCAGCCCTCATTGGCAGACAGGTCAGTATCTGCCAATCAGGTCAATATTCCCCTGGGTGGAACAGATGCCAGGAAACAAAGCTGAGCTTCCCCCTAAGAGGATCTTCTGTTGGGGCAAGAAAACCTAGCCTAAAAGACCATGGAAGACCCCTTAGATGCAGAAGGGGCCAGAGGGGGTTACAAGAGCTCAGCCAAAAAGCACATAACTCACTTCGGGATACTGTGCCGACAATGGAGTTCCCTAGGCAGGGGAGGAAGAAGGAAGCGACTGAAAATTCCACAGAGAGCCAGAAATCCAGAGCGTATGGACCATCAGGAGAGAACCACAAATAACACCATCTAAGAGATTTTATCCAAAACTCATCACACCCCTGCCAGAGCCAAGAGCAAGGGAAACAAGAAGGAGAAGAAAACTGAGTTTGACTCCTTCCCAGCTGCAGGCTGAGGAGCCCCAAATCATGCCAGACCTGGGAGAGGGAAGGAGCTTTGAATTAAGTATAAGATTTAAGTTTTAAATTGGATTGAATGGGACTTATGATTATTAATTTTTAAAATAGTTTATTCCCATGGGATCAAAATTCAAAAGATACGAAAAGTTTATGTAGTGAAAAATCTTCCACCTGTCTTCCCACCACCTGTCCTCCCAGGAAAGATCAATATTATTCAATTTCTTGTGTCTCCTTCCAGATCTATTTTGTGCGTATACAGGCATACACATATATCCATCTCTGCTACCATTACCCTTCTATGTTGCCACTGATGTGGGAGGAATCAGGAACAGTTAGGGTTTATGATCAGGGCAGGTCAGGAAGACTAGCAGCCAAGGTGACTAGTGTCCATGGTGACAGCCCCAGAGGCAGTGTCCTTGTTGCTTATGTTACCCTGAAATGACTTCTGCTCTTTGCAACCAAGAATCTTAACAGGTGTGAGCTAAGGAATGAGGTTCAATCTGTTGGAACCAAGTCTCTTACTGTTTTTAAGGAAATAAATCGTTCAGCTACAATCACTGATGTGTGTAAGCCAATCAGACCAGAAAGGAGAAGAGTCTGACCAAGATTTTGGTGGGGTTTCTGCCATCTCCTTTCACCAAAATTTTGTCTAAATTTCTGGAGTAATGCTAGGGTGAGGTGGATAAGGTGGAAGGAGCACTTGGATCCTCCGACCGTGATGGCATCCCCTGATGTGTATATCCTTCCATCTAGTCCTCAGCTGCTGTCCGAGGCTATTCCTGCATCATCCCTTACTCCTACCTGCAAGGTCCTTCTGCTCTGGCTCTGTCAGATACCTCTGGTCTCTTCTCAGGTACATGAGAACCATTCTGGTGTGATGTTGGGCCATAGGAAACATCCTTGCCTACCTAGACATATTTAGCTGGATTATGCCACCAGTTGGCTCCCTCTCTGGCCCCCTTCTGTCCTCCACCCTGCAAAACATAGCAGGAAGCAGGCAGCCCTCTGCCTGCAAGCCAGGAAGACAGTGCTCACCAAGAACTGAAAGAGCTTCATTTTGATATTGGACTTTCCAGACTCTGGAATTGTGACAAAATAAATTTCTTTTGTTTAAGCCACTCCGTCTGTGGTGCTTTGTTAGTGCAGCCCAAGTAGACTAATACAGGCAGCAGAGTGTGTGGGATTAACTGTGACCATTTGCCGCATTGGTCAGCACCATGAATAAATGGACACCAGAGGCAAAGAGTCACAAGTATTAAAGAATAGAGAATATTACAGGGACACTGCACCCCTAATCTTTATGTCTACTGAAGAACTGACACAATACCACTGTGTCAGTTCTCTACTGCTGTGTAACAAACCACCCAAAGCTTATCCTGCTTCCTGTGTTCCTCAAACTTTTCGAGTGACTCCTTTGACTACTCACCTGCTGCCTCCACTTCCAAGCTGAGGGAGTGGGGGGACAACACCAAAGCTCCCCGGGCTTCCTGTCTCTTCCCCAGCCTGCGGATCCTTTTCTGGTCTTGGAGACATTAACTCACACTTTAATCCTAAATTATTTCTGTTATTCTCAGGGCTTTGAAGTACACATTTCTTTCCTGGGGCAATGGACTGAGAATGCCAAACAGAAATTAGTGAAGGGAAGAGGTGTAAATATTGGTAAGTAGAAGGTCAAAGAATAGAAGGAAATAGTGAAAGGAAAGCATCAGTTAATATTACAAAGTATCTTCCTGCTACAATCTGGATGTGCCAAAGCTCTGTGTGTATTCACCTAGGCAGTCTGACTCTGCCATGTGGAAATGGAAATTTCAAAACCTTCCCTTGTGTCTTAGTTAGCTCCGCTGCTATGACAAAGTATCGTAGACTGCTGGATGCTTATAAACAATAGAAGTTTATTTCTCACAGTTCTGAAGTCCAAGATAGGGTGTCAGCATGGCCAGGTTCTGGTGAGAGCCCTCTTCCAAGTTGCAGACTGCTGTCTTATAGCCTCACCTGGCAGAAGGAGGGCAAGCGAGCTCTCTGGGGTCCCCTCTATGAGAGCACTAATCCCATTCATGAGGATAGTACCCTCATGACCTAATTACTTCCTAAAGTCCCCACCTCTGAATACCATCACATCAGGGTTCGAGATTTCAACATATGAATTTTGGGGAGACACAAACATTCAGTCCATTGCACGTATTATAGACTCAGTGCTAACAACCTCTTCCTAGAGAAAAGCTGCCTTCTAAAGGGAAAAAATAGCTGCTTCATCCCCAGTGATACAAGTATGGAGAGAAACGTATGGCAGAGAGGCTATGGCCTTGAGGCTGACAGCCAGCCTAAACCCTCAGGCCCCACGGCAGGTGTATAATCCCTTCACAGAACAAATGTAGAGAATAGGGAGAATAGGGAACTTGGCCTTTTTTACAGCAGATGGTACGACACAAATCAGAAACACTTACCCTCAGACAAATGTTCAGCTTTTGAAACACTAGAAGAGATTAATCAGAAAAGCTGGGAATATTTTCATCTGAAGTGCAGCTTCAAGGAGAGATAGAATCACGCAGCACACTTCTAAGAAGGAACTAGCTAACACCACTGGCTGAGGTGAGCAGAGGCGGGCTCTCTTCCTCTCCCCTTACAGGACTGACACTGCTAGCTCAGCTGCCTGCCCTAAAGAATGAGGTCAAAGAAGTGTCTGAAACGCACATACAGGGCCCTCCTCAAAGCCGATTGTAGTTCTCGAGGGATTGATCCACAGGGCACCTCTGAAAGGGAGGTTTCATCTGCATTGTGCTTTTACGGGAATGTCAGGAGCTTTGATCTCTCCTTTAGTAGAAATGCTTTTGTTACAGAGAGTGGGCCCTTCTCGGCGTGGTGTACAGGTTCTTGGTGTCTCGAGCAAAGAATTGAATGAGACACCGAAGTAAAGCAGTGAAAAAGCATTTTATAGAAGAGATAGTACACTCCAAGGAAATAGGGGCGGACCCGAGCAGTAGAGAATGGCTCAAGGGCCCAAGGTGGCATTATTAGGAGAAAAAATACACTTCAAAGAGTTGGGAGCCGGCTCTGAGCAAAGGCAAGGCTCAGAGCTCAAAAAGTTCAAAGGCTCAAAAGCCCAAAGGACCAAGGGCCCAACTCAAAAAAAAAGGGGGGGGGGCCTGAGTGGTGAGGACTTGGAGCTTTTATCCTTTTTTCTCTAGAATGGGCTGTTCCTTTCTGGCTATGGGTCCACTTCATTGACACCTGTGATTGACAAGAGGCTATTACCTCATCTTTTTAGACTGCGCATGTTCCTTCCCAGAATTCAGTCTGTTATAATATCAATGAACTTCCGGGCATATGTATAATATCATAACGATGGTGTAATGAGGCCCAGGTGAAATAAAGGTCATTGTGGCCTCTACTGCACAGGTGTGAGTGGCCGGTTTAATCTAGTTGGGTACCCATTTGTTTCTCATGGGGGTAGATAATTACAATAAAAAGGGGAAGTTTTCAGTGGGGAGGAGAGGTCTTTTGGGCAGTAATGAAGAGACCTGATGTCTATCTCTAACTGCCTGCCTTGTTTTCCCTTTGAGAGACGTGATCCCCATAAAATCTCTATGGAAAGTTGAAGTGGCTCTCCCATATCAGTTTTCAAATACAACTTTTGCCCCATTGCAGATTTGGCCACCCAGGAAGGAGGCTGTGAATACCCCTTGCAAGAGTCCCGCAGGTCTTACCGGAGATTGATTCTTTCTCGGCACAATGTCCAGGTTCTTGGCGTTTCTGAACAAAGAATTGAATGAGACATAGAAATAAAGTGGTGAAAGAAGAGATAGTACACTTCAAAGAAATAGAAGTGGATCCAAGCAGTAGAGAATGGCTCAAGGGCCCCGACTAAGGAGGCTTTGGTGGTTTTTATCTTTTTCTCTCAAATGGGCTGTTCCTTTAGGGTGTGGGACCACCTGATTGACACTTGTGATTGACAAGAGGCTATTAGCTCATCTTTTTTTAAACTGTGCAAGTGTGAGTGGCCGGTTTCATCTAGTTGGGTATCTTGTACCATTTGTTTACAATGGAAAGGGGAAGTTATGGACAGAGAGGGGAGGTCTTCTGGGCTGTAATGTAGAGACCCGATGCCTATCTCTGTCTGCCTTGTTTTTCCGTTGAGAGACATGATCCCCATAAAATATCTATGGGAGGTTGAGAGACAGGAGGTCTGTTCTTCTGTATCTGCTTCCTGCTGGGCAGAGGCATAGAGCTGTCCCTATCTATTGGGGGATTCATGGAACTCTCACCCTATCTTATCTCAGATGAAAGGAAAGAGTCTCAAGATCCATCTGGAAGACCATGTTGGCTTCTTTGGTTGCGACCGGCAATTTTGCTGGGGCATCCTCTGTATCCCCAAGGCCCCTGAATGAGGAAAAATAGATTTTAATTAATAAATCCGTTAGCTCTACAGAGCCTGTGGCCATTCAACCAGTCATTTAGGTGGCCTCAATTGTCCAGGAGCTGGGCCCAGAATGGGTTGGAAAGAGCATAAGGCCTCAATGATTACAATCAATAAGTATACTGGCCTGGGCGAATGTTAAAACCTATTTGGTCTCTGGGTTGGAAATATCCAAGAGTTAGGTCGGGAATGGCTTGGGGGATGTTGGGAAGTCACAGGCTTTTAAGTAGTTACCGGAAGCAGAGGTGAGAGACATTCGGTGATTCAGGCTAGAGCAATCTTTAGTCTAGGACTCAGAAACTGATTAGAAGAGTAATCAAAGCCCGGGGCTAAGGAACTAAGAAACTAGGGAAAGGAGACTTAAAATTTCTATAGTGAGGGAGGCTTAAAACTTTTGTAGTGAAGGAGCTCTCTCATATCACTTGGGCCGACTCCTGTTGAAGGGAAGGGAGGAGAGTAAGGTTGACAAACAGGGAGAGGTCCAGCTGCAATGCAGCCCCAAGACAGTCATGGCCAATGCCCTCCAGAATTGCCCTGAATTGGGCAAGATGGTCAGACCGCTATACCCTTCCACCCAGTTGGCTCACTCTCTTGGCCCCCTTATATCCCCCACTCTGCCAAACATAGCAGGAAGGCAGGGCCCTGCCTCCTGGGGAACAATGTTGCCAACCACAAGCACACTAACCCCCACCAACCATGGATTATTGTAACACTAGGTGCGAGCAGCCCTGGGAAGGGCATGATCATGGATCCAGGAAAATCCTAAAGGTTGGGGGGAGATCACGGAAAGGTAGCATTTCCTTCGTTAAAGGGGCTCTGGTTGGTGCATCACACAGTATCTACCAGATACCCCTTCCAGGCAAAAGTCTGATGTGAAAGCAACAGTCAGCAACAGGGCCATTTTGGGACCCCCATAGTAGAGGCCTCATTGTGTCCCTGGCCTCACCTTTCCTTGACCTACCTACAACTTAATAATAGATCATCCCCCTGCAGCTTGAGCTCGGAATGTCCTTTGTCCCAGTTCCCTGTTTTAGAAAATTACCCTGAAATTTATGGTCAATACCCTTAGGCTTATTGATCACAATCTCTGTGGTCTAGCCTGTTTCCAGGCTACTCCCATCATTGTTCCTGGATTGCTGATACCCCCTGCCCCCCCAGAACCTTGTTGCCCGAGAGAAGACTCCATTCTGACCTCCTGAACCATCAAGTAGCCTCTGGAGGAACGCCCAGATTTTCCCTTAAATACCTCCTCCAAAACAGTCTGAGAATGTGAACGCAGTTTTTGGATGTTATCCTGCTGCCTTCTCAGATCACTGGTGCGCTGACTAAATGCTTATCCTATAGCCCAACTAACTCCTGTGTTGGTTTATTGGCTGAATGCAACAGGCAGCATGAGCCCTGGGCTGGGTTGCCCTCTCGGTTCTGGCGACTGCATGGTGGTATGACCTTGGGGTTCCTCCAGTAATTATTTCGCCTTGTGGAGGATCTCAGGGGCTGCCTGGGACTGGGTGGATTCCTTGGCATAAGACCAACCTCTGGAAGCAGCTGCCGAGCAATTTTGCTCACAGAGGTGGGGTTTGTGCCAGGGCTCACCTGTTACAGATGCCCTTATGCTCATTTGGGATAGAATAAATGTTTGCTCTGATTTCCTTCCTGTAATTACTGGTTCAGAAAGAGGGGTGGTCCCCGCATGTGTAGCTAAAGGATTTTGCACTTACCGTCTGGGGCGCCTCCTGAGGGCCACCCGGGGGTCATCCTGACCTATTGGCACCAATAGGTGAGGCTGTAATATCCAGCAAGGCATAATACCCCCACCAGTAAGGGGCACTGGTTGCAAGCTTGCTCTGGTTCTGGAGGCCTGCTTGTGGTTGGCAACGTTGTTCCCCAGGAGGTAGGGCCCTTCTGAAGCACTGTAAAAGCCACCACATTTGGTTTCAGCCTTTGGACATCTGGTGTTCTTAAGTACACATCTGGTTTCTGGTTTTAGCCCACTGGCTGATTGATGGTCAACAGACCGTGTATATGGAGTAAGACAACATCGCGTCCAAATCTGGCACCTAGCTAGGTCTGGTTTCTGGTTTCTCGTATTCGGATCCAAATTTGTTTTTTCTGGTTTTGTCTGTCCGATCCAGGGAATACCTGGATCCTGAGTCTGTGTGTTTGAATCTGGACTAAGAGCAACTGTATCTGTTCTAACTCAATAATGGGATCTAAGGTTTCAATACCGGCTGGGAACCCGTTGGGCAAAATATTAGGCCATTGGCGAAACCATAGCTATGAAAAATTAACATTTTATTACAGTACTGCTTGGCCAATGTATATATTAGATTCTGGAAAGCACAAGTCACTCAATAGTTTATTGAATTATTATACTATTTTGCAACTGGAATTGTTCTGTTAGAGGTCTGGGAAATAGGATGAAATTTCTTATGTATAAGCCTTTATGATAGACTAAAAAGAAGGGAACCAAACTGATAGGTCAGAGAAAACGGGACTCCACCCATGTCCTAATCCACTCTCAGTAACTTTTAAGATCTTGCAGATAACCTGAAGTGTAAACACAGTCACTACTGCCTGAGGCTGAGGTAACTGAAGAAATAGGGCATTTTTTAAAAACATCAGCAGCTGGTCTCTCAAGCCAGACCTCCACTCTTTTGTTCTAGCCTTTTTGAAACTATCTGCTTTGCAATTTTTGGTGTTTTGTTTATATATATAATCTCTGATATCTGTGTATTTTTTCTGTTTTATATGTAATATAATGTCTTTGCCACCAGATGGTATTAACAGATTATAATATATGATTGGCTTAAAGAAAAAAGATTAAGCACCTATATAAATCAAAAATAAATAATGAAAACTGACCCAAGTACTTTTCAGGATCACATGATCTAAGAAAATATTTGATACTAAGGCTGGTTTAACTTTTGGTGAAATAGTCATGTCTTTTAAGTTTATTAACATTAAATATGGTATCTTTTGTTTTATCCGGGTTTATAAACTTAAGTTCATATTATCTCTGTTACAAAATTTGTCAAGAAAATAGCTTGGGTAATAATTAAATTTGAAAATCTCATAGAGTTAAGAACTAATGAGAAATAACCAAAATAAGGTTTTAGATGAAACTTGTCAGTAATAATTATATGATGTGGATGCTTCGATGTAGTTTCCCAGCATGGGTTGGTAACTTGTGATTTTCATTTTGATAAGTTGTGTTAAATAATAAAAATTATTGAATATCTAGGTATTTCAAAATAATGAAATGCTGAAATATTAATTATTAGATAGGTGTGAGTTAATTTATTTCTGGCTTCTTGTCACAGAAACATTAAAAGATAAATTAAGATCTGTTAATAAATATATCTTGTATTTTATTTTAAAAGCCTATGCTTTTGAAGGTTGCAAAATATGTTCCTGGATTTTCCAATGGAAATGCTAATTGCTTGTTTTAAGTTGTCAGTAAAAATTAAGGTTCTGAAGGTTATGGATTCTAAGTAATATGAAAGGAAATGATGAGTGTTTTCAAGGAAAGTATAAGGTTTGGAAATACATTTTTAAAAGAACTGAAGGAAAGTAGTTTGTCCTAAGGATAGTTATTTCTGGATGAGTGAGGAGACAAACTAAGAGGGACTGGGAAGATTGTAGAAAGTTTGTGAAGAAAATTCTTGAGAGAATTTTAGGTATGGTTAAGCTAACTACAATTAACTAAGTAAATTTGAATATCAAAAGCAGCTGGTACAAAATTAGTTAAGTTTTCTCTCTCTGCTAAATAGGACAAAGTTTGTTAGACTATTGGGCTGCTACTGATATTATGAAAAAAGTTTTCTGCCTAAAAAGCAAAGATTATATGTGTCGTCAGAATAATTTCTATGTTTTATATTGTCTTCGTTAGATCTTTGGTTGGTCAAGAAAACTAAATCTAAGAACTAAGTTTTGCTAATAATTATGGAAACTTCTGTATTTTGGGACTGTTAGAGTTCATGTGTCCTCCTCGGCGTCAGATATAGGCCAGTGTAAGGAAGCTTGGCCTGATGTTTCCCCTAACCTTTCAGGATATTATAATAGTTCTGGTCCACTGTTACATCCCTGATAAAAAGGCTCAGGTCCTGGAGAAGGCCAGGGAATTTGTTTAAATGTCTTTTACAACTGAGACAGGGAAAACGAGGAATAAAGAAACAGTGAGACCAGAGGACAAGACCGGACAGAGGCCAGACTTTTGGCCACAATCACGGACAAACCAAAACTGAGGCCACCTCAGGGCCACCCCAGAAACCCCAGAAAAGGAACGACAGGTAAAGGAGCCTGCTTTCAATGTGGAAACCCAGACAACAGGAGTAAGGAGTGTCCTACTCCTCCAAAGCAGCCATGCCCCATGCAAACTAAAAGGGCACTGGAGGAGGGATTGTCCCCTGTTCTGAAGGGAGCAGGGACCAACTACTCCCCACAAATTGCTGTCATCGACTGATGGGACTGAGGTTCTCAGCAGCTCCCAAGCACAGGGGAGGAACTGTGCGTGACCCTTGATGTGGCAGGTAACCCTGTTAATTTCCTGATTGATAGGGGAGCCATTTATTCTGTCTTGACCACTCACTCTGGACCTATTTCCTCTGAAACCTACTTGGTTGTGGGGATAAATAAAGCCCCTACATTTGGTATTATACTCAAGCCTATACCTTACTATTGGTCTATATCTTAGAGGAAAAGTAAAACGAGCAAATCAGACTTAAAAAAGACTCTGGAAAAGTTTTGTCAGGAGACCTCTAAGCCCTGGATCTAATTGCTAAGACTAACCTCAATTCTGTTATGTCCTATGTTGTTAACTTGGGAGAGGTTCAGCAGGCACTTAGGAAATATGGGGGACCGGCACCTCCCCCAGGCCGACCCCTCTACACATTGTAACCCTAGAAAGCCAGGGGACCAAGTACTGTTAGAAACTTAAACAGGGAGGGGTCTCTGACAGACCAGTTAGCTCTTAAAGGAAAGGGACCCTTTGCAGTTTTTCTGAGCACCTCAACTGTTGTTGGGCTTCAGAGAGTCAGCAGCTGGGTCCACTTCCTTCAAATCAAACCTGTTTCATTTAAGCCTCCACAGAACACCCCCTAAAGGAAGCCTGTCAGGTGTTAACTTGCTGCCTTCTCAGATCACTGGTGCTCTGACAATAAACACATATCCCATAGCCCAGCTCCTGTGTCAGTCTATTGGCTGAGCGGCACAGGTAGCATGAGGCCCGGACTCAGTTACCCTCCGGTTTCAAAACCATGAATAAAACAGCTGGATTTAGATATGTCCCTCCTTCCCCACTCTGTGACCCTCTCCTTCTGAAGGCTGACCGCTTTCTTCCCCCTAGGTAGCCAGCACTCTCATGCTGTCCAGCGTAGGGTCTAGCCACTCTCTCACCACTTCTAAGAATCTTATTTCTCACGGCAATGCTGTCTTCTAGGAAATAGATACACATGTGTTTTTTTTAATAGAAGATGAAAAATCCAAGATACCAGGAGAGAGCAAGATTCCCTGAGACTCTGGAATGCAGCTAAAGACATTGTAACATTGTGTCCGACTCGCAGCCTAGTGGAGGGGCAGAGAAGAGTCCCAAGAATTAGTACTATAAGGAGAGAAAAGCAGGGACCTGAGGCCTACGGAAGGAAAGGAGAGTTCTTGGGAAGCTAGTTGTGGCCTGAAAAATCCTGAGGTGGAGGAGAATGGCCCATGTTTTTGGAAGACAAAGGACCCCACAGAAAATAACTCCAAAGGTCACCAGGTGATGGAGGCTCTGGCTCAGGCTTCAGTACTCAACTGTGTTGAGCATATTCATGGTTTGGGGCTATGAAAGTTGCCTTTTTCACTGGGGCTTTATATACAAGGTCTGGCAATTATGTTCGTGAATTTATCCTAGAAAAAGTGCTACTTACCTCATTGCTGAATATCACTACGGTCACCTTCGAAGTACTCCCCTTGGGAAGCTATGCACCAACACCAGCGCCTAGTCTACCCTTCAGAGCAATTTTGGAACTCTTTTTCTGGAATGGCCACTAGTGTTGTCGTATTATCTTTGATGCCCTGAATGTCATCAAAATGTCTTCCTTTCAATATTTCCTTTATCTTTGGGTAAAGAAGTCATTGGGGGCTGGATCAGGTGAGTAGGGAGGGTGTTCTGATAGTTATTTGTTTACTGGCTAAAAACTCCCTCACAGACAGTGCCGTGTGAGCTGGTGCATTGTCGTGATACAAGAGCCATGAATTGCTGGCGAAAAGTTCAGGTCGTCTTTTTCACGCAGCCTTTTCAGCACTTCCAAATAGTAAACTCTTTGTCCAGTTGGTACAAATTCATAATGAATAATCCCTCTGATATCAAAAAAGTTTAATAACATCGTTGCAACAAGTTCATGAACTTAATTGTCAGACCTCATATTTGTAACATTAGTGAATGTGTTGGGCCCTCTCCCCTCCGCCCCACCACTGTGTAGTACCACAGTAACCCCGGAGTACTGGTTCAAGGCTGGTCCAGGTATCTATCCACCATCCTCCCCTGTTTCTGGGGACTCACTCTTCTCTCCAAACAGTTGTGGCCCCTCCTCTACACTTGCCTCTGAGAGAGGTCACATCCTGTGATCCCAGGTTGGTCCACTCTACTAGTCTAGGGGAAGTTCCCAGATAATTTCCTGTCTCTGCCTGCCTATGCCCCTCATTCCCCCACCCTCCCTCACACACCTTTCCACATTTAATCTCTGGAGATTACCCTTCTTGCATGGCTTCTACAAGCCATACACTTTTTATATATAAAACATGGACCATAACACCTTTCTCACATGGTTATTATAAGGAATAGAAGGAACAACACCCACACTTCTGGGCACATGGAAGGTGCTGGTAAATGCTAGTTCACACCCTCCCTCTGACCCAGTCAGTTCGTTTTTTACGGTGGTGTTGGAGCTGATGTTTAAATAATACCTCCAGGTAAAAGAGATAACCAGATGTTTTGCATCTTCCTGAAAGGGAAATAAAACCAGACAGGCACTTAATGTACTAAGCTATTGAATACCATGATCTCATTTAAAAAAAAAAAAAAAAAAAAAGACTGAGAGAGGGAGTGCCAGCTGCTCCCTCCGGAAGCTGAGAGCACGTTGTCCTCCTGGGGCCTTCAGCCAGCCTGGGAAGTGTCCAGTCCAATCCTTGTCTCACTCATGACAGGCAGCAGCCCCAGGTTCACAGCTCTATTTCCCTCAACAAGTACCACTCAGGAGGCAGCTCTTAGGGGCCAACTTGAGTGTCACTTCTCAGAGCCTGGCAGATGTAGCTCTGAATGGCACTCTAGGTTTTGCAGTCAATTTGTCTCACTGTCAGAGGCAACATAGTGTTCCGGGGGCAGAACTCAGTGTAGGGGGCCTGGGAGACCTTCCATGCCTCCCTGGCTTTCTTTCCTGCCAGCAGGATTCAGCCCCCAGGGGGAGGCAGTTAAAAATGCAACTCCCTGCTTTTGACCTTAGTTCATACTTAGAGCCGTGATTATCCTCCAGGCCTGTTATACGTGCCAGCTGTGCTAGCCAATGTTGAGGATAACAGAATGTTGCAAAGGGAGACAGTGTTTCACACTATTTACCAATTGGGAAACAATTAGAAATTAGCTCAGTCATGGTGGGTTGTCTTCTATCTTCGCCTACTCCCTGCCCCCCAGGATGTACAGCCACCAACCATAACCATGAGAAAGAAGAGAGCAAAGCTTTTAGCTTTCTTTTTAAATTTTATAATTGATAGAATTATAGATTTAGAGGAAGTGCAATGATAGTTCAGGAGGAGGAGGAGGCCTGGTTACCTCTGAATGGTGGTGAAAGTTCCAGCTTCCCACTTGGGCAACTCTGACACCACCCAGGAAGGGAGAAGGAAGGGCACCTTGTCATTGCTGGGTGGGGGTGGAAGTACAACACCCCACGTGGCCTCCACTGACACCCTTTGGGGAGCACTCTATTATTACTGAGTGGGGATGAAAGTGCCAGCTCTCCACTAGGTCTTCTGTGGGAGGCAGGGGCACCCTGAGGAAGGATGGACGTTTAGGCCACCCACTTTGCCTTTGTTAACAGAGGTGGGGATGCGGCCGTGTCTTTTCTCATGTTGTTTGGCTGGGGTAGAGTAGTGTCTTATTCTGCTCGGGCCTCTACAAAGGGATAACATCGACTGGATGGCTCATAAACAAAAGAAATTTATTTCTCACAGTTCTGGAGGCTGGGGAGTCCAAGATCAAGCTGCTGGCAGATTTAGTGTTTGATGAAGGCCTGCTTCCTGGTTCATAGACAGATGCGTCTCCATGTTCAAAAATCTCCAATCACCATAGGATAAATGCTTGTGAGATCCTAAGCTTTTTTTAAGAGGTGAAAACTGTGACCTTACACAATGATATCAACTTTGTGAGATAAGGTGGGAAATATTTTATCTAACAGCTGGCACTTATCCCTGAAGTCTGTGACTTTACCCCTAACTCTTTTTGCCTCATTTCCATTGTAGACACTAGCTTACCCTATACACGTCTTTACAATACTCAACCTTTCTCAAACATAGCTTAAAATTTTCACAGTTCTGTGCCTTTAATTGTAAAATACAAGGACCCAATCCCTTGAGAGGCCACCAATGGGGAATAAGCCTTAAATGGTGCCAAAATACATTTGAAGTTCCAGGCAAATGTAAGTCTCTCCCTACCCCCATCGTCAATTCCTGAGGCTGCCCCGTTCCAGCTTCACTCAGCTCTCAGCCTGCAGACTGCCTACCTGCCTGTGACTTCCTCCACCTCAAGCTGCCTGCTGTTTATGGTAACACACTGCCACCTGGATACCGTGGGGGAAGGGAGGGAGGCAAATGCACACTGTGCCTGCCCAAGCCCTTACTGTGGCTTTACCACTTTGGGCTGGAAAAAGTCAGGAAAGGGCCTCCAAAGGGAGGTGCCTGGAGCTTGATAAGTAGCTGAATTATCTTGTTTGCTGGTTAATAGCTAACCGGCTTGCCTCCTTTATTCCCCATACGGTCTTGCCTATCTTCCAGGCTTGCACGCATTGCTATCTTGCCTTTCCCATGGCAAGAAAGGAGTTTTCTTTCACTGCAAATGCAACAGAAGAACAAAACACTGAGTGGACAAGAGACAAAGATGCCAAAGGAAACCTTTCAATGAAACGATCTGCAGTGTTCCCTGAACTCAGTGGTTGAGATGGAATTTAATGATTAGAACTAATCAATCACTTGTTCATTCAACAAATATTTATTCAGCATTGCCTATGTGTCTGGACCAGTGCTCAGTGGAAGCTTTCAGAGGTGAGCAAAGGAAGCTTTCTGAAACCTGAAGAGGTGCGGACTCGATGCAGCTGGGGGCGCCGAAGGAACCCATAATACCCAGGCCACAAGTCTAACACTTACTCTGTCTTCACACAAGTTTTTATTTCTCTTCATTACTCATTCACCATGGACAGGGTGGTGGGTATGGTCTGGGAGTCAGGAGACCTGGGATTTTGGTCCTGGTACCGACTTCTAAAGATACAATTTCTTTATGCATTAAATTTCCCCATCCATCACATGGCAACATGCATTTCTGCCCCTTTTATTGTCCAGAACTATTTTGAGAAGCAAATGTGGACAATGACAGAGGGTACTGTGTAACTGAGGATATTATCGTATTATCTGAATGCCTCAAATTCAGGCACCACCTGGGCTGGAAAAATGAATGAATGAGAAAAGCCAACACCAAACCAGGAAAACCTTCTTATCCCTGACACCTTGAGAAACTGCAATGCTATTCATGCTTCATAGCCACACAGAGTCTGGCTCATACTGTATCCTTGGATGACAAAAAGTAATTCCTTCAGAGCCAATAAGCCATCACCTTTGATCCATGGACAGAGGAAACAGAACTCAAATTTATTTCCTGCACTAAAACCACAGAGACATAGGAAACATTTGTTGCTAAGTCCCGAGCACCTGCAGACATTCACCAAATGATGCTAATGACGCTGGTTATGAATCGAGGGCCTGAGTCTGCCCTTGACAAAATTGCTAGGATTTTGATTTGGGCCCGCTGAGGGAACAGCCAGAGAGCAAGGACAGGCCATTTCCCAGGTCAGCGGGAGAGCTGAGGTCAGCACTGACAGCCTGTGGCCGAGTTGCTGACAACACTCTTTGAACCTGGCACCAAGTCCCTGTCCCTGAGGAAAGCAGCAAAGAGAGGAAAGTACATCTCTGAGGACAAACACCTTACTCTAGGACACCATGACTGGGGGGGGGGGGGGGGGGGGCGGTATTTGTACAGCTCAAAGCTGTCTTTTTAAAGGGATTCTGTCTCTTCTTCATTAACTGACATATTCTAAAGACTCCAGTCCACTTTTATACTCAGTGTGGGGAATATAAATTGCGTACTGTGTTCTTAGACACGAAGAGAAAATTGTCCTAAGAAAATCATTCAGTTGACTATCATTAGTTATTTAAATATTTCTTAAAAGCTTAGTCTGTCTTCCCCGACTAGTCAGAGGACAGGAGCTACATTTTATATTTATACTTCTTTTGAGTGTCTTGGCCTTCTGCATCTCCCCCCAAGCCCCACTCCTACGCCCATGATATGTATACACTAGTTAATAAATGCATGTTAATGATGAACTGAAAGCCCTACTCTCCCACACAAAATCTTGTACATAGATGTTTACAAGCAGCATTATTTACCATAGCCAATAAGTAGAAACAACCCAAATGCCCATCAACTAATGAATGGATAAATAAAAGGTGGTATATATGTACAATGGAATATTATTCATCGATTTAAAAAAGGAAGTTGTGATATATGCTACCCCATGGATGAGACTTGAAAACATTATGTACAGAAAAATAAGCCAGTCATGAAAGATCACATATTGTATGATTCCTTATGAAATGCCCAGAATAAGCCTATGTACAGAGACAGAAAGTACATTGGTAGTTGCCTAGGGCTAGAGGAGAGGAAGAATAGGGGATGACAGCTAAGTGGTACAGGGCTTCTTTTCAAGGTGATGAAAATGTTCCAGAAGTGACTGTAGCAATGGTTGCACAACTCTATGAATACAGTAAAAACCACTGAATTATACAATTTAAATAAGAGAGTTGTATGGCATGTGAATTATAGTTTAATAAATTGTTATTAATGAAGGAGGAGGAGGAGGAGGACAAAATTCAGACCTACTTATAAAGATGTGCAGAGAAAAATAAGAACTGAACTGGATGCCCAAAGACAGGAATACTAGGCAGGTGTGTTAATTTCCTGTGGTGACAGTAACAAATTACCACAAACCTAGTCACTTAAAACAACCAAATTTACTCTCTTTCTGTTCTTAAGGTCAGAAGTCTATGAGGTCGGACAATTAAGTTGCGAACTCGTCCTAGAAAAAGGATGAGTTCATACCTCATCCCTGAATATCACTACGGTCACCTTCGAAGTCCTCCCCTTGGGAAATTATGCACCAAAGCCAACACCTAGTCCACCCTTCAAAGCAATGTTGGAACTCTTTTTCTGGAAAGGCCATCAGACCTGTCATCATATTACCCTTGATGTCCTGAATGTCACCAAAATGTCTTCCTTTCAATATTTCCTTTACCTTTGGGTAAACAAAGAAGTCATTGGGGCCAAATCAGGTGAGTAGGGAGGGTGTTCCAATACAATTATTTGTTTCCTGGCTAAATACTCCCTCACAGACAGTGCCGTGTGAGCTGGTATGTTGTCATGATGCAAGAGCCATGAATTGTTGGCAAAAAGTTCAGGTGTTTGTGTCTAACTTTTTCACGCAGCCTTTTCAGCACTTTTAAATGGTAAACTTGGTTAACCGTTTGTCCAGTTGGTACAAATTCATAGTGAATAATCCCTCTGATATCAAAAAAGATTAGCAACATTGTGGCAACAAGTTCTCGAACTTAATTGTTAGACCTCGTATATCCTTTGGCCTTATTCCCTTCTTGCTGTCTTGACTATGGACATGATGGCTGGGACTGCAGCAACCCTATTTTTGCCACCATAATGAAAAAGTCAAGAGAATCACAGAAATACCTGATATCAATGACACCAAACAACTCTGTTTAATTAAGCAACTGTTAGTGGGTGTTCCTTTACTTGCTACTGAACACAATCCTGATACAGCCAGCTTGCTTCACCACTCTGAGGAAGGCTAACACTGTTAGTTAACACGTTGCGTACGGATCACGAGAATCTTCACGAGGGATTTAAACCCCGCCGTACACAACCTGTTAATACACAGGATTTTCCTTTCTTTCCTTCGTCTTTGCATTGTAGCCCAGATATTTGTCTTTCAGACATATTCCTCTAGATTTTATGTTGGAGAGGACTCCATTGTGAAAGATAATGAAGTTTTGTGTGTTCTGGGTCTGCCAAAAGCACCCATTGTTCAATGAAATCTTGTCTATTTTACCTTCATGCATTGTGTGATCCACATTTTAAGCAAGGGAAAACAAGCTGACTTGGAAACTTCCTGGATGTAGAGTATGGATTTAAAAAAGCAGACATATAGACGAGGCAATGCCATTCATGAGACATGCCAGGACAAGTTGGTTGCAAGTGACAGTCTATTCAAACTTATGCCTTTTTAAAAGTGTTGAAATTTATTGATTCATACAACAACCAAACTTTGGAAAAAGCAAAGATAGCCTTGGAGATAATGGATCTTGGTATGAAAAGCCATCAGAACTCTAGACTGAGTCCATTTCCCATTAGTGCTTCTCTATGTGGCCAACTGTGGCCTTCCCTTTACAGGAGGGATATGACCTCCAGGAGTTCCAGGCTGGTGTTCTAACAGCATCATGACTAGGGAGGAAGAGAGGGTTCTCTCTCCCAGATCCACTTTTTGAAATCCAAGAGGAAGACTCATCATCCCAACATAAATCATGTTTACTTCCCAAGTTGTTTCTTTCTGTTTGCATGTTTTGTTTTCTGTCTTTTGCATGACAGTGGGCTTCCTTGAATTGTCTAATAATCCTTAGCTTATTTTTGAGAGCGAGGGTCTAAAAACATGATTGGAACCTCTGCACACCCAGATAGAGCTTATTTGCTGTGAGCTTCACTACAAGGTTGATCTGGCTGGATCATTTAGTTGTAGAACCTATGTCACCATTCTGCAAACTAAGTAGGGAAAGATGGTTGGGTGAACAGAGCATCTTGTATGCCCGCATTCACATAATTCCACTGTTTTCAGTATGGTACCCACCCTCAAATGTGCCTACTAATGTCCTGACACTCTATTTTATCTCCATCCGAGAATAAACTCCCTGTCTTCTGCTGGGATTGAGGAGTGGAACAGATCTGAAGACCTGACAACTTCCTGAACAGAGTGTCAACCAATCTCCTTAGTTAAACCCTTATTCCCAGAGATATCTAGTACCATCAATTCCACAGCCCTTGGGGATTCTCTAGTGTGTATCAGATTGGTTATTATCTTTCCCCACACCATTGCTTAGAATCTACCTTTTCTGTGTCTGTTTAATGACTTACCACCCATAGTTCTGCTTTTGAGAGTTCAATTTTTTTAAATTTTGTATCAAATTTATTGGGGTGACAGTGGTTAATAAAATTATATAGGCTTCAAGTGTACAATTCCATAATACATGATCTACACATATATCTTTACAGATAACTGTTTTTCAGATTTTGGGGGTAGACACTCAGAAAAGGGATTGTTGGGTCATACGGTAAATCTATTCTTAACTTTTTGAGGAACCTCCATATTTTCCATAGTGGCTGTAATAATTTACATTCCCACCAGCAGCATATGAAGGTTCCTTTTTCTCCACAACCTCCCCAACATTTCTTACTACTTATCTTGTTGATAACAGCCATTCTAACAGGTGTGAGGTGGTATTTCATCATGGTTTTGATTTGCATTTCCCTAATAGCTGATGTTGGACATTTTTCATATATCTGTAGACCGTTTGTCTTCTTGGGAGAAGTGTCTGTTCAGGTCCTGTGCCCATTTTTTAATTGGATTGTTTGTTTTTGTTGTAGTGTTGTATGAGTTCTTTATATATTTTGGATATTAGCCCCTTATCAGAGGTTTTGTTTGCAAATATCTTCTCCCATTCAGTTGGTTGCCTCTTTGTTTTGTCCACAGTTTCTTTTGCTGTGCAGAAGTTTTTTAGTTTGACATAGTCCCATTCATTTATTTTTGCTGTTACTTCCCTTGCCTTTGAGGTCAAACTCATAAAATCCTCTATGAACCCATAAGTTCAGTACCTATGCTTTCTTCTATGCAATTTATTGTTTCAGGTCTTATGTTTAGGTCTTTGACTCATTTTGACTTAATTTTGGTTACATGGTGACAGATAGCTGTCTAGTTTCATTCTTTTGCATGTGTCTTTCCAATTTTCCCAGCACCATTTATTGAAGAGACTTTCTTTTCTCTAGTGTATGTTTTTGGCTTCTTTGAAAATCCAAATTTTTGCAGCTATTGTCTCTACTCTCATTCTCCTAACTTCTTTGGGTTTATAACTTAAAAAGAAATCATTTTAATAGATTTTTTTTGGGGGGGGGGTAAAGTAGTTGTGTATATTTAAAATGCCACATTTCCTCTAGAGTCTACAAGAATAATCTTTTCAAACACTTTTTATCCAAATACCTCAGTGCCTTGGGAAATGTAAGTCTCAGAGTTCCTGCTAATGTCCACTGTGTGTCACTATCTTCTTACCATATGATAACACAGTTTCTAGAGTCTCTCTGGTATTAGCTTACTGATTTCCAACATATCTTAAAACAAAAAATAATGACACAGACTACAAAATCATGACAGTGGCAAAAGGTGACAGCAATGAGAAATTTCCTAGAACACTTAATCTACTGAAATTTGGATAGTCATTTATTTTGACTTGGTGACTACTTTCTCGTATATTTACTTCTCTCTCTCTCTCTCTCTCTCTCTCTCTCTCTCTCTCTCTCTCCCCCCCAACCCCCCCACACACACAGTGCCAAAAAAATATATACACATTTTAAGAAAGGAAGAAAACTGTATTAAAATTGTAATACAATGAATGACACTAGCATTCATTTAATTAACGTCATCTTTTGAGCGAACATCATACTACACATTGCTACCATAATTCAATTCAACTTTAAAAAGTAATACATAGATAACATCTCTTAAAATACGTACATTTTTTGGCACCCCCGGTGTGTGTGTGTGTGTGATATATTATATATATAAATATATATACATATATAGATATATATGTATACATATATATCTGTACATATATCTATATATCTATATATATGTGTGTGTGTGTATATATATATATATATATATATATATATATATATATATATATATAATATATTATAGCAGAAGTCAGCCAAACTTTTTCTTTATAGGACCAGAGGGTAAATATTTTGACTTTGTGGGTCATATAGTCTCTGTCACAACTACTTCTGTTGTTACAGTGCAGTAACAGCCAAAACAAAAATATGTAAATAAATGGGTGAGGCTGTATTCCAATAAAACTTTACTTACCAAAACAGGCAGCAATCTGGATTTCACCCATAGGACAGTGTTTGCTCACCCCCTGCCATATACTATTAAGATTCTGATCCCAATTCCAATGTGACTATGTGGGGGGGGGGGGGCTGTTCTCACACCAACGTGCAATTCTCTGACACCAGCTCAGTGTCCTGCCACTCAACTCAATTCTGACACTATTTACCTGGAGATAGCATCAGATCCCACAGGTTAAGGGCTCAGTCCCACAAGACTGTCATCCTCAATCCCCATCTCAGAAGCTCGTTACAAACTCAGGTTTAGATGAAAGATTCCAATCCCTCCTTCCATTCAATTACTTTTCTAGACTGGCTCACACAACTCAGAGAAACATGTTACTTACTGGATTACCAGTTTTTTGTAAGAGGCCATAACTCAGGAGCAGTCAGATGGAAGAGATGCATAGGACAAGATGTGGAAAAAGGGCTTGGAGCTTTCACGCTCTCTCTCTTTTCTAGCATGCCACTCTCCCCAAATCTCCATGTGTTCAACCACCAGGAAGCTCTCTGAACCTTGTCCTCCTGGGAGTTTGTGGAAGCTTCATTACACAGGTATGATTGATTAAATCACTGGCCATTCGAGATTGATTCAAAGTCCAGCCCCTCTCCCCACTCTGGAGGTCAAGGAGATGAGAATGAAAGTTCCCACCCTCTAATCATATTGTGGGTTCTCCTGGCAACTAGCCCCCATCCTATGGTGAGTTCCAAAAGTCACTTCATTAACCTAACAAAAGATATCTTTATGGCGCTCAGCTTTTAGGGAAATTCCAAGTGTTTCAGGAACTCTGTGCCAAGAACAGTGGATGAAGACCAAATACATATTTCTTATTATAAATCAAATATCACTATATATAGGTATGTATACAGATTCTATACTATATGTATGGACTATATGCCATATGTATAATTCTTTTAACACAATGGGATAACACTGCACAATATTCTGAAACTCACATTTTTACTTGATATATTGAGTACATTTCCCCACATCATGTCACTACATACAGCTCTACTCCACAGATTTAATTGGCTATGCCAATTAAATGTGTATCATAGTTTGGGTATTATAGTTTATTTAAATGTAGCTTTAATAAAAATTTTTATATAAAAATCTGTATGCCCTTGATCAAATATTTTTAAGGTGGGTTCTAAAAGAGAAACTATCTCCAAAGGGTATGTATAGCTTTTAAAAATCAACAAGGCTGCAAAATTTCTCTCCAAAAAGGTTATGCCAATTTGAACTTGATGAACAAGAACCTCAAGAAACTTCGCCAAATCTACATGACTTAAATTTAAATCCTGGAATTAAAAAGTTATGTAAAACAGTCACCATTGAATGTCTTTGAAACACTCCCAATGAAATAGGTGCCAGAAGACCTGATGGCTATGCAAGTGAAACAAATGGTCCAAGCAGAAGCCAGGACAGGGTGGCTTTGGCAGACATGACAGCTTTAGGATCAAAGATGGGTAAAGGGGTGTCTTAATCAGCTGGGGCTGCATGGCAAAATACCATGGCTTAAACAATAGACATTTATTTCTCACAGCTCTAGAGGCTGGGAAGTCTAAGATCAAAGGGCTGGCCAATTCAGTTTCTGGTGATGACACTCTGGCTTGCAGACGGCCACCTTCTCACTGTGTCCTCACATGGTACAGAGAGAGAAAGAGAGAGAGGAACCAGAAACATTCCATAACAAGTCATGAGATGTTGAGATTGAATATTCAGAGAATGGATCTGGGACTGGGTCAGGATAGACTGTTTGTTAGTTTTAAGAGAACAGTCAAGGAGTCCTCACCATGGCACACAGGCGTGTGACAGGTAGTCAAGTATGAGGCCACCCTGAGAAGGACAGGAATAATCATCATTAGGCTGAGCTTGGTGCCAAAGGTGGAAGGACAGAGTGGAGAGGCTGAGATCAAAGGCAGCAGATGGGATTTGGTGAGGGAAGAGCTGTCTCTGCTAAAGAATGTGGTCCTAGGAGAAGGGTTTGGTAGAGCCAGGAATCTGACTCTACTGGGGGTACATGCCCCAAACCCCCCAGCCAGAACTCCCATGTTGGTATCTCTGAGCTTGGGACAACCATCAGTGGTCTACACGTGAATGATCTGAGGCCCTGGGACTATCGGCATTGATTTGTTTGCTAGAATGCAGCGTTTGACGAAGACCCTAACCAATCCGCGATTTTCAGGAAGAAAAGGAAGTCATTAGCAGAATTTGTAGACACAGGAAAGTCATTTGCTTACTATACTCATTATGTCATGCCACTCACCTTCAGTTCTGAGAGTTATTTTTAGTGTAGAATTCCTAGGCATTCCGCAAGTGTATTGTCACGCGGGGTGTCATGCGGGGTCTCTGGTCCCGCTCCCCACATAAGAACGCAGGACACAGTGAGGCAAAAAAGGAACACCCAAGGAGCCATAGATAGGGGAGTCATACCACTATATTCTCGCTGGCGACTGGGTTGGCGATACAGGAAGCAGGAGCCACACGATCCGCAACCTGCTGTCCACCTCTCTCTGCCAACCAATCAACCCCTGCTAGCCACAATCCGCCGTGCTAACTGCAATCTGCTCTTGCTAGCTCAGCCACCATCTTCTTGCTAGCCCCCATTTTCTGCTAGCTTAGCCACGGCAGTTATATTAGTGGCCAATGGCTCACTGGTTACAGCTGATGGCCAACTAGCCACAGCTGATGGCCATCCAATCACAGTTGATGGCCATTTACTACCTGAGCCAGCACCTTTCCACGTGAGGCCGAGAGCCTGGAAACTGCACTCCTGGCTCTGTCCCCACAAGTACCATACATAGACTACAGAAACTGGAAGGTTGGGAGGGAGTCCAAGAAAGAAAATTAGGGAAGAATATTTCTGCCTTCAAATATTTTTTACAAGATCATGGGAGCAGTGTGTGGAACTAGCAAGAAAGTAGATTTTGACATCTACCGAAAAAGACTTTTCTGACAATTAGAACCATCCTACAGTGGCATAGAAGTCCTATATTTCCTATAACAGGAAGTGATCAAAGATGAGAAGCTCACCTTTCAGTCGCCATTCCTGTCTTGTGCAGACCTACTGGATATTCATTCTGTTCTCTGTAACAGCACTTCTCAAATCTAATATGCAATGAACCACCTGGCAGTTATTAAGATGCAGACTGATTCAGGAGTTCAGGGGCAGGACCTGAGGTTCTGTATGTCTAACAAGATCCCAGGTGATGTTGCTACTGCTGGTCTGTGGATCACACCTTAAAGAGCAAGGCCCAGGGATGGAGACTCTCAGACTTGGCCGTACATCGGAATCACCTAGGTACGAGGACACTAGAAAAAAATAGCAAGGCCTGGGTCTCTCACTCTGAATTAGCATGGAATATGTCCTTGGCATCAGGATTTTTCAATGCTCTCCAGGTGGTCCTAATACATAGCTAAGTTTAAGGACCACTGCTCTCTGGCTTTTCTAAACCCTTCAACACTGGCTCAGAGATCATTTCTGCAGAGACCTTTAATTGGGATATAATGACCTGGTCTTTGTCAGGGCTTCTCACTCATGCATAGCTAACATTGGCTCAACATTTTGGAGGAAAACTTTGTAGTAATTATTCTCATAATTTGTGGAACATTAGACCATAGAATGCCTCAAGTCCCTTCCAAGTCGAAAACCAGAAACTATCGCCCTGATTCAAAATCTCTAATTCAAAACTTCCTTTGGCAGTACATTCATATGACCAGAAGGTGGTAATGAAGCAACAAAACAGGATACCACAAAACCCTCAGAAAGTTAAGCTGACTGTGACCTATGCATAGGCATAGCACACCTGCAGTCTGTATAGTTCCCCAATCTGAAGGGGGATTGGTCACCGACTCCTTTGAGAATCTAACAGTTATAGACAAATGTACACCCAGAAACATGAATACAATGTTACCCAGTTCACGGACCCTGAAATTAAACTTGGCAGCCAAGGCTAAAAATGAGCTGCTGCCTTCCCCCCTCCCCTGTGCAAATTATATGGAACTTCTAACACTCCCACCTCCATCCTTCTCAGCAGCTGATCTTACCTCCTGCTTCACAGAGAAAATAGAAGAAATCAGGCCTCACATCTACCAGTTTATATAATCTATTCCCACCTTTCTTCCATCTACATGGAGTGGGTAGCTTTTCTTTTTACTGAAGGCTAAATCCTCCTCCAGTGTTCCTGATCCATTTACCCTGGCCTCCATCAAGTTCATACTAATTCCTCCACTTTACATTTTCTTATACAGTTTACCCTTGAACAATATGGGAGTTAAAGGTGCCAACTCCTGTACAGTCAAAAATCCACATATAACTATTAGTGGGCCCTCCACATACACGTATTCCTAAACTCAGATAGAAAATACAGTTGACTCTTAAACAACATGGGTTTGAACTGCGCTGGCTCACACATACGCAGGTTTCTAAGTTTAAAAAATTTCTTCCTTCTAACCAGAGACTTTAGTGCATTTCCATGTGATGTAATTGCTGATAAAGAACGAATGACTTTTGCCAATTTCAATTTGTTTTCTTTATGTCATATATTTTTTGTTCATCCATTACTGCCTTCTTTTATGTAGGGAAGATATATTTCCAGTGTGCCATTTTGGTTACCTTCTCATTTCTTTTACTATATTTTTATGTTATTTTCTTAACGATTCCCCTATGGATTATAATTAACATCTTAACTTATAGTTCTGTTTATTTCTCTTTTCTTATAAATGGGCCATAGTTTGTTTCTTTGCATATCTTGTATTTATTGTTGAAAAGTGGAAATTTTGTATATTATAGTATGGTAACTCTGACAATCAGATGCTCTTCTCTCCTCAGGATTTGTTTTTGTTACTTGATGTGGGTTGTAGTTGTTTGTTTATTGACTTTTCTAAATGATATTTTAAAAGACTGTATGCCTTGTCATGCATGACCGCTGAAGTCTTTGGAGTCACTAAAGTCTTACTCACTGCTTTTGTGGAGGGATGGACTTTTTAGTTCCCTACTCCACCATTTTGCTGATGTTCTCCCATAATTATTTCTTAATTTCATCTTTTATTACCTTTGAATATTTCATAAATATTTATGATATATTCCATACCTAATAGTTCTAATTTTTGCCTTCTCTGTTGTTTGTTCTGCTGACTTCATATATAGCCTAGTACCTGGCACATAGGGAGGACCCAATCAATAGCAACAATTATTGTTATTTATAGGCTCTATGAAAAAAATCAACAGGCTATATCCAAAGCTCTTGCCTGTCTGCACTGATTTACTAGGTTGATGCAAAAGGAATAGTGGTTTTTGCAATTATTTATAACCATTTAAACTGCAATTACTTTTGCACCAACCTAATAGTAAGTATTCAGTCAATAATGAAGATGACATCTTGCCACATCAAGAAAATGAACTTGGAGAGATTTGATGAGTAGTGTTCAACATAGCAATATCTTCATAAAACTCTATGTGTCTGTCTTCTGCCCTCTACTGTTCTTGGCCCTTGGAATGCTCTCAACTGTATAAGGGAACATTAGAATACAATCACCTTCATTTACTAAAAAAGAAATTCTGGGACTGAGGAGCAATAGTCTTTGTCTCCACTACATAAACATTGAAGGGAACAGATTAAAATATTCACAGCACATCTGAAATGAAATCTTTTTGGATGTATCTAACACTACAGATTATTATAATTTTATGCTCTAATGTACTGTGTTTCCCCAAAAATAAGACTGGGTCTTATATTAAGTCTTGCTCCAAAAGACGCATTAGGGCTTATGTTCAGGGGATGTCATCCTGAAAAATCATGCTAGGGCTTATTTTCTGGTTAGGTCTTATTTTCGGGGAAACACGGTATTGATTTGGTTTTGCATTTCTTTTTTTCATTTCCAGTTTATATAAATTATTATCTTTTATTGGCTCTGATTGGCTTTGTGTGTATCTTTCATCTCTAGGGAACTAGCATTTATTATGTCTACATTTGAAGTTTTTCTGAATTGTTTCTAAACTGAAGTTACTCCCTTTCTGCTTCCAGTTCCCGATTAGGGATTAGGCATTCTACTTTTGTCTCTGTCACAACTGGCTGCCTGACCTGGAGTAAATCACTTGCGCTCTCTCTGGATCTTAGTTCTCTTATTAATCAAATGGGGGAAGCTGGATTAAGTGATCTGTAATCTCCCTTCCAACTCTATTGTTATATGATTCTCTACCTTGTAGGCTGCGTCATACCTAGCATGTAAAATACCTACCTGAATACGCTAAGATTGAGAAAATGCAGGTTGTACCATACGTAAAGCACTTCATGTAGGGCTTGGCATTCAAGACAAGACACAAATATCAAGGTGAGAAAAAAAAGAGGGACCAAAAAGCGCAAAAGAAGATAATGAGTTCCAGCGGTGATTATGTCATCTTGAAGGGGCGGTTGAAAAGCAGGTGTAACATTTTCTCAGGACAAATGAAAAGGCTGCTTCCTCTATTAAGGAACTATGACCAGGCATCTTCAGTAAGCAACCTGTGCTGGGTGGGGTCGCCTACGTACAGCATTAGCAGCAGTCGTTTGGGGACTTAATTGGGAACAAGATCCAGGTCTGCTTTGGTAAATAGGGAGCGAGGACTCACAGTAACGCGGGCTCGTGCTACGTCTGACACTAGATTACCTTCCAGGTGGAAAAGAACAATAGTTGAAAACACACGGTGGAGTTTGAGGGAAAGAAAAGCCCGTGTTCCTTGCGCTTTAGGACACCCCCGGGAGGAGGTGGGCGGGAGGGGCAGCGATGCAGGATGCTCGCTCCCTCTGAGAGTGGGACCCGAACTGTCTACACAACGCACCCCCGTCCAGATTCTTGATTCTTCTAACAAGAAAAAGTTAGATTAAAGCGAACGTCGAGTCCATCTTAAGCATCTTGAGGGGGGGAAACAGAGAAAAAGACCCCTGCAGGGGGAGGGAAGGACAAGGAGCGTGGTTGATAAGCGAAGGAACAGTCAGAGCTGACCAAGTCCTTCCGTCGCCCTGCCTACCTGCCCGGGCAGTTCCCAGCGCCCAGGACGAACCCGGGGGTTAGAGTGCGGGCTGTTCCCCAACGAGCGACGTAGGAAATGTTCCAGAAATTGATGGTTGGACTGCCCGGAGAGCTGCGGTTGGCTGAGGCGTTGCCGTGGCGACAGGTTGAGCACAGGCGCAGTGTGCACCCAGAGGTCTGCTGGCTGCTAGGCAACGGGAAACATTCCCGACTACAGCCCCTTCCTGTTCGCAGCCCGGCTTTGCTCTGTCTCTGGAGACCCTAGGCGGAGACAATTGCTCTTGTCTGACTTGGTGAGTCTTGAAGAAATCTAACTATGGGGCTGGGCTCCTACTTCTAGGCTAGAGACAGCATGGCTTTCGGAGGACATAAAGAAAGCTCAAGAGAGGCAGAGAAAGTCAATGGCAAGACATTTCAGTGATTCCCTAGGACCCACCTATCATTTCAGACGTGTGGAAAATGAGGAATAGAGATAGCAATAGACTTGTCCAAGATTTCACACTGAATGGTCAGATCTAAACCCGAGCTCTTCAACATGGGGCCTGTCTGAATTGATGTGTACTCTAAATGTGAAATACACACTGGATTTTGAAGACATTGTAACAACAAATAAAATATCACATTAACCAGTTTTGTGCTGGTTACGTGTTGAAATGATAATATTTTGGATATGGTAAATAAAGCACGTTATTGAGATTAATTTCACCTGTTTCCTTTTGTGCACTTTTGAAGGTGGTTACTTTAAAAATTAAAATTGCATAGGAGACTTGCATTATATTCTGATTGGCCAGTGCAGATTTAGGCTAAAAGCTAGGCCAGCTGATGCCTGGTGCAAGACTTCATGTGCCATAATACCATTTTGAAGAGAAGTATCTCTGCCTTTCTGGTGGGGTGGGAGTGTGAGTGGTGAGGATGCAAGACCACTACACAAGGCTTATAGTTCTGGTATTCTCAGACCTTCCTACTTAAAGTGTATGAATCGGAACCTTCATTTTAACAAGTTCAAGTGAGTGATTCTCATGCACGTAAATGCTCCAGAAGGACTGTTTTAGGATTTAGCTCTCAATTCTCTTTTTTCCCTTGTTTGGTTCCTTCACGAATACTAGGCTGTATTTCTCAGATTGCTTGTATTACAATTACCAGCATTTTAAACAAGCTTCCCAGGAGATATTTTGCATACCCAAGTGTGAGAAACATTGATCTCCATGCTAATTGCACTTCCCTGCGTTCTTCCAATCTAGACCAGTGTGGTCCCCAAATCAGTGGCATAAGCAGCAGCAGCATCACCCAAAAACTTGTTAGAAATGAAAATTCCTGGGTTCAAGAAACTACAGGGCTTCTTGAAAGCCAGGAACAATTCCTAATTTTCATTCCTCTCGTTCAAGTCCTCCATTTGGGAAGAATGGGATAACTTTCCTGGGTTTTCTTTAGAGTGAGCAAATTTAGCTCTCTTTAGTTCTTAAAGGCCCCTCGACTAGCCCCATATCCCCCGTCCTTTTGTTCTACTTTTCATTTGTCTTTTCCTGACCCTACACTTTCAGAAGTGAGGATGGCTTTTCACAACTCAAAGATTGACTTCAACCTAAAAACTACTAAAGAGCAGGTGGAAAACCCTATGCTTACAAGATTGAATAGTATAAAGGTAAAGGGAAGACCGAGTTTTATAACACCCACAGAAAATGAAGCTGATACACAAGTCCTGGTGTTCAGTCACACTACGAAAGCCCAGGAGAGGACAAGAAAACGACAGCAGCCTATAAAACTAGAGCCTCTGGTAAGTTCGAAAACTAGCACCCTAGTGACTTTTGGCTACAGAGGAAGTTGCAAAATTGCTTTGGGGAATGAAAGTATTTTGAGACTCACAACAAAGAAGGAATGAAAATCTAAAAGTTAAGACTTGGGTTTTTTTTTAACATTTTTATTAAAAAACATACCTAACATACAACATTATATCAGTTTCAGGTGTACAGCATAGTTATTCCTAAACATTTATATACCTAAAGAAGTGATCACCGTGATAAGTCCAGCAACCCTCTGACACCTTACCATGCTATCACAATATTATTGACTATATTCCCCATGGTGTCCATTACATCCCCATGACTTATTTGTTTTGTACCTGGAAATTTGGACCTCTTATTTCCCTATACCTTTTCCACCACTTTTTAAAATTTTCAATTACAGTTGACGTTCACTATTATTTTATATTAATTTCAGATGTATAGCATAGTGGTTAGACATTTGTATAATTTAAGAAGTGATTCCCCTGACTAGTCTAGTACCAACCTGGCACTACACATAGTTGTTATCACATTGTTGACTATATTCCCTGTGCTTTACTTTACATTCCCATGACCATTTTGTAGCTATCAATTTTGTACTTCTTAATCCCTTCACCTTTTTCACCCCGCCCCCCAATTCCCTCCCATCTATCACCCTGATAAACCTAGTATCCATCTGACACCATATGTACTTATTACAATATTACTGAGTATATTCCTTATGCTATACCCTACATCCTCATCACTACTTTGTAACAAACAATTTGTACTTAATCCCTTTGGCTTTTTCACCTACCCTCTCAACCTCCCTCCTATCTGGCAACCATCAAAATGTTCTCTGTATCTGTGGGTTTATTTCTATTTTGTTTGTTTGTTTATTTTGTTCTTTAGATTCCACATATAAGCGAAATCACACTGCATCTGTCTTTCTCTGTCTGACACTCTGCTCAGCATAACACCCTCCAGGTTCATCCATGCTGCCACAGATGGCAAGAACCTATTTCCTTCCATGGCTGAGCAATATTCCATTGTATATATGTACTACCTACTTTTCATTAATTCTTCCATTGACAGACACCCAGGCTGCCTCCACATCTTGGCCGTTGTAAACAATGTTGCTATGAACATACGGATGCACATGTCCCCTTGAAGTAGCGTTTTGGGTTTCTTCAGATAAATACCCTGAAGTGGGATTACTGGGTCTTTCTTTGTCTCTTGTCATAGCCTTTGTTTTACAGTCTATTTTGTCTGGCATAAGTATTGCTATCCCAGCTTTTTTTTTCCTTGTTTCTATTTTCATGGAATATTATTTTCCAACCCTGTACTTTCAGTCTGTGCGTGCCTTAATATATGAAGTAAGTCTCTTGTAAGCTTCATATGTACAGGTCTTGTTTTCTTATTCATTAAGCCATGCTATCTTTTGATTGGAGCATTTAATCCATTTGTATTTAAAGTAAATTTTGATAGATATGTAGTTATTGCCATTTTATTATTCATATTTGTGATCTTTTCTTTTTCTTTTTTTCCTTCCTTCCTTCCTTCCTTCCTTCCTTCCTTCCTTCCTTCCTTCCTACCTTCCTTCCTTCCTTCCTTTCTTTCCATCTTAAAGAAGTCCCTCTAAGATTCCTTGAAATTCTGGTTTGGTGGTGATGAACCCCTTTAGTTTTTCTTGTCTGAGAAGGTCTTTATTTCTCCTTCCATTCTAAATGATAAAATTGCCTAGTAGAGTGATCTTGGATGTGGGTCCTTGCTTTTTATCACTTTGTGTTTCTTGCCAATCCCTTCTGGCCTGCAAAGTTTCTGTTGAGAAATCAGCTGATAGACTTATGGAAGCTCTCTTCTAGGTAACTAACTTCTTTTGCTGCTTTGAAGATTGTTTCTTTGTCTTTAACCTTTGGCACTTTAATTATGATGTTTCTTGGAGTTGGCAACATAGAGGGGTGGAGATTTTCCCTCCCTGTAATGATAACAATATTATAGTCAATTACAATTAGCTAAATTTGAGGGGCAAGATGGCGTCCTGGGTCTGCTATCAGCCACCAAAATCGAGTTCTGGCCAGTCTGGTAGCTGGCTCTTTTCTTAAGAATGATCTCATCACCTCCTTCTTTGTTTTCCCTTACTTCTTCCTTCCATTCCTCCGCTCTTCTCTCTCAGTGGCCCCGTTCTTTCCGCTTAAGGTAACAAGACTTATTTATGAAGTTATAAACACAATTACTTATTGAAAAAATTGTGAGTTCTAAGTAGTTTGAGGAAGGAGGGATATAGTGGCAAACAAAATTTTCTGGTGGATCTTCACCAGAAATTCTTCTAGAATTATGTACAATACAGATACTTAACTATGTAGGTTGTAAGGCTCTTTTGGATATTAGTGTAGCATTCAATACTGGGAACTTCAGAAAGAGTACTATGTGTAGTAATATGTATACAGGCATACCTCAGAGATACTGTGTTTGGTTCCAGACCACCATGGTAAAGTGAATATCACAATACAGTGAGTCACATGAACTTTTTCCATACCCAGTGCATATAAAAGTTATGTTTACACTCTGCTGTAATCTATTAAGTGTGCAATAGCATATGTCTGAAAAACTAATATCTTAATTAAAAACTACTTTATTGCTAAAAACTGCTAACCATCATCTGAACCTGTTGGGACAATGGCGCCAATAGAGTTGCTCGAAGCAGGGTTGCCACAAACCTTGAAGATGTAGAAAACAATATCGGCAAAGCGTGATAAAGCAAGCACAATAAAATAAGATATGCCTGTATTAATATAGTTTTATTATTTTTAAAGTAAATGCCTAGGGTCCTGAACAATTTTGTCTGAAAATGTCTAATTATAAGAATCCATTTATGTACGGGGCCAGTGGCGCAATGGATAACGCGTCTGACTACGGATCAGAAGAATCCATTTATGTGCTTGGATAATTATAAATCCATGTAAAGAAGCAGTGAAAGTGCATAAAGTAAATAGTGAAAATTCTCACTTCCGCCCTCAGACATCAACTACTATTATTTGTGGTTGCCCTTCGGGCTGCTTTATATGTTTATTCAAACATATATGTGTATATGTGAGTGTGCGTATAAACATATATAGCTTTAAAGTAAGATTATACAATACATACTGATCTTCAAAGTGCTTATTTCACTTAAATATTAATATATAGAAATCCATGCATACAGAGGTATCTTTTCTGACGCTGCACCGTATTTTGTTGCATGGATAACGCCATAATATAGTATCCTTTAACTGGTCTCCTATTGATGGGAGTTCAGGTTATATTTGTTGTTGTCATTTTTATTTTGTTATTTTAGATAAGACTACATTGAATGGTCTTTCCTTTGTACACATAAAGATGGATTCCTAGAAGTGTCATTTTATAGGTCATAAAATACGTATATCTTTAATTTTGAAAAATATTGCCCAATTGCACTCTAAGATTTCACCAGTTTAGTCTTTCCACCTACAGTGTATGACAGGGCCTATTTACCCACATCTTTGCCAAGCCTGATACTGTCAATTCTTTTGTTTTTGTTAGACAGATATGTGAAATGGCATCATGTTGTTGTAATTTTCATCTATTAATGGTTAAGTATATTTTCATTCATTCATTGGCATATATGTGACTTATTTTGTGGATTCTAGTCATAACCTTTTTCCACTTTAAAATTAGGTTATTTGCCTTTTCATATCAGTTTTTCAAATTTGCCCTCCTTCCACTCCCCTTTTCCCTCTGGTAACCACCATTCTGTTATTTTTATCTATGTATGAGTTTGTTTTGTTAGTTTATTTCTTTTTGTTTTATAGTGCATATATGAGTGAAATTATAGGTTTTTTTGCTTTTCCATCTGATTTATTTCATTTAGCAATATACTCTCAAGATCCATCCACGTTGTCACAAATGGCAATATTTCATCTTTTTAATTGCAAATGCTACTTCTGATAAGGGGTTAATATCCAAAATACATAGAGAACTCATACAACTTAATAACAACAAGAAATCTAATTTAAAAATGGGCAGAGGATCTAAACAGACATTTTTCCAAAGAAGTCATACAGACATATGAAAGCCAATAGACATATGAAAAGATGTTCAATATCACTACTTATTAGGGAAATATAGGTCAAAATCACACTGAGATATTACCTTACATCTGTTAGAATGGCTATTATCAAAAAGACAAGAAATAACTAGTGTTGGAGAGGATGTGGAGAAAAGGGAACACTCATACACTGTTGGTGGGAATGTAAATTGGTGCAGCCACTATAGAAATGGTCTGGAGTTTCCTTTAAAAATTAAAACTAGAACTACCATGTGATCCAGCAATTTTTCTTCTGAGTATTTAACCAAAAATATGAAAACACTAATTTATAAAGATATATGTACCCCTATGTTTGTTGCAGCATTATTTACAATATCCAAGACATGGAAATAATCTACATGTCCATCCATGAATGATTGGATAAAGAATAATTGGATTAAAATGTTGAATTCTTTATCAGGAAAATTACTTATCTTCATTTTATTAGTTATCTTTATTTTATTATTTATTTCATTTTTGTTCTGGGATTTTTTTCTTATTCTTTCATTTGAAATATATTCCTTTGTCTCCTTATTTTGTTGACTTTCTGTATTTGTTTCTGCCTCTCTTGATCTTGAAGGAGTGGCCTTGTGTAGGAGTGACTTTTGTGTAGGCTGCACATGCCAGGGAGCTTTGGCAGGCTGACTGGCGCCTAGGCAGGCATGTGGAGTGCCAGGGGTGTCCTGGCAGGCTGGCTGCCCGAACCTGGGTCAGGTGTGGCTCAAATGGCTGGGGCACGTGGTTCTGGGGGCACCCTGGCAAGCCAGCTGGCTAGGTATGGAGCAGGCATGGGGAAAGGCCCAGGCCCTGTGGCTTCTAGGCCACCTTGTCAGGCCACCTAGCTGGGTCTGGAGTGAGTGCTGGCTGAGGTGGCCCAGGGCACACTGTGGCAGCCTTGTAGGCTGGATAGAGCACTTGGACCAAGGTCCCACCTGCGCTAACTAGGTGGAAGGGGAACATAAGAAATGGCACTCACTGGCAACCCTGATCTTGGAGAGTTCCTGCAGTTCCCCAGTCATTTGGTAGTCGTCTTGGGATTAGTAAATAGTTTTAGGTTGTTTTGTTTTTTGTTTTTTTTCCATGTATAGTCTGTGTGCTCTTTAAAACACTGTTCTATTGCTGTGCCCTAGAGCAGGTGATTCTGCACGTGGGTCTCTAAATGATATTCCTCCCTACTGCAGGTTGCTCCACTGGGGGAGGGTTCCCATGGTTACTGCATCTCCCTCTCTCCTACCTTGCTCTATGTGGTCCCTCTCTCATTTGTTCTGCAGAATCTGTTAAATCTGCGCTCGGTCATTCTTCAGCTCTATTGTAGGTGTATACTTGGTGTGTCCTTGGGACGTGAGTCCAGGGTCTTCCTACACCTCCATCGTGGACCCCCATTCCCTCTTCTTAACTTGTGATTCTGGTCTATATTTCTTTTCCACTTTGTTACATAGGTGAGATCCCCCTCCCACCCTCATTACTATAGCGCCAGCTAGTCTTTTCTTCAGTAATAACTCAAGAGGTATTTTTAACCAAATGTAATTTACATATACCTGAAAACTTAACAGCTATTTACTACACTTACTCTCAGGCTTTTTCTCTCACTGCTGTGTATAAGAGATTAGCTATCATGCTACACTCATAATGCTTAGAACTTAAAACCATTATAGTGAATTCCTTGATTTAGTTTATTATGTCAAAACCTGAATTTTTACTGCCTTAGTTTGAAATTAGATTGACATAAGATAATGCCACCATTTTTTTAGTTCTTCAATCAGTGATAGCTACGGGAAGTGATTTATGTCTTTTCGGGAGAGTTGGGGGATTGTATGCTTCTTCCCACAGTAGCTGTTGTAATATTTAAAGTACAGAATTAATGGGAAACAACTAGAAAAGTCTAGTCGAGCAGTGGGTCATGGACAAACAATAGTGGTAGGAGCTACAATGATTGTGGTTTGGATAGGAAATTGGTCCCAGGAGAAAATCAGTTTCCAACAAGGATAGAGTCCAAAGGTAGTGAAGAATAAAACAAATTCACGTTAATATTAAAAACATTAACATGTCTCTTTATTCCCCAAAGCCAGTGCTAAAGGTCTACCAAGATCATAAGAGACCAGAATACTTAAATGAACAGAAGCGACTTCCGATGATCACTTCTGGAGTCTTAAAACCTACAGAAAGCACTGAAGAAAAGTCTATCAAATCACTTACTCAGTTTCTTGAGCATAAAGATGTGGAAAAAAAACAACAGGTATAGTATTGAAAGTACTTAATTAATTATTTTAATAAATTTTAGTTTTATATAGTACTGTTTACATGCTTTTAACACATAAGAATAATGGCCAAATCTTCTATCAGGTTGTATAATGGATTTGGGGAATCCAGTGTTTCTGAGTTCTTCCTATTGAAGGAAAGTTTGGACAGTAGAGGAAAATCATAAAGGAATCTTTTAGCATCTGTACAGTGTCTTCTGATCTCTTGCATGTAAAAAGAAGACGTAATAGTGTTTTAACTTTTATGAAATTTTCATCATTATTCCCCAAAATGGCAATCTTTGAAAACCTCGGGAAAGAACAATAAAATAGAAACTGCACCAGACAGAGAGACAACTTTTGTAACTAGTGAGAGTGGTAGAGTGGGAAGTTGCCTTACATGCAACAAACGAATAGTAGCTCTGGGGAGAAATCACCAGAGTATGGCTTTATATAAATACCTGTAGATAATTAAAGAAACAGAAATGGGAGAAAGTGTAGAGGACACACTCAATAAAAATGCCAATAGAGCCAAGATTTCTCTGAGCATTATATTGAGAGGATCCTTTGACATTTGTTAAACATTTCAGTGAGTGCTAATTGTCTTTCGGGCATTGGGCTAGGGTGCTAGAAATGAAGAGTTGAGGACAAGTTCTGTCCTCAAGGATTTCAGAATCGGGGGGTGGGCAGATGGACAAGTGAACACTCAAGGTATAATAAGAGCTCTCCTTGGTCATTTAATATATAAAATGATGGAGAACTGCATAGAAGAAATGCTTAAACCTGATGTCCAGGGGCATGGTCTGTGGAGGAAAACCTACTCTAAGGAGCTGCTCTAAACTTCAAGGAATGAGTGGAAAGTGAATGAGGCAGATGAGGCGGGAGAATTGGGAGCCTGAGAAGCCAGCTGGAAGGAGGCTAACTGTGGGTCTGGGTGACATAATCCTGAGAGAATGCTACATGATAAACAGTATAAAACTGTATAGCCTTAGTTAATTTGGTTTCTTTGAAGTAGAAAGAGAGAACGAGCTGTCCTAAGTAGGGCCAGGAAAGATCTGTTTGCCTATAAATTAATTAATTTGGTAAAAAGTGGGCTTCAAGAGCTTGCATTTAAAGAAGAGCAGAAAAATTGTATGGGTAAGTGGGATGAAGGGAGGAAGCTGGAAAGGAATGTTAAGTATGGGTTATACTTGATTGTAGCTGTAACTGAGTGAAGAATTACGTACAGAGTTAGGGGTTTAAGGGAAATTTGAAAGAAAGGGGATATGCCGTATAAAAGGAGAAGGGTATTTATTCTAAGAAGAGGGTCATTTGGGGGAGTATTGATTTCTCAGAATGAGTTTAGCATGGAAATGCAACAATGAGGATTTCCTGGAAGATAAAGGAAGGGCAGTTGGAGGCTTCGCTTCTGGTAATTAAGAAAGACGGAAGTATAAAATTGGACTGGGCATCCATCACAGAGGAGTACTACAGGTGTTCTACACTTTGTAAATAAATGCTTCTTTTATTCCCCCTCCTACCCCCACAAAATCTAAACTTACGGGTATGTGACTACTTAAATTGAATCACGTCTTCCCACTGAGATATACACAGGCATGCTTCGTTTCATTGCACTTCGCTTTATCGCGCTTGTGTTTTTACAAATGGAAGGCAAGACCCTCCAACAGGAAAAAGATTACAGTTTGCTTTATTACAACACTCACTTTATTATGTGGGTCTGGACTGAACCTACAATATCTCTGTAATTAGAAATTGTACTCAGATGAAAATGTGTAGGCCTATTGTTGAAGAAGTCTTTCATTTTGAATGCGGTAAAACTTTTAAAAGGAAATAACAAAGAAAACAAATGCATTTTCTGTTAAAATATTAATACTATAGTCTCACAAAAATGTTAAAGTTGACTATAGCCCTTGTTGAAACACTGGACCAAGGTAATATGTATTTTCTCTGGTTCTGTGTTTGTGTCTATTCTTTTCCATAAGAAAACAGTGCTGCTGCTGCTATCCCTGGCTAATAAGTGAAAGAAGCACTTTTTATGTCTTGACTTCAAAGATGTATTTTCTTCACCTCTGAACTTTCCAGGATTCTCTTCTCAAACTTCTATTCAGAATGGTATATTTTTTAAAGATGGGTAATAATGATCCCTGTGAATACAAACTTTCTGAAAATTGTTCCACAAAGCTTATGATAATAAGTCTCTTGTAGCTATGCAGCCTCTATTAGCTATGCTAACAGTCAATAAAGATATCATTTATGTATTTACATCAATTATTCAACAAAGGAGGTCTGCGATGGTGATTCTTTTATCTTAAAGCCAGTTACCTGTGTACTGTCAGCGAGACAAGGTGATGACTGTTGGAGTTAGTGTCAAATTTCCTCAAACAGGGTTACCAACTTCCTCCATAGGAGAGGGGATGTGGGTATTACTGCCCCAAAGTTTGTGGAAGAGGAATAAAGGAGTGTGAGTGGCATTGAGAATTCAGACAGCGGAACACAGGGAATAGAGCAAAGCTCATGTGTGTGAACATGGTGTGTAAACTAAGCCTTGATGCTTAGTGTGATCCATGGGCCAGAGCATCCACATCTCCTGGGAGCAGGTTAGAAATGCAGAATCTCAGGCTTCACTCCAGACCGACTGACTGAATCTTCATTTCAGCGGGACACACAGGTATTTCACATGCACATTTAAATGTGAGAAGCAGTGGTGTCCAGAATAGGCAGTTATGAGTTAATAACGTGTATGCTTCTCCAAGGCTATTACATAATGATTCCCAGTACTCAATGTAACCACCCCTCACATTCACAAAAAAACTATAGTTTATTATGACTTATGATTACAGCTGTCTAAGATTTCACTCACTGAAAAGCATCAGGTTGTCAAAACAAGGTGAGGAGTTTGCAGCGAGAGGAGAGGCCACAGTCAGCATACATGCAGAGCATCTGAGGACGGAGAGTGGTGTGTTTCCATGAACACCAGAGAGATGATAGTATTTCAGTGTAATCAACATTGAGTTACAGGAGAGGAAAAGGCAATAGGAGCTGACCCAGGGCTGCTTTTTGGTAAGGGGATGGGCGTCTGGGTAGGGAGTACTGAGAAAGAATATCACTGCCTTGGAAGGAATAAACACTTCAAATTGTTTGAAAATTTGCAGTTCTAAAATGCTTGCCTTTGAGCCCTGGACATCTCGGGAAGTAGAGAGATTGCTCCTTGAGATTAATATTTTGTCACTTTTTTATAGCTTTTGTTTTGCAAAAACTAATTTTTTTTTTAAAATGGCTTTATTTAGATCCAACGGCCTTCTGCTGAGATATTCTCTCCCTCTCCTCCTAAACTTCCACGTACCACAATTGGAAAAAGAAGTCTTTATGGCACTAGTTCCTCAACTTTCCCTAAGTACATTTTCCATGATCGGGAAGATGTCGTTAAAGCCAATGTACGTAATCCCTTGCAAATCATTAAAATAATACGTGAAAATGAACATCTTGGATTTCTTTATATGATCCCTGCAGTGCCAAGGTCTTCCATCGACTATGACAGATATAATCTGAAGTAAGTTCTCTTTTATGAAGCAATTTATTAACATTAAAAATTGCATACAAGATTGCAAATGCTATCCATAATTGATTATTCATGATAAATATGATCCAAAATAATTTTGGTTATCATCCAATGGTAAATGAATCTTAATCAAAAGAATTTTATTTTTTCCATTTATTTGTCATTTATTTATAGACATTAACAATTTATGGAGTAGCATACTGCTGTGCTTCTCATATGTTTATATTATGTAATCTATTTTTTATCAGTATTACAAACATAGTTTTGGTATTTTGTGATTACTGAGAAAAGAAGATAGAAATGTATAACAAGTAAATGATGTGTGATTTATTTTACATGTTATTTCGACTAACAGCAGTTGTTGAGATAGTCTTTCCTTGAATGTGAGAATAGTTCAGCTTTTCCACCAAATTCTTTGAACTACCTTCCTGATTCTCTGTTGTAGGAAGATAAAAAGACCTTCCAGGAATTCTCCAGTTCTCTCTTACACTGCACTGTAGTTTTGATTGAATCAGACAGCACTGAGGAGAGCTCTCCTACTGGGGAGAAGTGAGGGAGAAGAAAAACATTTTAATCAAATTTCAGAATAATAGATTTATTGTAAATCCAAAAGAACTTACCAGGAGTGAGAAATAATTTATGGAAAGAACCGAGATGCTTATGAAAGTCCAATTATTCAGGAAAATGTGTTGAGTACCCACTCTGCAGCAGGAACTCTTCTAGGTGCTAGAGCTACATTAGCGAACCATCCGGATCAAAATCACTGCCCTCATGTAGCTTACATTTTAGCAGAGGGAGACAATAATAAGCACGAGACATGAGTACATTATATAGAATGCTAGGAGGTGATTAATATCATGGGGAAAATAGAGTTCAAGCAAAGGAGATTGGGAGCTCTGGGGAAGTGATTGTGAATTAACCAAGGTGGTCAGGATGGGCCTCATTGAGAAGCTGGCGCTTGAACAAGGACTTGAAGAAGAAGGAGTGAATTATGTGGTGGGGGGGTACAGTGAATAAGAGCATTCCAGACAGCAGGAAAGTGACTACAAATATCCCAAGGCGAGAGCATTCCTGGCATGTGCAGGACGTGAAGAGGAGGCTAATGTGACTACAATAGAGTGAATGAGAGCAAGATAACAGATCAGGAAGGGCCTTGCCGACCATTAGCTTTTACTCTGAGAACCATGGAAAGATTTCAAGCAGAGAAGGGTGACGATCTGAATTACATTTGGAAAGGACCATTCTGGCTGCTGTATAGAGAATAGACTTTGGGGGAGCAAGAGTTGAAGCAGGAAGACCAATTAGAAGCGCTGTAATTGCTCAGATGAGAGATGGACAGGTGGTAGTGGTGAGAAGTGAGTCAAATTGTGGAAATAATTTGAAGGTCAAGCCAACAGGATGTTTGTGTGGACTGTGTGCAAGGCTGACAACCAGACAGAGTCCAGGATGATTTTAATGATCCATTTACCTGAGCAAGAGGAAGGGTAGAGTTGCTATTAACTGAGATACAAAAAATTGGATGAAAGATTCCTCAGGGAAAGAATAGGAGTTTGGGTTTAGATGTATTCATTTTGGAATGCCAAAGATATAAAAGAAATTGGGTGATAAATGAAAATTGGGGTCAGAATGAGTTTTGGATTTTGTGTGTGTGTGTTGTTTTTTTAAGATGAGAGAAATTGCTTTTTTTTTTTAAGATGGGAAAATTAACATATAATGGAATTTAAAGCCCTTCGATGTAAAAAAAAACAAAACCCTTTAATAATATTATCATTCCACCGATATCTTACTACATCTTTTTCTAGTTATTCGTAAGTTTTTGGAGAGGAGGTTATAGAACTTAAATGGGAACTATTGGAAAAATTGTTTATTTTATGACTTTTTAAAACATACTTCTTGATTAATATGTGAAGTGTCTTCATAGCTTTCTTTTTTAAAAAAAAAAAATCATCCAATAACCCAGATATTAAGGAATGCCATTCGATATTCATTCCCCATTACAAGAATAGTCAAATTTTGCAAAATATAAAATTGATTTTCATCTATTTACCAGCACAAGATGAAGTACAGAGATACCTCGTTTTACTGTGCTCCACTTTATTGCACTTCACAGATATTTCATTTTTTACAAACTTAAGATAAGACCTCCACTCCATCAGCATAACGATTATGACTTGCTAAAGGTTCTGATGATGATTAGCATTTTCTAACAATAAAGTATTTTTTAATGAAGGTACATACATTGTTTTTTAGACATAATGCTGTTATGACACTTAATAAACCACAATATAACTTTTCTATACACTGGGAAACCAAATAATCTGTGTGACTCCCTTTATTGGAATAGTTGTTTTATTGTGCTGGTCTGGAACTAGACTCACAGTATATCTGAGGTATGTCTGTATTGAAGATGAGACTGGAAAATGTACTTTTGCACAATTAGGGAAATTATTGTATTTCTAGACTACTGAGCACTTCTATTAGGGGAACTGAGTAGATGTTTTATGTTTGGACTGATAGTAATGATGCTTGGTAGTAATATGCCAGGTCCCATTTAAGAGGATAGTGTTGGAATCACAGTTTGGTATCATGTTTTAGGGTTGATGCTAAATTACCTCTCTAGCCTGAACTCCAATTATTATAAACCTTGTGAGTAAATACAATGATTTGGATGCTACATAACTGGAAGCAGCTAAATTAGAAGTTAAAAGTAGTAAATATTGGTTCAACGAGATGAGGACATGTTATACAAAACTACTTTTAAAAGTAATGTGATTAAATATAATATCTTCACATACTTTTCAAGTGTAGTAAAATACATTAAATGTGCAGTTCCATAATATTTATATCTACTACAGTGCCTCTAAGAGAGAAGATAGTTCCATTTATCAAGTTTATTCTGAAGAATTAATGTAAGTGTATGTGTTAGACATAACAATTTTGTCAAGAATAAGCTTCAAGGAGATATCTAATATGATGGAATATCAACCTGGTAAATACAAAACTATATGCTGAAGATTATTTTGCCCAGCAAGGCAACATAATGGTGACTCTGTTCAGGTCTGGGGCAAATGAGGAGAAACTAGGCAAAGCGTCAGGAACTAGGGAAATCACAAACAGCAGAAGAACAGAGAATAAGACTGGTCAAGACAAAATCATTCTATTTTTTTAGGACCCAGACCTTGAAGAAGAGTGATTGTAACTGAGGGGCAGCTATACGGTACAAGGGAGGGCTGTTGGCTAGACAGTTGGGTTATATACCCACTCGGTGAGAAGATTCCGAAGCGAATCATCACATTTTTATGTCATAAAAGATGAGGACTTATTGGTGTTTACTGCATTCTACGCAAAGTATTTATATATAGTAAATCATTTAATCCTCACAATAATACTATAAGAGAGATACAATTATTATCTCTATTTTACAGATGAGGCACACATTTGGTAAGTAATTTGCCTGACATTGTACAATAAGTATGTGCAATGAGTACAATAAGTAAGTGACAGTCTGCATCTGAAGCGTTGCTCTTAATGTCTGTGCTCCACTGCCTGTCAAGAGGAACTTGGTGATGTTCATGAGACCCGCACGAGACTGAGAGTTTGCTATCGAAGAATGTTTTCACCCCCCACCAAACGTGGGGGATCCAATGGAAACATTTTCCGTAATTTCCATACCTAGCACAATAACCTGTCTTTCTGATTAAGAAAAAATAAAGTAAAACAAAGATATGTCATACTATTACTGAGTCACCTATGGGAAGATATGCTCAGAGAGAAAATAGAAATAGGGTATAAGATAAACACAGTGGTAAAAGAAAAGATTGGAAATGAGGCAATATAATTAAAATTATCTCAAATTGGGATTTGTGAACCACAGTAATATTCTTGTCCTTTCGCCTAAATATCTCATTTTGTATGAAATGTTATCAAATGAATCAGTAGTGCCAAGCAAGCTATATCAGCACCTTATCAAACCATACCCAGAAAAGGGTTTGACTTTTTTTTCCCCCTTCTTCTGTCTCCCCCCACCCACTCCGGTTCAAGCCGTTGTTTCTCAGTCAAGTTGTGTAGGGACACAGCTCCCAGCCCATGCTGGTATTAGGAGCCTTGCGCTCCCCGGGGCTGAGGCAGTTGGACTCCAGTCATGGTCGGCTGCTCACAGCAGCCCATAGCAGCTCACACCAACCTCTGGCTGCTCAGGGCAGCCCAGCTCCAGGGAGAGCCATTGTTCACAATCTTAGCTATAGAGGGCACAGCTCACTGGCCCATGTGGGAACCCAACCTGCGACCTCGGCATTAGGAGCATGGCGCTCCAACCACCTGAGCCTGTGGGCCGGCCTGGGTTTGAACTTTTTAAGGCATGTGCAAGAACAAAACATGAAACCAAATTCTCTTTTTAGATTATTATCTAATCAAGAAGCTCAAGAAGCTTAGAGTACAAGAACACACAATTAATATCTAATGTCAGAATGACTTACTATGACAGAATTGCAATTTTGTCAGCCTATTTAGAAATTGTATTATTCTGTTTGGAACCAGAAAATCAAAGGAAAACAATCAATAATACGACTAGACCAGTATATCAGATGACAAAGATAACCATAACCTAGAACATTCTTAAAGTCTTATTGAAAAAAAAAGTTTTATTGAATATTGATGAATCTATAGACGTTAATATCTACTAGATAACAGCACTGTTTAGAATCCCTGAAGTGAAATCTTTGGAAGAATTTCGTTCTGAGGAGGAAAATAAAAAGGCTGCTGGGGATGAAATATTCAAAGCAAATGAGGTATTATGGAAATACTTCTGAAAAATGTATATTCCATCTACAGTTTATTCTGATAATCCTGAGGTTCAAATAATACATAATATATTCACAAAAGGACTCCAATACATAAATGTTTCTCTGTAGTTATAAATTTCTAAATAAACAATATTATCAACATTGACTCTAATAAAATCCAAGCAACCACATAAACTTCAGTTTTAGCTTTCTACAAAGAAATGCAAGCAGAACACCAATTTTTGTTGTTCCCTGCTTAAGTGCATTAGTGATCCAAAGAAGAATTTTGTCAAGAATTGAAAAACATTTTGCAAATGATATGAGTTTTCAGATTCAATGAAGGATAGTTCTTGGTTTCACTATGGAGCTACTTAATGACATTTGAGCACCTCAATGAACTTAATTAAAAAATTACAAGAGCTACCTGAAAATATACTCAAACATATTAACAAAGATTAAGAATTCAAAGCACGATTTCAACTTTGGAAAAGTGATATTTAAAATGGTTCTCTAGTGATTTGCAGTCATTGTTATAGATTTAAACTTAAAGAAAAATTATTAGGTCAAATGGTAACATCCGACTGTGTTTGACAAAGCTTCCCCATTGTTTCTGAAATACTTGATATGGAAACGTTTCATTGGATTTTAAATCAATTTGCATTATCACAAGAAATTTCAACACTGTATTTATCAAAAGAAGAAAAGACAAAGCTGTTAGAATTAAAGAATGGTGGTATTGTGGGTGCATAATTTCAAGAGAACAAGTTATTTAAATTTTGATTAATGGAAAAGGAAGTTTTCATCCATGAGAAACAAAAGCAGTAAACCATTTTCTACTCTTTGCTATCTCTTACTTCTATAAACAAAGTTTCTCAGCAGTGGTGACTATCAAGAATTTGAACAAACCATTCCGTTCAAATTATTGCTACTTCAAAAAAGTTACGGTTATAGCTGTGGTTGCTTATGAGCTAGTCTTTATTTGGAAGTTTTATCCCAAATTCAATATTGAATATTTCCCTGAGTACCTTGTGTTTTATTTTTCTTATAATATAAAGAAATTGTAATTAATGTCTTTACCAGTGTGCCTTATAAAATGTTATCATTGTATGCATGTGTTAGAAAATGCAAATTTACTCATTGCTCTACGGGATTAATGGAACAATTTTCTCTGTGTGAGAATCTGAACTTTGGTTAACTCTGAAGCTCTGTTTCCCTGGCAACCTAATAAGAATAGAATGTCAATGTTGTTTCTAGGCAACATTGCTTATGATAAAAATGCCCCCTAATTGGTAAATTATATTTGCATTGTTAAAAATTAAAAACGAATTATAAATTCCTTGATGGGGAGCCATAGCTTTGGACTTCCCATAGTGCAGCAAGTATTTTTCTGGGCATGTCTCTTGCCCAGAAAACACTCAAATCTATGCTTATAGAGTTATTGTAAGAGATACTGTGGGTAATATGGCTTTTAAGCCTGTGGGTAATATGGCTTTTAAGCCAGGGTGGTTTCCACAGCCACCCGATGTGGGTCTCATCTCCTTGCATCTGAGATGTCACGTAGAAAGAGGCTAGCTCTTCCGTGGTTATTAGATTACTGCAAGGAGTCCCGCAGAAAAGGAAAGTGTGATGCTGCCCTAATGGTGAGAAGTAGTTCCTATACCATGGCCTTCTAAGTAGAGGCATGCCATATATCATCTATGAAAGTCTTACGAGTTCGAACATTTAGCTCAGACTGAGAAGACCCCTCATAGGGCAATATTTAAGTATTTCTTTCTCACGCTCCTGTGAAAGGAGCTGCTGCTGGTGGCTGACAGTTCCCGCCCTAAGAGACAGGGGACTTTTTTCCATTTCTATGGAAACTCTCATCTCACTATTATTTTCATTATATATGTCCATATTTTGCTATTTTTCCGTTTTGGTCATTGAACTATAAACTTGCTCACATTGGTAAAGAACTGTGGGTGCTTCCGTAAGGCTATAGTGGGGGATCAAGTCTTGGTAATAGGTGAGAACGGCAACATGATAATACAAACACCAACTCCCGTTATATTCCAAACATTGTTCCCAATTCTCTTTATATATTAACTCACTTGATCCTCAAAGGAACTTTATAAGCTATTTACGTATCCATTTTACAAACGATGAAACTGAGACAGAATTAAGTAACTTGACCAAGTTCATATAACTAGCAAATTGTGGGGCTGGGATTCAAACCCAGGTAGTTAGACTTTTTAGAACCCAAGCTCTCAGGCACTGTGCCTAGTGTACACATCCTCATAATGACAACTACTCCTGCCATTTGTGTCACACACTCTGCTAATGTTTGTGCTGAATGTTATCTGTACATTGATGTATTTCATCCTCCAAAGAGCCCCATTAGAAAGGCGTTCTTGGATGTCAGCAGCATGGTGGCGTTGGAAGACCTCCAGGCCTCTCCCCTTGTAGTTACAACAAGTTGGACACCTATAATTCAATAAAGGATTCCCTGCTCAACACAAAATACGTCTAAGACATCGCACATTGAGACATCTGAAGGTGGGCATAGCTGAGCGAACAGTGAAGATGAGATGGGGAGTGATAAGGACAGAGACAGAAGCCATGCACAGTCCTATGCTTGCAGCAGCCCCAGTGGAAGTGATGGCAGTGAAGGGTCTGGGTGTGACCCCCACTGGGCAAACCGATAAGCAGAGATTTCTAGTTGGCCCAGATGGCTGGCACACATGGAGGCTGGGCCCACGGTCAGGGGCAGAGTAGCAGTGCAAAAAGTCGCAGCGTACTACAGCCCACCAGCACTGGAAAAAGAATTCTGCAAATGTGGGCACGCACCCACCCCATTCCTTATGGCCTGCAGAGCAGTAAAATCCTCACTCAGCAGATTGCAAAAGGGCTGAAAAGAAAACTTTCCAGGCTAAGTGGTCTGTGTGCATTGCATCTAAACCCACTAGGACAAGCAGAACCACAGACACAGGAACCTACCCACCCTCACCCATCCCTTACCTATGGGCAGCAGCCTGGTAGAGGCAACTGGGTCAACTCAGAGCAGTAGTGCCAGTGGCTTCTGGCTACAGAAAGGTGGCACAGGGAATATACAGACCAGGAGACTCATAGCTTGCCACTTCCAATCCACTGGAGTGGCACCCTGAGACCAAGGTGACCCCATCATAAAGGGGTCGCCCACCTCCTCAGGGAATACAGTGACACCACTCCACAGAAATCCCAGAAGACCCAAAAGTGCAGTTAAAATAAAACTTGTGCTTCAGCGACACCTACTGGAAAACGAAAGAAAGACCTCTACTTATCAACTTGAGAAACAATGAAGTACTGAATACTTTTTAAGAAGTAAATTTTATTCCCACAAATTCGCAAGTGAGAAATAATCCATAAAGCACAATGAATAACCAACGTAACAAGGGAATTCAGAACGAAAATGAAAATCTCCAGAATATAAATTCAAAGACATGGAAGAATGTTATCTAAATGACAAGATTGCAGTTCTGAAAAAAATAAATGAGATAGGAGAAAACTCAGAAAAACAATTCAATGAACTCAAAAACAAAATCAACAAACAAAAGAAGTACTTCACCAAAGAGATTGAAAAGATATAAAAAAGAACCAAGCAGAAATTCTGGAGCTGAAGAACTCAATTAACGAGATGAATGAGCAAGCTTAGGAAAGAGAACAGGCCATATGGAGGAAAGAATTAGTGACATAGAAAATAGAAATCTAGGAATGATTCAGGTGGAAGAAGAGAGAGAATTGAGAGTAAAAAAATAAATGAGAGAACTGTATGAAAACTATCTGACTCCATTAGAAAGAACAATATAAGAATAATGGGTATACCAGAAGAAGAGAGGGAGAAGGGAACAGCAAACCTAGTCAAACAAATAATCAATGAGATTTCCCAAACTTATGAAAAGAACTGGATCTTTGAATCCAAGAAACTAATAGAACACCTAATTATATTAATCCAAAAAGCCCTTCTCCAAGGCACATTGTATTAAAACTGTCAAAATTTAACAACCAAGCTAGAACTCTCAAGGCAGCCAGGGAAAAGAAGACGTTAACTTATAAAGAAAAGCTCATTATGTAATCATTGGATTTTTCAGTAGAAATCCTACAAGCCGGGAGAGGGTGGACTCAAATATTAAAATAATTGAAAGAGAGAAATCACCAGCCAAGAAGAATGGATCCAGCAAGTTATCCTTTAGATATGAAGGAGAAATAAAGGCTTTTCCAGACATACAGAAGCTGAGGGAATTTACCACCCCAAGACTTACATTAGGAGAAATACTGAAAGGTCTCTTTTACCTGAAATTAAAAGGCAAAAGGATGCAAAACTATGAGTAAGATGACCAACAGGCAGACAGAAGCAGGAAGTTGCAACCCTTGTTCAAAATAGACCATTAAACACTTAAATATAATGTAAAGATTAATAGAGGTTAAAAACATTTTCAGAAAGAAGATAATAGCTACTACAACTTGATGATGAACTCACAGCACAAAAAGGGACAATTTGTGACAACAGAAACAAAAAGGGAGTAGAGGAAAGAACTGAACTTGCACAGATGAATGGAGATAAGATGCAATCAGTTAAAAAAAAGGACTGCTGTATAGATGAAACTTTCTTTTACATAAACCTAATATACACCAAAAAAATCTGGAAATGAAACACATAACATAAAAAAAGAGGAAACACACAAAAAAACATAGAATACCACTGAACTAAAATACCAGATAGAAACACAAAGAAAAAGAAACAATGGAGACACAGAACTACCAGAAAACAAAACATAAAATGGCTATAGGAAATCCTCATGTATCAATAATCACACTAAATGTAGGTGGACTGAACTCATCAATTAAAAGGCAAAGAGTATCAGAACGGATCGAAAAACAATACTCAAAACATATGCTGCCTTCAGGAGATACATCTCAGATGCAAGAACAAACATAGTCTTTAAGTGAAGGATTGGAAAATGATACTCCCAGCAAATGGCATCCAGAGAAAAGTGTGTGTGTTCATACTTATATCTGACAATATAGATTTCAAGATAACAAGGTAACAAGAGACAAAGATGGTCATTTTATAATGATAAAGGAGGCAATACATCAAGAAGACATAACACTTATTAATGTATGTGCACTCAACATGGGATGACCAAAATATATAAAGCAACTACTAACAGAACTAAAGGAAGAAACTGACATAAACACAGTTATAGTAGAGGACCTAAATACCTAGTTAAGAGCAATGGATAGATCATCCAAATAGAAAATCAATAAGGAAATATCAGATTTAGATGACACATTAGACCAAATGGACATAATTGACATTTACAGAGCTTTACTTCCCAGAACTTCTCTAGTGCACATGTAACTTTCTCAAGGATAGACCATATGTTGGGACACAAAACTAGCCTCTACAAATTTAAGAAGACTGAAATCATACCAAGCATATTCACTGACTACAATGCTTAGAAATTGGAAATCAACTGCAAAAAAATGGGAAAAACCACAAATATGTGGAGATTAAACAACATGCTACTAAACAACTGGTCAAAGAAGAAATAAAAGAAGAGATCAAAAGATACAGAGAGACAAATGAGAATGACAATACCACATACCAAAATTTGGGGGATACAGCAAAAGTGGTAATACGAGGGAAGTTTATATCATTACAGGAAATCTCTATCAAGAAACAAGAAAAATCTGACTGTATCAATTACAACCAAACCACAGAACAACCATCACTGAGAATCACCTGAAGTCTAGTGAACCAAAACCTCACAACTAAGGACATATAGAAAAAAACACCACCTCGAGACTGATAGGAGGGGCAGAGATGTGGAATGGGCTGGTCCCACACCCAAGTGTGACCATTAAAATCAGGAGGGCTATCTCAACTGCAGAGGTCCCCCCTGAGGAGCAAGGGGTCCTAGCCCCTCCTCAGCCCAGGGTTTCAGTGCCACAGAGAAAAGCCCCCATAACTTCTTGCTGTGAAAATCAGCAGAGATTGTGGCTGAGTGATCTGGAGAGCAGCTGAAGTCGCAGGTGCTCCTCTTAAAGAGCCTATGCACAGACTTACCTGCTGATGGACTCACTTGCTCTGAGCTCCAGTGCTGGGACAGCAGTTCAAAAGGCAAAAGGCACCACAGACATAATGGGGAGGAACTGAATTGTCCGGCTTCAGGTAAGGACTAGAGGGGCAGCTTTCTCCCAGAAGGAGGAGCTGGCAGAAGCCTTTGTTTCTTTGTTGAGCCCTCCCCCCTTCCTGTGTGCAGATGAATGCAGACTCAGGCACGTGCCATATCCAAGTCTCCATAACACTGGCTATCATGTTTCATCTGCCCCACCCTAGTGATCCCCTAAAACCACACTTCACCCAATTTTCAGGCACACCATAGCCACTTCCAGTGGTTTTTCCGTATGAACAGCCTTCCTTGGCTCATGCTGTGAACTTTCCTAAAATCTCTCAAAGATTTACAAAACCCAAACAAGCAGCATTTAGCTTCGGCTTATCCGGTACCTCTGGCTGAGCAGCCCTGAGCCTGGCACTGGCAACAGCCAGTCTCAGTTCATGGCTTGGCCTCTTGAGGCACCTCCAAGCACAGTTTGGGTGGTGGCCATAGGTAGATTACTTTGTGGCTCATGTCAGATGGCCCAGGGCAGGGCACAGCCTGAGGCCAAACTTGGCCTGTGGTGGGGCTGCCCCAGAGCTGCCACACCTGGTGGCCAGCTTTAGACCCAGCTGGAGCATCACCCAGCCACCTACAACTATGACACACCCAAAGGACACATTGGGCAGGCACCAGAGCCCTGCTAAAGTGAACCTGCTCTGTAGGGTCAGCCCCTGCACAACAGCTCCTCCACTGTATTCACAGCCAGTCCTAACAACCAATTAGCCTGTGGGTCATTCCCTACCATTGATGTGCAAACAGCAATCAGGTCTCAACTACAACAGGAGTGCACACACAACACACACAAGGGACACACATGGAGCACCCAACTCTCATGACCAGGGAGACTACACCACTGGGTCCCATTGGACACCTACTATATATCGCCACTCTACTAAGACTGGAGGGCATAGCAACCTTATATAGAAACAAATACAGGGAGGTAGCCAAAATGAGGAGACAAAGAAACACTTCCCAAATAAAAGAACAGAACGAAGCTCCAGAAAAATAACTAAACAAAATGGAAACAAGCAAACTACCAGACGCAGAGTTCAAAACATAAAAATGGAGACAGGAAACATAAAAATGGAGATAAAATAACATAAAAAAGAACCAATCAGAAATAAAGACTATAAGAACTGAAATGAAGAATATGAGTACATTAGAGGGAATCAACAGTAGATTAAATGAAGCAGAGGATCGAATCAGCGATTTAGAGGGTAAGGTAGCAAAAAACACCCAATCAGAACTGCAAAAAGAACATCAAATCCAAAAAAATGAGGAGGCTTTAAGGGGCCTCTGGGACAACATCAAGTGTACCAAGATTTGCATCATAGGGGTACCAGAAAGAGGAGAGAGAGAGAGAGCGCAAGGTATTGAAAACCTATTTGAAGAAATAATGACTGAAAACTTCCCTAACATGAAGAAAGAAATAGATATACAAGCCCAGGAAGCATAAGAGCGTCCCAAACAAGATGAACACAAAAAGGCCCACACCAAGACACATAATTAAAATGCCAAAGGTTAAAGACAAAGAGAATCTTAGAAGAAAAAGATATTTCATGAAAATGGAAACAAAGAAACCAAAAGCTGGGGAAGCAATAGTTATACCAGACAAAATAGACTTTAAAACAAAGTGACAAAGAAGGACACAGTAATCCCACTTCTGGGTAATTATCCAAAGACACCCAAAACGCTACTTCAATGGGATGTGTGCATCCATATGTTAATTGCAGCATTGTTTACAATGGCCAAGATGTGGAGGCTGCCTGGTTGTCTGTCGAAGGATGAATGGATAAAGAGGAAGTGGTACGTATATACAATGGAATATTGGCCAGGGAAGGAAATGGGTTCCCGCCACCTGCAGTGGCATGGATGGACCTGAAGGGTATTGTGCTGAGTGAAGTATGCCAGACAGTGAAAGACGGATGCAATCTGATTTCGCTTATATGTGGAATCTAAAGAAGAAAATAAACAAACAAACAAAACAGAAACAAACTCATAGATACAGAGAACATTTCGTTGATTGCCATATGGGAAGGGGTTGAGAATGGGTGAAAAGGGGGACAGGATTGTACAAATTGGTTGTTACAAAGTAGTCATGGAGATGTAGGGTATAGCATAAGGAATATAGTTAATAATATTGTAATAACTATATATGATGTCAGATGGGTACTAGATTTATAGGTGATAGATGAGAGGGGGTTTGCGGACAGGGTGAGAAAGGTGAAGGCATTAAGAAGTGCAAATTGGTAGTTACAAAATAGTCATGGGGATGTAGAGTAAAGCATAGGGAATATAGTCAATAACATGGTAATAATTATGTATAGTCAGGAGGATCATTGCTTAAATTATATAAATGTCTAACCACTATGATGTACACCTGAAATTAATATAAAATAATATTGAATGTCAACTGTAATTGAAAAATTAAACTGAATGGGAGAAGATATTTGCAAACGCCTTTGATAGGGTACTAATATAAAATGTATAAAGAACTCATACAACTCAACAACAAAAAAACAAACAATCTAATTAAAAAATGGGCAAAGAACCAGAACAGACACTTCTCCCAAGAAGACATAAACGTGGCCATTAGATATAAGAAAAAAATGCTCAACTTCACTGGCTATTTGGGAAATGCAAATCAAAACCACAATGCACGACCACCTCACACCTGTTAGAATGGCTATCATCGAGACAAATAATAAGTGTTGGAGAGGCTGTGAAGAAAAAGGAACCCTCATACACTGCTGGTGGTAATGTAAATTGGTGCAGCCACTATGGAAAACAGTATGGAGGCTTCCTTAAAAAATTAAGACTAGAGCTACTCATATGACCCAGAAATCCCTTTTCTGGGTATCTACCCCCAAAATTTGAAAACATTTATGCATCAAGATATCTGTACCCCTATGTTCACTGCAGCATTATTCATGCTAGCCAAGTCATGGAAACAACCTAAGTGTTCTTTGATGGATGATTGGATAAAGAAGATGTGGTACATATATACATACAATGGAATACTACTCAGCCATAAGAAAAGATGAAATACTGCCATTTGCAACAACATGGATGGATCTTGAGAGTATAATGTGAAGCGAAATAAGTCAGATGGAAAAGGACAAGAACCATATAATTTCACTCATATGTGAGATATAAAACAGAAAACAACAAATGAATAAACAAAACAAATTTCAAAAATTCATAGACACAGACAACAATATGGTAGTTACCAGAAGGGAAGATGGGTAGGGTCAAATATATGGTCACGGTAGGAGACTAGACTTTGGGGGATGAGCACACAATGCAATATACCGATGATGTATTATAGACTCGTACACTTGAAACTTTTATAAGCTTATTAACCAATGTCATCCCATCAATTTAAAAATAAAGTCATTCTCTAGTTGAAAGATGAGAAAAGTGACGCACAGATACATGAAGGACTTTGCTATGTGATATTGTTTTGTGATTTACAGATAGGAAATTCAGAACAAAGTCCAATACTCCCAGATTTCAATTCTGTGATTTAATGAATTCTGTGCAATGTCAATTTTTTTTAATTTTATTAGTTTCAGGTGCGCAAAACTTAGACGTTTATCATTTATATCCTTCACTGCAATGTCAATTTTAAAGATATTAGAATTTAATGGGTGTCAGAATGTATGGCAGAGCCCTCCCCAAATCCTAAACATCATTAGAGTCCATAGAAAGCCAAGAAAGAGGACACAGGGTCTCCTCTACTTCAGTGTTTCTCAATGTGTGTGTTGAGGAATATTAGATCTAAGTGATATTAATAGGTAGATGGTAAAAAAAAAATTGTTCTGTGTTCATGTAGATTTGAGAAACATTAAATTAAATTACTGGCTCTCAACCTGGGAGAGTTTTGTTCCCCAGGAGACATTTGGAGATGTCTGGAGAGATTTTGGTTATCATAACTGGAGAGGATGGTGCAGCTAAACTGCCAATAGTGCATGGGACAGCCCCATACAACAAAGAATTACCTGGCCCAAACTGTCAATAGTGCTGAGATTAAGAAACTGTGCATTAAATAATGTTAATTACACATTTCTGTCCTATATAACCAAGGAAACCTTTGTTGTGGGATATCTGCTATGATTAGGATTCTGTGAAAAATAATTATGTGTCTTGGATGGTAGGAAGGACTATATAAACATCTACACTAGGCTTGGATCAGATTACTTTCTAAATGATTAAGTTGGTTCCTAGGTCATTTCCAACCCTGTTATGTCTGGATATATGACAATTTAGTAGGTAATGATTTAATTTTGTTCAAAATCTTGTAGAACCTGGAGCAGTGGTTCTCAGCCTTGGCTGCTAATTAGAATCACCCAGGCCTTCTCCCAGAGATTTACTTAATTGGTTTCTGGTAGAGCCTGAGCTTTTTAGAGAAATACTTTAAAACGCACCAGATGATTCCAGTATTCAACCAGCTTTGCACGCCATGGACTTAGGGCAGCAGTTCTCCAGGAAGCCCTAAAGGACTTGTTACAACATAAGTTGTTAAACCTCCAGAGTTTCTGATTCGGTAGGTCTGGAGTACAGCCTAGGAGTTTGCAGTTCCTACGTGCTGCTGTTCCAAGGGCCATACGCTGAGAATCATTGGCCCTAGACCTTCTCTTATTGAAAAAACTTGGAGGTTTCTTCTTAATTATGTCTTTATTTAATTTTTTAGGTAAAAAGGAGTTTCCCATCAAATATTTTACCATTTCTGGTTAATCACACCAGAAGTGAAGCAAGCCATTTCTCTTCTCTAGTTTAGATTAGATCTAAACTCATATTGAATCATGATATTGACCATCATCAAATAGATTGAGGTTTATAAATGCAGAACTCAGGAAATGGCTAATGTCTTTCCAGGCACTTGCTTGTTACTTTCATCTAAAAAGTATGTTCGGATCGTAACAAAACTGTATAATAATGAAACTAATAAGAGAACTTAAATTTACAAAGGGCCACATGAGCTTACCTAATTCACGCCACTGCCTTAAAGCAGGTAAGGAATTACTCTCTTGCTGTAGAAATCAGAAACTTAAAGAGATGGGAAGAGAAAATAGGGTAACAAAGACATATGTATACATTCAAACAAAGCCTAAGATGGATATGGTAAAGAAACCAGCTTGACTAAAAGAGTGATTTGTGTGACAGAAAGGAACAAATATGAGACAGGAGGACAGTACCACAAACACCTGGCAGAATAATTTGGATTTAATGATACCAGCAATGGGAGGCTATTCAAAGTCCTTGAATGAAGGCTCTCATGACACAAACCATGTTCCTGCAATTGTGGTCTGGGTAGACTGTTTTAAAGAGGAACAGAAGCATTTTCAGTCCCTACAAAGAGTAATGACAGAGCTGCTGATTTAAATAAGTCACGTTGACATCTTACTGTTTTGGAAAATCAAAGAATTCTAGGAGGAAAAATAATTTTGTAGAAGCCTAATACGTCTACTTTGAGTTATATCTGAAATGAACAACAGGACAATTTAGGACCCACCACAACATTGGGCCATGCAATTTTCTCACTCCATACGATTCTCTTAGATAAGACACATGCTTTTAGAAATGAAAATACATCTTGGAGTCTAAGTTTCATTTCAGAGGGACAGAGACAGGTTCCAAAGTAGAACAATTTGACAAGGGACTCCTTGATTCTACATTGAACAGCAAGCAAACAGCACAGATGTCTTTCTAGTAAAGCATGGTTAAATGCAATTTTATTCAAGACATTCATCTCAGTCTGATTAGTTAACTGTCCAAGGATCTCTGTTTAACTGATTGACTCCTAAAGTCATCTCCTTTATCAGAAAAGTAGGAATTTTATAGTAGCACTTGAACAAATGAAGTTCTTTTTTCGGGTCTTAAAGAAGGTCTATTTTTTCATATTGCTATTTCCTCAAAGAAAGGCCTGGAAGGAACAAACATCCAAAGCAACTATCTAGGAGGTCGCTGAAATTTGAGGCTGAATCTTAAATGCCAAGAGAGGCTGAATAGACAGTCATTAGCATAGGAGTTGTGGATCAAGTCTTGAAATGGATGAGTGCTCTGAGGTGGAGTGTGTGGAGCAGAGCACAGAAGTCCAAGGAGTATATTTGGAAAGTAACCCCTCAGTAATGAACTGGAAAGTCTAAGTAGAATGGGATTATGGAGATCTGTGCACAGGCCTTCTTATTTCTTGCAAAGCTTTTTTTGACCCTGTTGCCCCTTCTATCTATCAACTGGATTGGGCTTGAAGGAAGTCCCTGCTCATCTCTGAGACAATAAGTTCATTAGAATAGTGAGGAAATAAGACCGTTGTTTGGAAACTAGAAGAAGGAATAGATAGAGAGGATATGGCCAACTGATACACACCATTATAAAGGAAGTTTAAGAGAAGGAAGAAGTTTTAAGTTAAATGGAGAGCAGGGTCAAGAAAAAGCTTTCTACAAGCTAAAGGGAAGCTCTCTGTAAGTTAAGAAGAGGTTCTGCACATGTTTAGATGCAGAGGAAAAGCAGCCAAAAGCTAGGGGGAAAAGTGAGGTGAAACTTCTTCATCTCCATTTGGAAGAAAGCATGAGAGATACACTCAGGAGGAAAAAAACACACTATCACACTATGATGATTTTCAAGTGAAGGTACAGAGAGAGACCATCTTGTCACCACTTTTTTGTTGTCGTTCATTTACAAATAAAGTTCAGTGGTTCACAGACATTATTGTATATTAGAATCACCCAGGGAGCCTCTTTAGCTCTAGAGTTCTGGTTCTGTGTTGGACCCAGAAATTTAGATTGTTAATAATCACCCCAGATGATTTCGATCGATGCTGGTGATCCAGTCTTTGAAAAGGATTGGCTCCATGCAAAATAGTGATGTGTAGAGGAGCAAAAGGCTTCGGGGTTTGAGAATGAGGATCTTAAGTAGATAGGAATCTATAAATAAAAAAGGATTTCTAAGTGGCACTGAGCACCAGTACTTTAAAATTTAACATCATGGATCACACCTGCCACCTTCTAGAAGAGCCTTTGGTAGCAGTAGATCGACCCACAAAGAGTGCATTTCCAGACATGCACCAGGGTGGTGGTGAACTGTCCTCGTTTTCAGGTTGTTTTGATGCCTAATGCCAATGAAACATCTAAGGTTGATTATAGTTTCAGAGACAAGTTGAAATTTCACATTTTGGAGAGAACCATCTCAAGAATGTCCTAATTATACCTTCAGCTGTTGTCAAAGAAAGTTTTTAAATGTTTTCCATACCTTGCCAGCAACATATAATTCCTGGCATTTTCCCAGACATTTCTGGTATGAGTTCATTAGAACACAGACAAAGAGTCAGATAGTGGAATCAAGTAAAAGCTGCCATTTATGCACTGAAGTAGGAGAGAGGCCTTCGAGACTCTCTTCCCTCCCTACAGCACAGTCAGGCCTCCCCACCCTGGACCAGCTTCCCCTGTGTGCTCACATGAAGAGCTCTTGGTTTGGGTTTGCTTTCATTCTGGTCTTGTATGCCTTAATTTTTTAAAAATAGATTTTTAAACTTAGCTGTTGTTTTTTAATTGAGAACTAAAAATGATTTATGCCAATAGTTCTTCATTTTTTTATTAATAGACCCAAAGCATATGAGAATTTTGTTCTAATTCCTTAAAAACGTACCATACATATGTACCTAAATTTGCTTACATATAACAATCTCAGGGATTTCACAGATGACTGAGGGCTGTTAAAGACCATGAGCTTTAGGTTCAGAATGCAGAGGTAAGGACTAACAAGAGCATAGACATGGGAAACAATTGATTTTCACTGGAATGTTCCTATGTAATCTTTGTTAATACATATAATATTTGCATAGTTTTAACATAGAAGCAATTGGGAGTTTTGTTTTCACTTAACCTTTATCTTATTATTCTAAACTACCATACAATCTTCCTAAATTTTATTTTCCTAAATTCCTAAATGCATTTCAATAACTTGCTATATGACAATATATTTCATACTTGTGCTACTATTGAATATTTAATTTGCATCCTAATTTCCGTGTTAAAGCTAAAATTACAGAGAATATATTTGTGCCTGTAGGCAGGTTTGTATTTTAAGAAGTTTTAGAGAATTAGCCCTTTCTATTCTCATTACTTTTTTCCTTCTATCTCTACTCCTGTTTATATCCCATTCTTGCTTTTCTTCTTTACTTGATCGATTTCCTGTAATGCACAAGGTTAAAGAATGCTCTTGATGACAGTTGAAAGAGGGATATCTTGAAAAAACAATTTCTCAATAATTATTTTATGTGATAAATTGGACATATTTTTAACTTAATCTGGGTCTTGATTCTAATTTTATCAAATTCATATTTTCGTGCTTTGATCTTTCTCATAATTCTGTCAATACTGGGTAGTATAAACTCTCATACACTACTAATATTGAGTAGTTTACAAAGAGTTAATAATAAATACAAATTTATTTCCAGGTAGCTTTCATATAGGGCTATTATTGTGTTTTAGAAAACTGTAATTGATTTGTTTTTGTAAAAATCATGTAACTGAAATTATCAAGGATATTGCCAAGGTTGTGAAAACTTAAAGAGCTATATAATAAGTCCAACTCTTGTTAAAAGAAACTCCCCTTCCTTTTCTTGGGCAATTTATTTAATCTAAAAGTATTTTTTCAGAATTTTAAAAATTTTAAGTATTTGTGTTCCAGAAATGTTTTATCTCTTTAAAATAAAAATTAATGTCATTGCTTGATTTTATATTAAATACTTTATTCACTTGTCCCAATTTTTTATTTGTTCATAGAGTTGTAAATTATGAGAACATCAATAAAAATGACTACTATACTATTAGCAAAAAGGCAATAACACACATTTATAATGACAACATTGAATTTATCGAAATTGATCGATGGGAACAGGAATATCTATATCACAGAGAACTCATTAAGATTCCCATATTTTCACTTTTCCGGAAATGGAAGGCTTTTAATGTGTGGAAGAAGAATGTGCGTTCTAAGAAAATCAATGGATGTCGAAAATCTCTACAAAAAAATTTGTTCATTGTTAATCATGTATGTATTTATTAATCACATTTTAAAAGAATTATTCACAGAAAGCAATGTGTTTATATAGACTGTCTCTGAAATGGGATATTTTATCTTTTTAAGAGAATTCACTATTTTCATCCTGTCATCATTTAAGAGTCTGACGGTCTAGTACATTTAACTAGGGTTGCAAAATGCAAACGCATGAGAGTTGTAAGGCTCTCTTTAATTAGAAGCAGCCTCAGACGTTTGGATTCATGACCCCCTTTTGTTGTTGATCAAAAAAGTATATCCTTTTGAGCAGAATGGGCTGGCAACCCCTATTACTTCCTCTCATCTTTGAGACACTCTGGACTTTATGCTCCAAGATAATTTGGGGGTTTGTTTACATGGGCCAATACCTCCCAATGTTTCAGATGTTTTCCTCTATCATGGATTCAGACAGAAAGGGAAAATTTAATATTTACTTTGGAGGATGGGGTAATTATGGGGAAAGTAACTGTTAAAGGGTGTGTGGCCATATTTAAAATCTCTACCCACTCACCAAATTTCAACTTGCATTCGTTTTCTACTTGGCCCCTGAGATGAACTGGAATCACATTAGTGTCATGTGCAGTATACTGGGTCCTCAGTTATCTATTTCTATGATGCTGAGTCCCTACCTTTTCAAATCAGAAGCCCCAAGTGTACTTTCTACTGGTCATTTCCTTCACTTTGCATATGGTCATCTGAAAGATTGTTATCAAGATGTCAGTCATACAATAAAGGAACATTAAAGGAATGTGGCTAACAAAGATATTGCAAAACAAATATGTAAGCTGCACCATCTCAGGTCACCCATTCTGAGTTGTGGAAAATATTTTACTCCTTCTTGATATTAAACTCAACCCCTAAACCTCTCATTTGATAAAAGATCCGTCAATCATTTGAACCTGTTTTACTAGATTTTTACCACTTTTCATCCTTTACCATGTTGTAGGCACTGTACATTTCATAAATTTGTTATTAAGTATGTAAAATTGTTCTTCCTGAATTTGTCTCCAAAATTACCTCTATCAATCCTTGAGGCTTGTTCTCTTGTTTTGTGTACGGAGAATCATCATTCTCTCTGTCCACCATTCATACCAATTGTGTGTTGGCCTTGATAGTATCTTCTTTTAAATGTAGCCCCAGCAGATTAAAGGTTATCATCTTTTAAATCTTAGATTGACCTTAATAACAGACCCATTGTGTTGGCTTAAATAACTATTAGATGTTCTCATTACCCGCACATTTACCACTAGTCTTATAATTGGTTAATATGGGGGGCCAGGAAGGGGGTATAGGTTGAAGGAAAAGTTGGAGCTGTCTTTGAAATTTTTATTTTTGTGACTTTCTTTTTTTAGGAACCAACCTCATTGGCACCTGTGCCCGCATTTCTTTATAACTTTATTGAAATATTATTCATGTACTATACAACTCACCCATTTAAAGTATACTGTTTAATAGTTTTACTATATTCACAGAATTGATTAATCATTAGCACAGTAAATTTTACAACATTTCTATCACTCCAAAAAGAAACCCCATTAGCAGTCACTCTCCATTTTTGCCTAACTCTCCCTCACTCCCACCCCAGCTCTAGGCAACCACTGGTCTACTTTTTGTCTCTATAATTTGCCTACTCTGTACATTTTGTATAAATGGAACCATACAATACATGCTTCTATGTGAGTGGCTTTTTTCACTTAGCATAATGTTTTCAAGATTCATCTATGTTGTAGCATAGCATTTCTTTTTAACTGGCTAATAATATTCCATTGTATGGATATATGTATTTTATTTCTTTATCAATCTATTGATGGATATTTGGGTTGCTTCTACTTTCTGGATATTATGAATAATGCAGCTATGAATATTCATGTACAAGTTTTTGCCTGGACATATGTTTTAATTTCTCTTGGGTCTATACCTAGGAGTAGAATTGCTGGGTCTTCAATAACTCTATGTTTAACCTTTTGAGGAACTGCAAAACAGTTTTCCAAAGCTGCTGCACAATTTTACATTTCCACCAATGGCATATGAGTGCTTCAGTTTCTTCATATTACCAGTATATCTGTCTTTTTCATTATAGTCATTCCTGCTGGTTGTGAAGTGGTATCTCATTATGATTTTTATTTATATTTCCCTGATGGCTAGTGATAGTGAATATCTTTTTATGTGCTTATTGGCCATTTGTATATCTTATCTGGAGAACTGTTTATTCAGATAATTTGCCCACTTTTAAATTCAGATAATTTGCCCATTTTACTATTAAGTTATGAGTTCGTTATATATTCTGGATACAAGTCTCTAATCAAATATACGATTTGCAAGAATTTTCTCCCATTTTATGGATTGTCTTTTCATTTTCTTGATGGTATCCTCTGAAGCACAAAAGTTCTGAATTTTGATGATATCTGTATTATCCATTTTTTTCTTCTGACGCTTGTGCTTTTGGTGTAATGTCTAAAAACAAACAAACAAAAAACAGTTGCCTAGTCCAAGGTCACAAAAATTTACCCCAAAGTTTTCTTCTAATAGTTTTATAGTTTTAGCTCTAACATATTTAGGTCTTTAATTCATCTCACATTAATTTTTGCTTATGATGTGAGGTAGGGGTCCAACTTCATTCCTTTGCATGTAGCTATCCAGCACCATTTGTTGAAAAGACTATTCTTTCCCTATTAAATTGTCTTGGCATCCTTGTCAAAAACAAATTGACCATAAATGTTTGATTTTTGAACTCTCAATTCTATTCCATTGATCAATATCTATTCTTATGCCAGTAACACACTGTCTTGAATACTGTAGCTTTGCAGTAAGTCTTGAAATTAAGAAGTATGAGTCCCCTGGATCCCTTGAATTTCCACATGAATTTTAAAATCAGCTTATCAGTTTCTACAAAGAAGCCACTTGGGATTTTGATAGGAATTGCTTTAAATCTGTAGATCAATTTTGGAAGTATTGTCATTTTAACAATATTATCTTTTCTGGTCTGTGAATATAAAATGCCTTTCTATTTATTTAGATCTTCTTGAATTTTTTTCAACAATGTTTTGTAGTTTTCAGAATATATCTTTTGCACTTCTATTGTCAAATTTATTCCTAAATATTTTATTCTTTTTGATACTATTGTAAGTGAAATTGTATTAAATTTCATTTTGGATTTTTCATTATATATATAGTACACATGAGGAATATACATAAATAGTGTGTATATACATATAGTGTATATAATTAATTTGAATATTCCTTTGTAATTAAGATCCTTCGTAATTAAAATCCTTCGTAATTAAAATATAGCAATATATACATATTTTATTTTATTTTTAAACGTGTTTATTAAAATATAGCTAGCATGCAATATTATATTAGTTTCAGGTGTATACAATAGTTACTCAACATTTATATACCTAAAGAAGTGATCACCATAAGTCCAGCAACCATTTGACACTGTACAATGCTGTAATAATATTATTGACTATATTTCCCATGCTGTACATTACATTCCCGTGATTTATTTGTTTTATACCTGGAAACTTGAACCTCTTATTCCCCTTCACCTTTCCCCCACTTTTTAAAATTTTCAATTACAGATGACATTGAATATTATTTTATATTAATTTTTCAGGTGTACAGCATAGTGGTTAGTAGACATTTATATAATTTAAGAAGTGATCCCCCTGATTAGTCTAGTACTCCCCTGGCACTATACATAGTTATTACCATACTATTGACTGTATTCACTATGCTTTATTTTACATCCCCATGACTACTTTGTAACTACCAATTTGTTCTTCTTAATCTCTTTCCCTTTTCCACCCACCCTCAACTCCCTCCTATCTAGCAACCATCAAAATGTTCTCTATGAGTTTCTTTCTATTTTGTTTGTTTATTTTATTCTTTAGATTCCACATAAGCAAAATCACATTGTATCTGTCTTTGTCTGACATACTCCACTCAGCACAATACCCTCCAGGTCCATACATGCCACTGCAGATGGCAAGAACCCAATCCCTTCCATGGCCCCGCAATATTCCATTGTGTATATGTACTACCTCCTCTTTATACATTGATCCATTGATGGACACCTAAGCTGCCTCCATATCTTGGCCATTGTAAACAATGTTGCAATGAACATGTGAATGCACACATCCCCTCAAAGTAGCATTTAATGTTTCTTAGGATAAATACTCTGAAGTGGGATTACTGAGCCTTTCATTGTCTCTTCTTATAGCCTTTGTTTTAAAGTCTATTTTGTATGGTATAAGTATTGATACCCCAGATTTTTTTTTTCATTTCCATTTTCATTAAATATCTTTTTCCACCCCTTTACTTTCAGTTTGTGTGTGCTTTTCGATCTGAAGTGTCTTGTAGGCAGCATATGTAAGGGTCTTGTTTTCTTATCCATTCAGCCACTCTATCTTTTGATTGGGGCATTTAATCCATTTACATTTAAAGTAATTGCTGATAGATATGGAGTTATTGTCATTTTATTATTCATATTTCTTATCTTTTCTTTTTCTTTCTTTTTTTTAAAGTTTATTGGGGTGACAATTGTTAGTAAAGTTAAAGTTACATAGATTTCAGGTGTACAATTCTGTATTACATCATCTATAAATCCCATTGTGTGTTCACCACCCAGAGTCAGTTCTCTATCCATCACCATATATTTGATCCCCTTTACCCTCATCTACCAACCCCCTCCCCACTCACCCTCTGGTAACCACTAAACTATTGTCTGTATCTATGAGTTTTTGTTTATCATTTGTTTGTCTTGTTCTTTTGTTGTTTTTGGTTCATATACCATATATCAGTGAAATCATATGGTTCTCTGCTTTTTCTGTCTGACTTATTTCACTTAGCATTATAATCTTAAGATCCATCCATGTTGTCATAAATGGTCCTATTTCATCTTTTCTTACCGTTGAATAGTATTCCATTGTGTATATATACCACTACTTCTTTATCCATTCATCTATCGAAGGACATTTTGGTTGTTTCCATATCTGGACCACTGTAAATAAAGCTGCAATGAACATTGGAGCACACGTGTCTTTATCTCTAAATGTTTTCAGATTTTTTGAGTAGATACCCAGGAGAGGGATTGCTGGGTCATACAGTAATTCTATTTGTAACTTTTTGAGGAACCTCCACACTGCCTTCCATAGCAGCTGCACCAGTCTGCCTTCCCACCAACAGTGTATGAGGGTTCCTTTTTCTCCACAGCCTCTCCAACACTTGTTACTATTTGTCTTGTTGATGGTCGCCATTCTAACTGGGATGAGGTCATAGCTCATTGTGGCTTTTATTTGCATTTCTCTGATGATTAGTGATGTTGAGCTTTTTTTTTCATTTGTCTATTTGCCATTTGTATGTCCTCTTTGGAGAAATGTCTCTTCAGTCCTCTGCCCATTTTTCAACTGGGTTGTTTGTTTTTTTGTTGTTGAATTGCATGAGTTCCTTGTATATTTTGGATATTAGCCCTTTATCAGAGGCATTGTTTGCAAAAATCTTCTGCCATTCGGTTGGTTGCCTCTTTATTTTGCCGATGGTTTCTTTTCCTGTGCACAAGCTTTTAAGTTTGATATAGTCCCATTTATTTATTTTAGCTTTTACTTCCCTTACCTTTAGAGTGAAATTCATAAAATGCTCTTTGAACCCAAGGTCCATAAGTTTACTACCTATGTTTTCTTCTATGCAGTTTATTGTTTCAGGTCTTATGCTTAAGTCTTTGATCCATTTTGAATTAATTTTGGTACGTGGTGACAGATAGCAGTACAGTTTCATTCTTTTGCACGTGGCTTTCCAATTCTCCCACCACCATTTATTGCAGAGGCTGTCTTTGCTCCATTGTATGTTTTTAGCTTCTTTGTCAAAAATTATCTGTCCATATTTATGTGGTTTTATTTCTGAGGTCTCAATTCTACTCCATTGGTCTACGTGTCTGTTTTTCTGCCAATACTATGCTGTTTTGATTATTGTAGCCCTGTAGTACAAGCTAAAGTCAGGGAGTGTGATACCTCAGACACTGTTCTTTTTTCTTAAGATTGCTTTGGCTATTCGGGGTCTTTTGTGGTTCCAAACAAATCTGGTGATTTTTTTTGTTGTGTTTCTTTAAAAAATACCATTGGGATTTTGATGGGGATTGCATTAAATCTGTATATTGCTTTGGGTAATATGGCCATTTTAACTATGTTGATTCTTCCAATCCATGAGCACAGAATGTCTTTCCATTTCTTTGTGTCTTCTTCAATTTTTTTTTAAAAATGTCTTACAGTTTTTATCATATAGGTCTTTCATATCCTTGGTTAAGTTTATTCCTAGAAATTTAATCTTTTTGCTGCAATTGCAAAAGGAATTTTTTTTATTATTTCTTTTTCTGAGATTTCATTGTTAGTATACAGGAATACAATGGACTTTTGTACTTGGATTTTATAGCCGGCAACTTTACTATATGCTTTGATTGTTTCTAATAGCTTTTTGGTGGAGTCTTTAGGGTTTTCTATATATACCATCATGTCATCTGCAAAGAGTGACAATTTAACTTCTTCATTCCCAATTTGGATGCCTTTTATTTCTTTCTCTTGCCTGATTGCTCTGGCGAGGACTTCCAACATTATGTTGAAAAGCAGACGTGACAGGGGACAGCCCTGTTGTGTTCCTGAATGTAGAGCAAAGGGCTTCAGTTTTTCACCATTAATTATGAGATTAGCTGAGGCTTTGTCATATATGGCCTTTATTATGTTAAGGAATTTTCCTTCTATACCTATTTTATTATGTGTTTTAATCAAAAATGGATGTTGTATCTTGTCAAATGCTTTTTCTGCATCAATTGATATAATCATATGATTTTTGTCCTTTATTTTTTTTTTATGTGATGTATCACATTGATGGATTTGCAGATGTTGAACCATCCTTGTGTCCCGGGGATGAACCCCATTTGGTCGTGATGAATAATCTTTTTAATGCATTGTTGCATTCGATTTGCTAGAATTTTGTTTAGGATTTTTGCATCTGTATTCATCAAAGATATGCATCTGTAGTTTTCTTTTTTTGTGCTGTCCTTACCAGGTTTTGGTATCAGGGTAATGTCGGCCTCATAAAATGAGTTAGGGAGTACTGTCTCTTCTTCAATTTTTTGGAAGCGTTTGAGCAGGATTGGTATTAGATCCTATTTGAAGGTTTGGTAGAATTCACTAGTGAAGCCATCTGGTCCAGGACTTTTGCTTTTGGGAAGATTTTGGATGACTGATTCAATTTCGTTACTGGTGATCGGTCTGTTTAGATTTTCCAGTTCTTCATGGTTCAGCCTTGGAAGGCTATATGTTTCTAAGAACTTGTCCATTTCTTCTAGGTTATTGAATTTGGTGACATATAGTCTTTCATAGTATTCTTGGATGATCCTTTGTATTTCTGTGGTGTCCGTGATAACTTCCCCTTTTTCGTTTCTGATTTTGTTAATTAGTGTCTTCTCTCTTTTTATCTTAGTGAGCCTAGCCAAGGGTTTGTCAATTTTGTTAATCTTTTCAAAGAAGCTGCTCTTTGTCCCATTAATTTTTTCTATTGTCTTTTTGTTCTCTATTTCATTTATTTCTGCTCTGATTCTTTTTTTTTTTTTTTTTTTTTTTTTTTTTTTTTTTTTTATTAAATTTATTGAGGTGACAGTTGTTAGTAAAATTACATAGATTTCAGGTGTACAATTCTGTATTACATCATCTATAAATCCCGTTGTGTGTTCATCACCCAGAGTCAGTTCTCCTTCCATCACCATATATTCGTCTGCTCTGATTCTTGTTATTTCCTTTTTTCTGCTGACCTTGGGTTTCACTTGTTGTTCTTTTTCTAGTTCTTTAAGGTGTAATGTGAGGTTATTTATTTGGGATTTTTCTTGTTTCTTGAGATAGGCCTGTAATGATATAAATTTCCCTCTTAAAACTGCTTTCGCTGTGTCCCAAAAATTTTGGTAGGATGTATTTTCATTGTCATTTGTTTCCATGTATCTTTTGATCTCTCCTCTAATTTATTCTTTGCCCTGGTCATTCTTTAAAAGTATGTTGTTTAATCTCCATATATTTGTGTTTTTTCCTGCTTTCTTTTTGCAGTTGATATCCAATTTCAAAGCTTTGTGATCAGAGAATATGCTTGGTATGATTTCAATCTTCTTAAATTTGCTGAGGCTGATTTTATGTCCCAATATATGGTCTATCCTTGAGAATGTTCCATGTACACTAGAAAAGAATGTATAGTCTGATGATTTAGGATGAAATGCTCTATAAATGTCAATTGTGTCCATTTCATCTAATGTGTCATTTAGGGCTGCTATTTCATTATTTATTTTCTGTTTGGATGATCTATTCATAGCTGTCAATGATGTATTTAGGTCCCCTAGTATAATTGTGTTTTGGTCAATTTCTCCCTTTAGTTCTGTTAGTAGTTGCTTGGTATATGTCGGTGCTCCCTGATTGGGGGCATAAATATTGATGACTGTTATGTCTTCTTGTTGTATCGTCCCTTTTACCATTATTAAATATCCATCTTTGTCTCTTGTTACCTTTTTCACCCTGAAGTCTGTTTCATCTGATATCATTATGGCTACACCTGATTTTCTCTGGATACCATTTGCTTGGAGAGTCAATTTCTACCCTTTCACTTTGAGTCTATGCTTGTCCTTGTAGCTGAGATGCGTCTCTTGGAGGCAGGATATTGTTGGGTTTAGTTTTTTGACCCAATCTACTACTCTGTGCCTTTTTATTGGTGAGTTCAGTCCATTTACATTTAGGGTGATTATTGATGTGTGAGGATTTCCTATCATTCTATCTTTTGATTTTTTTGGTAAGACTGTGTCTCCATTGTTTCTTTTCCTTTTTGTTATCTATTATTTCTGTGTGGTGGTATTCTATGATGTTTCCCTCTGTTTCTTCTTTTATTACAGTATATATTTCATTTCTGGATTTTCTTTCAGTGGTTACCCTTAAGTTTACATAAAAGAAAGTTTGATATTTAGAGTATTCCATTTTCTTCAGCACGCTTACTTTCTCCATTCCCATATTCAGGTTCAGGCCTTTACTCTCCCCTTTTTTATGTTTTGGTTGCCACAAGTTGTCCTTGTTAATAATGGTCAAATAGCCTCCTTTAGTATTTCTTGTAGTGCAGATTGCGTATTAGAAAATTCCCTCAGCTTCTGTATGTCTGGAAAGGTCTTTATTCCTCCTTCATATCTGAAGGATATCTTTGCTGGGTATATTATTCTTGGCTCATAATTTCTCTCTTTCAATAGTTTGAATATTTGGTTCCACTCCCTCCTGGCTTGTAGAGTTTCTGCTGAAAAATCTGATGATACTCTAATGGGCTTTCCTTTGTAGGTTACCGTCTTCTTTTTCCTGGCTGCCTTGAGGATTCTTTCTTTGTCGTTGATTTTTGACAGCTTCAATACAATGTGCCTTGGAGAAGGCCTGTTGGGATTGAGGTAATTAGGTGTTCTATTTGTTTCTTGGATTTGAGGATCCAGTTCTGTCCACAAGTTTGGAAAGTTCTCATCAACAATTTGTTTGAATATATTCTCTGTTCCCTTCTCTCTTTCTTTTCCTTCTGGAATGCCCATTATTCTTATATTGCTCTTTTTGAGGGAGTCAGAAGGTTCTTGTAGAGTTCTTTCATTTCTTTTAAGTCTCAAGTCTCTTTTCTCTTCCTTCTGTGTCATTTCCAGTTTTCTATCTTCAATGTCACTGATTCTTTCCTCCATCTGGTCAACTCTACTACCTAAGCTGGCTATTTCATTCTTCATTTCTTCTATTGAGTTCTTAATCTCCAGAAATTCTATTTGGTTCTTTTTTAAAATTTCAATCTCTGTGGTAAAATATTCATGTTGGTCTTTGATTGTGTTTCTGAGTTCATTAAACTGCCTTTTTGTGTTTTCTTGCATCTCATTGAGCTTTTTAAGAAATGCAATCTTGAATTCTCTGTCATTTAAGTCACATATTTCCATATCTTTAAGTTCATTTTCTGGAGACTTTCTACTTTCTTTCTGAGCTGTCTTGTTGCTTTGGTTATTCATGGCAATTAATGATTCATTATTTCTCTTCCTAGTCATCCGCAGGAGTGTGTTCTGCAACAGGTTGATAGGAAGAGGTCTTTGTTTTGTTTTCCAGTACGTGTTTGTAGAATGTTTTATTTTCTCTCCGACTGCAGCCTTTTTTTCTCTCTCACACTGTAGTGTTATGTTTTCTCTGCACTATTCCAGCTTCTCACACAATGGGGAGATTCCCAGGAAGGTGGGCTTCTCCTCTGTTAACACTTCACCTGGGTCATAGGGCACCGTGTCCCTGTGGGTATACGGAGAGCTTTTGAAGTTCCAAAGCTCTTCCTGCACCAGATTCAGAGCCTGTGTGTTTCAGCAGTTCTGTTTACTCCTGCAGGGATCCACCCAGATAGGTGGGGACAGGGGTATGGTAAATTGTGAGAGGTGGCCCAGAGCAATGGTGGCGACCACCACCACAGCTGGTCCTGCTTCCAAAGCTCCCTCCCCTTTGCTGGTACCAGCTGGACTGCAAATCTGTGTCTGCAGACCACAGCTCTCAGAACTGCAAATATTCTGTTCTTTTGATCTGACCCTGCTACTGTTCCGCCTCTAGCACTGGGCAGGTGGGGGCGGGGCAACCCTCGGGAGGGTAGGGAGGGGGTGGCTAGTCTCAGTGCCTAAGGCTTCCATTCTCTGTGGCAGTGAGGGCTTAAACCACCGTTTTTGGCCTTCTTCCCTCAGTCTTTTCTCCAAGGTCTCTGCCATGAGCATTGGGTTCAGCCATGTTATATGCTGTCCCCTCAGCCCTGTGGGCCATAAACGGAGCCCTAGCAGTCTGAGTTCTTCCTTCTCCCACAGCTGCGGTAGTTCTGGGATGCAGCGAGCTTGGAGCACTGAGCTAGGTCTGCGTCCTGCACCCCCGTGTCTCTGTCTCCGCACTTCTCCCTTCCTTCAGCCCCCACTCAAGTGATTCGCCCATCTTTAGGTGAATTCAGTAGTGAGACTCTTCATCTTGCCTGTCTGCTGTGCAGGAAGTCCTTTGTGGAGTTATAGTTTTTCAATTTGTTGTAAATTCCAGGGGAGATTTCCAGAGGCTCACCTCACACCGCCATTTTGATGACTAAGATTTTTCTTTTTCTTAAAGAGGTCCCTTTAACATTTCATATTATACTGGTTTGGTGGTAATAAACTCGTTCAGCTTTCTCTTGTCTGGGCAGCTCTTTATCTGTCCTTTGATTCTAAATGACAGCCTTGCTGGATGGAGTAATCTTGGCTGTAGGTCCTTGCTTTTTTTTATCACTTTGAATATTTCCTGCCAATCCCTTCTGTCCTGCAAAATTTCTGTTGAGAAATAAGCTGACAGTCTTATGGGAGCTCCCTTGTAGGTAACTAACAGCTTTTCTCTTGTTGCTTTTGAGATTCTTTGTCTTTCACCTTTGGCACTTTAATTATGATGTGTGTTGGTGGGCCTCTTTGGTTTCATCTTGTTTTGGACTCTCTGTGCTTCCTGGGCTTGTATGTCTACTTCTTTCACCAAGTTAGGGAAGTTTTCTGTCATTATTTATTCAAATAGGTTTCAATTTCTTGCTCTCTCTCGTCTCCTTCTGGTACCTCTATAATGCGAATGTTTGGTATGCTTGATGTTGTCCCAGAGGCTCCTCATTTTTTTTTTTATTGGGGAACAGTGTGTTTTTCCAGGACCCATCAGCTCCAAGTCAAGTCATTATTTTCAATCTAATTGTGGAGTCATTGTTTTCAATCTAGTTGTGGAGAGCACAGCTCACTGGCCCATGTGGGAATGGAACTGGTGATGTTGGTGCTATGAACAGTGTGCTCTAACCAACTGAGCCAACCAGCCGCCCCCTCCTCATTTTTCTTTTTTTTTCTTTTTGCTGTTCTGTTTGAGTGTTTACTGTTACCTTACCTTCTAAATCACTGATTCGATCGTCTGCTTCATCTTATCTACTGTTGATTCCTTCTAATGTATTCATTTTAGTTACTATATTTTTTATTTCTGATTTTTTTATGCTGTTTATGTCCATTTTTATGTTTCCTTTCTCTTTGTTGATATTTTCCCTGAGATCATGGAACATTTTTATAACCAGTGTTTTGAACTCTGCATCTAGTAAATTGCTTGTCTCCATCTTGTTTAGTTCTTTTTCTGAACCTTTGTTTTGTTCTTTTATTTGGGAAACGTTTCTTTGTCTCCTCGTTTTGGCTGCTTCCCTGTGTTTGATTCTACATAATATGTAGGGCTTCTCTGTCTTTCAGTTTTAGTAAGACAGCATTACATACCGTGTTTCCCTCAGATTCAGACCTAACCGGAAAATAAGTCCTAGCATGATTTTTCAGGATGATATTCCCTGAACACAAGCCCTAATGTGTCTTTTGGAGCAAAAATTAATATGAGATCTGGTCTTATTTTTGGGGAAACACAGTAGTAGATGTCCTGCACATGCAGCTCTTCTGCATTTATCTTCCAAAGTTAAATGTTTCCCCATAGGCTTTCTGACTCAGTCACCAACTCCCAGATGAATAACATTGATTTTACATCTCTGAAGTACTGGCACTAATTTCAATGCAACTGGCAAAAAACTCAACTTAAATGACCTTCAACAACAACAACAAAGAAAAGCTCATATAATAAGGAAATTTAAGGGGTGAATACCTTTATGCATGTCTGATTACAGAAGTTCAAATGATATCTTGTCATCTTTATTTTTTTCCTCTTTCCATCTTTCAGGTCTATATATCTGTGTCTGTTTCATTCTCTGTTGGGCTCTTAAAATGAACACCACCTGCCGCTATAGTTACTGCTGGCTCTTTTAATAAAAGGAGAATATCTCTTGCTGGAGATTCTGGGGAGAACATTTATTGGCTCAGCTTGGCCACATGCCCAATCCTGAACCAATCACTGCACAGCTAGGAGTACTTTGATAAGCCAGGCCTAGATATGTGCCTATTCCTCATTCCTCTGATGAAGAAGGAAAGGAGTCAGCGTTACCAAAACCATGTAATGAGTTTCCCCAAAGAAAGAGGGATTCTATCACCAGAATAATTGTAGGTAGGTCAGAGAAAGTATCCTGGACAGCTAAAATTATAGCTATCTCAATTTTTTTACATATTTTACATATTTTTACATATTGAAACCCACCATCAAAATGACAATCCTGCTGATAACTTAAAAGAATGCTTAATCTTTATCCCCTTCAATGTTTACTGTTGATATAACAGCCCAAGAATGAACCACCTAATGCAGATCTGCTGAAATTTGCTAACAGCAGAAACAACAAAAGGGGCTGGGGACAAAACACCTTCAATCTCTCTTGTTTTCACAACAGCTTTCACATTTGTCCTTTATGCTGACAACCAGGTATTTAGGTTATAGACAAAATGTGAAAGCTGTTGTGAAAATAAGAGAGATTGAAGGTGTTTTGTAAATATAAAATATAAAAAATTCTTATATTTTCTCTTCCAAAAAATTCCCCACTGTCTAACTCTCACTTTTTGGAAGACCATCAATGTCAGTTATGCTTTCCACCTGGATCCTTACTATTTGCCCCTTTACTGAATAGAACTTGTATTTTTGCTTCAAGGACTTTCTCCAGAGTACTGCACACTCCCTTGCTTTCACTGCTCCATTTGATTACATTCTCATCCTACTCCTGTTAGCTTTTTTAGTTTCTCATTTCAATTCATGGACTTAGCCTCTAAACTTTTGCTTCTTTTTTATTATGCGAATTCCCTCATGAGATGAACCTTAAGGACTATGTGACTTCCCAGGTATTTTCTCACAAATCTCTCTTCATTTAGGACTCTACTAATTACAATTTCCCTTTATTTGTACTTAGAATAAATGCACTAAATGTTGGTTTGAATAACTGTTGTTTGTCCTGTTTTGGAAACTCCTAGAAAAGTATATAATACACAAACCAGTGTCACATACAAATAAATTAATGTTAATTTTATTTATATAATATAACTGCTCCTCCTTTAATTAGATTAGCAGTCAGACAGATGGCCTTAAAACATTCTTAGAACATATTCCTTCAAAGCCAACAGCCTAGAACTCTGATTTATGATGGTGGCATAGAGAAAGATTAAGATTATATAACAGAATTTCACAAATATTTTCATTCATTCTCCCAGCTCACATTGCAAAATAGGTTTTTTAATAGTGACTGAATTTTCTTTTTCTAAAATTTTTTTCTTTAAGTGTGTTTTTCCAGGCCCCATCAGCTCCAAGTCAAGTAATTGTTTCAATCTAGTTGTGGAGGGTGCAGTTCATAGTGGCCAATGTGGAGATCGAACCAGCAACCTTGCTGACAGTACCACACTCTAACCAACTGAGCTAACCGGCCGCCCCCCTTTTTTAAAAAATCTTTATTAAATTTATTGGGGTGACACTGGTTAGAAAAATTATGTAGGTTTCAAGTGTACATTTCTATAATATATCATCTATATATTACATTCTGTGTTCACTATGCATAGTCAGTTTTCAGCAACTTTTTATCCACTGAAAATTTAATTTGTCTTTGGTCTATGTCATAACCTCTTAGATCAATAGATGGGCCCCTCCATTATCATGGTGACTAGACATTGTAAAGTCTTAAAGGTAACACAAAGAATCTTTTTGTGGCCATTGGACAAACCTAGTGAAATTTAAGATTTGCAGATCCTCTGTTACTTGCCCTCAATTTCATAGCAAAAAGACATGTATTCAAAATAAAAAGAAATAAATTCAGACAAATCTGATAATTCAAAGAATACTTTTAGAACAAAACTTTAGAAGTGTTCCTGTTTAATATATGCACTTGTATTTGTAGCTAACGTAACATACAAAGCTATTTATTTTTCTTAATAAGTATCCTTGCTTTCCAAATATCTTTATACTTTTAAAAAACAGGTGTGTTTTTTTTAACTAAATGATGACATATTCATCTTTTGATTCAGTATTTGCGGCCAGCTCTTCTTAAAATAAATGACCTGTGTTATCAATTGAGTTTTATGAGACTTTGTTATATTGGAAAAGGTCACACCTTCACCCTGAAAGAATTTAGGACTGTACAAGCCATACGGCTAGAAGAGGTAAGGAATTTTGTCTGTAAGTTCTAAGATTTTTTTTTTTCCCTATCATTGCTACTTCAGTATCACTAATTATACATGTCATCAACGTGTAGGTGACTGAGCTCCTGAACGAATTTAGAAATGAGGCGAAAGATGTGGTCGGGAAAGCTTGCCGCCTTTCTCTGAATGCTGCTGGATTTACTCCTGATGACCAGACGTATAAGGGTAGGAAGGGGGAGAAAAACTTTAATAGATCAGAAGTGGTGGCTTTCTAATTAACTCTTTTTATTTTACTTTTCTTAAGTTTAAATGGTTACCCTATTTTTCAATTCTTCCATACTTGCTTAATAGATTATAAATTCAATGTGTATTATAGAGGGGGAGAAATAGTAAATGGTGCATTTTCCTTGCATTACCTCTGCTTGTGTGTAGTATTTTTAAACTGGTTACAGAACCTTTATTTCATGAGCATTTTATAGTGGACTCAGAGCTTCGGTGCTTAAAGGTATGTCCAACCTACTAGCACAAACAATAGGTTTGTTAAAATAAAAGGACTGGATAGATCTCAGGATTGGCCCCAGCTGGCATGGACTCTAAAGAATAACTAAAATGCAGGTGGAAAAGGGAAGGAGGTGGCATGGCACACAGGACATATCCTGTTAAAGAGCATGTTAATAAACTGTGTACTGTCTTTTGTTGAGTTGAAATCCTTTGATGTGAAATTATTTTGGTTAACTGGACCGTTTTCTGGAGTTTAAAATACCTCATGAACCAAAGTATTGTGTTATTTTTGAATTGCATTTGTCTTTTAATCCATATTGGAGGAAAAAGTGGAACTTTTACACAAGAATTCTTGTTGTGTCTTTTGCTGTTCTTAGGTTATGGTAAAATGCGAGACAGTGGAGGTCTCCTTGACATGACTGCTTATGCAGAGTCTGAGAAAATGACATACACAGAGCAGGCCAGCAAAAGGAATCATTGCATGAGGCTCACATGGTAAATGACTATTCTTTCTTTTAAGAAAAATTAGGGCGGGGCCGGCCCGGTGGCTCAGGTGGTTAGAGCTCCGTGCTCCTAACTCCGAAGGCTGCCGGTTGGATTCCCACATGGGCCAGTGGGCTCCCAACCACAAGGTTGCCAGTTCAATTCCTCGAGTCCCGCAAGGGATGGTGGGCTCTGCCCCCTGCAACTAAGATTGAACACGGCACCTTGAGCTGAGCTGCCTCCCGGATGGCTCAGTTGTTGGTTGGAGCGCAGGCTCTCAACCACAAGGTTGCCAGTTCAATTCCTCGACTCCCGCAAGGGATGGTGGGCAGCGCCCCCTGCAACTAAAATTGAACATGGCACCTTGAGCTGAGCTGCTGCTGAGCTCCCGGATGGCTCAGTTGGTTGGAGTATGTCCTCTCAACCACAAGGTTGCCGGTTCGACTCCCTCAAGGGATGGTGGGCTGCGCCCCCTGCAACTAGCAATGGCAACTGGACCTGGAGCTGAGCTGCGCCCTCCACAACTAAGACTGAAAGAACAACAACTTGAATCTGAACAGAACCCTCCACAACTAAGATTGAAAGGACAACAACTTGACTTGAAGAAAAAGTCCTGTTCCCCTTCCCCAATAAAATCTTAAAAAAAAAAAAAAAGTAAAATTAGGGCATCCATCTTTCTCAAGTTTCATTAAAAGTTAAAGCCTTTATCAAAGGATTCACTAATAGTGATGAGGGATGAAGATGATGTGGTAATCTGAATGCATGCCTCAGAAGCCTGCACTCCTCCAACTGCCTCCCGCCCCCACCCCAGCAAAGCAGCTGCTGGTAGTGGGGAGCTGGTAGAGAGTGGAGGCTGTATCTCAAGACCAAGAACTCCTCTTTGATCTCTAAGTCTTTGTTTTCCACTAGCCCAGCCTGGATCATGGAGCAGGCTACCGTACAACATCAGGCACACAAAGATTTGTACACAGCTGCATTGCCACACAAAGGCAGTCTCCCTAAGGCAGGTTTTGCAAATGGGGACCAAGGAGGAAAGTCTCTCTTCCAGGGCCTCACCGGGGGACTTTCCCTCATTAGGGTTAACTCTGCCATTTGCTTACCCAACTGGGTCTTAACATTATTCCAGAGTTTGGATTTCATGTTATTCTAAAGCCTCAATACTACAAATAACTCTTGCAAACAAAACCACCAAGCATTATCTGAAATGTATGTGACACTATAAAACACTGATTATTGTTACTCAGTGCTCACTAACTTAGTCCAAATTTACACCTGTCTGTTTAATAAATGTTAATTGGTGCACCAGTTTATATATGAGATTAATATGTTAATAATGTCTGTGTCACAACAGAAGTCAGTGAAGCAGCCTCTGAGACCACCATCATAAGCCTACAGGTACTAGAAGCCCTTTGGGCTCCACTTACGCAGAATAAACAGTCATTCTCAATGCCTTGCTGACTCAGCCTGCATTCTAGCACTCAAGTAAAGACACATAAAATTTGCATCTTTGGGTTAACAATTGCCATCAAACAACATCAATCCAATATCTCGTAGTTCACACATGTACCTTTAGAATGTAAGTTATCGATGTGTATTTACTGATTTCTTCTTTAAAGCATCTTAAAAAAAAAATCTTATGGCCTTTTTGCCTAGATGAGTTAGGTGCTTTTTCCATACCAAATACATTGCTCATTAATATGCTATTGAGTAGTTTGAACACCTAGCTAAATTGATGCTATATATTTGTGTTTTAAAATGAAGAATGTCCAAAAATAACTCTTTTGGACAATAAATCTCTGATATTGTAATGTAAATGAAAATTAAAAGAGAAATGATAGTTTAAAATGTAAATATTTGTTTTAGAGCTACTTTCAAACACATACAGTGAATATAGAAAACTAAAGCTGTATTTTATTTTATTTTCAAGCTTTATTCGTCTAAATGACTACCTAATTGAGAACACAATGCACGTCCTAACAGTAAATTCTGTTAACGCTCTTCTGAATCATCTCACTGACAAGCTGAAACGAACACCTTCAGTAGATGTCATTCAGAAATGGATTACTGAAGAGAAGCCTGAAGTCACTGATAAAAAGGTATATTCAGATGAAATTAAGAAAATTCATTGGTTAGCATTTATTGAATGCTTACTAGGCACTATGGATTATGCTATTTTCTGTGTACTGAAAAAACAGGGGAACGGATTAAAGTATTTCACAGTATAATGAGAGCCTACTGTGTGCAGATGGAATGGCAGAGTGAAAATCAGCATACCAACAAATATCTAATAATAGAGAAAGCATCCGTTGTGCTGAATATTGCTCTCTCTCTCATAGGAATTTGCTAAAGGTTATTCATGTGTTCATTTGACAAAATATTTCTTAAGTACCTACTCTATCATTGGGTGGACCAATCCCTACCTTAGGTATTGGGTACATAGTGATGAAAAGCATAGACAGGATCCTTGTCCCCAAGAAGCTTATAGTTTGGGGTCATCGTGGGCAGGAACTGGCAGAGAGAAGCAGTGGGAGTGGTATAAATGAGAGGCAAGCAATAGTTTAGAGGTGAGAAGAGGCAAATCAGGAAGCAAACCTTTGTGCTTTGAGTGGATAACTCTTGGGAGGAAGTTGATCTTAGAGACACAGAGTAATTTGAATTGTTTGAAATGTAGTAGTACAAATTTGAGTGAGTAGTCTCATCTCATATAACTAAGAGAGAAATCATATTATCTCATATCCACGTTTCCCAATAAGCTTTCCCCAACTCTATCCTGGGTAATAACTTCATGCCAGATACCTAAAAACACTGCAAAACATGCTTTCCTGGTTTCATCAAGCTTCCTACCTCCACATTCCAACTTCCTCCCTAGGAAACTCAACTATGCAGTTTCAAGGATGGATGATGCTCTTTGCTATAGTTTCCTTTACTCCAAAAGTTGAATTTTAGTTGTATACTCCTTTTCATTACTTCCTCTCCACCCCTGTTCTCAATTCTTCCTTTTTCTAAATACTGTCACATTTATTTTTCTAATTATGAAAATAATACACGCTTAGTGCAGAAAATTTGAAAAACACAGAAATATACAAAGATAAATCATCCTCTGCTATCCAAAGTTAACTATTTCCAAGGGGGAAAAGAGTACCATACTTTACTTACTGATTTATCACCTGCTTCTCCACTAGCAATACTTTATGAAAAGTATCCCAAGTCAATATGAATTTTTTCACACAATATTCTCACATAGAAATGTACTATACATCTTGTAAATAATAGTAAATAATTTTCTATTATTGATCACTTTCTCACTGCTCCAAATAACGCTACAAAGGACATCCTTCTCTATACAGGTAACCCCCGTATAACATGGTTGTTCGGTTCCTAAAATGCTGTGTTATGCGAATCCGTGTTATATGAAACAAAGAACTAGTATAAAAAAGGGGGTTAGGTTCCCAAAATTTTTTTAAATATACTATTATATTTTTATAATTAAGAGAAATATCTTTATTAAAGCAATTTTCACCAAAAGTATAACATAATAATATGCATTAAATAATGTTTTCTTTGCCATCACTAGTAAGCTTTTATTACGTTCTGTGCTGTTCAGGGATTTCTCTAATTCTCAGACCGTGTTAGAGTGAAACCGTGTTCTAGGATGTCCTGTTTTCCGATGGTTTTCCCCAATTCTCGAACCGTTTTAGAGCGAAACTGTGTTATAGAAGTGCCGCGTTATGCGGGGGTTACCTGTACATTTTTCACACACATCTGATTTTTTTTTCCCCTTAGAAGAAATTCCTAGCTGTGGAATTGATGAGGGAGAAACATGCTCACTTGTTAAGGCTTTGATTGATACTGATGCATAACTCTTCAGAAAGTTTTGTGTCAATTTACAAACTTCCTAACGTTTGAGAATGAGCTTTTACCCACGTGCACACTAGATAGTATCATTCATTTTTATCTTTGTCAATCTAATGGATGCAAGTAGTATATCACTGCTTTTGAATGTTAATCATCCTTTAATTGCTGCCCCAGTGCAGGAATAAGAGCATAGGTGTGATGATCAGAAAGATCTGGGTCTGCCACTTACTACTCAGTGTGTCCTGGGTGGAGGACGTTGACTGATCATTTGTATATTTCTTTTAAGAAATGTCAGATTATGTCCTTTGCATTTCTATTTGTGTATTAATTATTATATTTAAGTACATTTCTCTTTATGTATTAATTATTAAGTACATTTCTATTTATGCATTACTTATCTTATTAATATATATTTCCATTGAGTTTATCAAGTATATTTCTATTTAAATATTACCAGCCTTCTATCTGCTCTATACATTACTAATATACTTTTCCAGTTTGTTGTTTGCCTTTTGTTTTGTTGATAGTGTTTTTTCAAGGAGAGAAGTTTTATATTGTTGTGATAGTGTTTTTTCAAGGAGAGTTTTACATTATGTAGTTTTTCAATATTTACCTTTATTGTTTAATTTCTATGGTAATATTCTTTGAAAGCCATGCCAACATTATAGAATCAACTAAATGCATATGCTTAAGTTTATGTGCCTCTTGTAATACAGAGGTCTCCTGTTTTATACCTTGCTACTTGTATAACATTGCAAATGTGCTTATTTTAGGGAATGGAAAAGCAGGAAGAAGATGAGTCTCTCATCCCCATGTTTCTCACAGAACTGATTTTGACAGTCCAGTCACTAGTCTTTGAGCCTTCTTTGGAAGATTTTCTGGTATGTGTTTCTTCATATAACATCTGTGTAGAAACACCTTTTTGGAAAATGAAGCAACTGTTTACTGTCAAATGATTGGCAGTGTTGCTGTTGTGGTCACTCCTCCAAAATGATCGTAAGAAAAAGAGAAAGCATTATTCTGTGCACAGTGTTAAATCTACATAAAAACTATCTAAAGTTTAGCACATTTTCTTTAACTTAAGACAGGTTAGGGACTTGGTAGGAATATCATCAAGAGAACACATTCTATATGAAATTTGGAATTGATTATAGGCATCTCTCAATAAGAACCCAAGAAATCACTCTGTGTGTAAGTACCACTTTGGAAATCTTTTTTAAGTATGCTACACCTGAGAAAATTTCGTTGTTCTACTTATCTATTGCTGTGTAATAAGTTACCACAAATTTGGCAGTTTACAAAAACAATCATTTACTATCTCACAGTTTCTGTGGGTCAGGAGTCTGGACACTGCTTAACACACCCTCTGCCTCAGGGCCTCTCCAGGCTGCCATTCAGGCATTGGCTGCGATGAGGTCTCCTCAGAGGCTCAACTAGAAAAGGATCCACTTCCAAGTTCCCTCAGGTTGTTGGAAAAATTCATCTCTATGCAGCTGTAGGACTGAAGTCCCTATTTCCTTGAGCCATGTCAGCCGGGACCACCCTTAGATCCCAGAAACCACCTGTAGTTCCTTGCCATGTGGCCAACTCTATAAGCAGTTTACAATAGGGCATTTGCTTCTTCAAGACCAGCTGGAGATTCTCCTTAAGAAAGGGCCCAATCCCTCCTTTAAAAAGGGCTTTCACTTGATTCAGTCAGGTCTACCCAGCATAATCACCTTCTTGATTAACTCAAAGTCAACTAAATGATTTGGGACCTTAATTATATTTGCCAAATCCCTTCAACTTTCCATATAACCTAGTCATGGTAATGGCAGCCCATCCTATTCACAGGTTTCCCCCCGCCACTATACTTAAAAGGAGAGGACTATACAGGGTGTATACACCAGAGGGAGGGAATGTTGGGAGCCATCTTAGAATTCTGCCTCCCACATTTGTGTACATGCATAGATCAGTAAACCAATCAGAGTCTGTGTTTTCTCTTGTTAGCTGGTATACCATGGCACAAAAACATTAGTAATCAGGCTCTCTAGAGTCTAGTCTTCGCTTTACAATTAATAAGCTCTTTGACCTTGGGAATCCACTTATCTCTCTGGCGTTCAATTTATGCATCTATACGATGAAAAGGCAGATGAGTTTTAAGGTTTCTTCCAATAATAGCAGTCTATGATTCTGTAATTTGTCAGATTACAGATAAATTAGGATATTTACAAGGACAAGCAGACTGCTGGGGTCCCTGTGATTGGAGTCTCACTCAGGAACTCCCACACAGAGAGGCACTGGGCACTTATGTTTCTTTCTGGCCAGAAGATTCTTGTCCTTCACATGGAAGACAGATGCCCTTGTGTAGCAGATGACAAAAGAAGACTTTCCAACAGCAGCTGGCTATTCTCCTTTAGCCTCCAGGAACAGGCCTTGAAAACCTTGACACTCTCCCTGTTCCTGTTGTAGGACCCTACTCCCCACATGGGTATTTTTAATTCCTACATGTGAAGTTGTAGGCCAAGCTCTGGGCATAATCAGTATGTACATGTGTTCATACCACACAGAAGGTTTTACTTCATGTAACACCAAATTAGTCAATAGCAGTATAAACAGGACTATCACACATACATTTCCTAATTTTTCTATTATTTTGGTCATTAGTCTTAACATGCATCCTCATCTAGTTTTCATATACACATAAAGCTTAGTCTAAAGGAAAATTTTATACTTAAGTCTTGACATCTTACATTGGTCTTGTTTGAGTTACCTATAGCTTCCTAATGCTTGACCCAATATTTTTTTCAATTCTTTCTTTCCTGTTGTGATTGACTCTATTTACTGCTTCCACCTCTAGAAATAAGACTCCCACCTTGGTTTAATTTCTCTTGGTTTTACTCTTATGCTAACATTTCTTTCCTTTATGATCCTCATTCTCAGAGCCTATTTTTGTTTGACCTTTGACTACTACTATCGTGTTTCCCCGAAAATAAGACCTAGCCAGACAGTCAGCTCTAATGCATCTTTTGGAGGAAAAATTAATATAAGACCCAGTATTATATTACAGTAGTACCTTGGTTTTTGAACATCTCCATTGACAAACATTTCGGTTTATAAATGCCATGAACCTGGAAGTAAATGCTTCAGTTTTCGAACATGCCTCAGAAGTCGAACACATCACGTGGCTTCTGCTGAGTGCAAGATCCTGAGGCCTAGCTTAAGGATAACTTAAAACAGCTGTCAGCTGTTTCGAAGTTTCAGAACTTGAACGGTCTTCCAGAATGGATTACGTTTGAAAATCGAGCTACCACTGTATATTATATTATATTATATTATATTATATTATATTATATTATATTATATTATATTATATTATATTAAGACCTGGTCTTAAATTATAATAAAATAAGACCGGGTCTTATATTAATTTTTGCTCCAAAAGACGCAGTAGAGCTGATTGTCCAGCTAGGTCTTATTTTCAGAGAAACACAGTATCTTGAAGGGGTCCCTCATCTTCACGTGCTATATACCTTTTGTGGGTCCTTATGTCTGTGCCCATTGTTCTGACTACCACTTCTAGAATGGAGATTTATAAATATGTATTTTCATTCAGTACTTTTCTTCTGAGTTCCAGACTCAGATCTGAAAATCTCCATGATTAACACCAACTCACCAAAATAAATTGAACTTACCATCTTCTTCCAAATCTTCCTCCTCCTTCCATGTCTCCATCTTAATGAAAGGCACTATCCAGATGCCCAAGTCAGCATTCGGGAGTCATCTGACTTTCTGCCTTACCTCTTTGCAATCAGGTCACTGAGTCCTGTCACTTGACCTTTATTTGCACCTCCTCTCAATGGGAACTTCATTATCTCTCACCTGGCTTGGTTTACTCATCTATTCAGGTCTGCCTGCCTCTTTTCCTTCTAATGCATTTTTTACATTGCTGACAGCAAGATTATTTCATAGGCAAATTTGATCATATCACTTCAAATTAAAATTTCTCCATTGCCTATAGTGACATTTTTCAAAGAATGCTCTGTGGTCTGTTGATAAGCATTCTAGGAGAAAGGGGGTTGTGATGTGCATTTGCATATTAACAAATATGAAAAATCCTGGTTAGCAGATCCAGAGAAGAATCCTGTTTAACTTTGTTTAACCCAAGGTTTCTTCCCCAAGTTACATGACGTTAGGACCCTTTTATCCGCAGGGTTGTCCCTGGTCACAATCTAGGGAGCTCGGGCCTATATGCTAACACTGGAACCCAATATCACATACAGGCCTTTTACAAGGGGACCAACTGCATGGTCCTGTTTCTCCACACTTGGCACTTATGCTCCAGCACCTAAATTACTTAGGGTGCCCAAACCTGCCTGCCCCCCTCAGGCCTCTCACATAATAACTTCTAAGGATTGTACTCCTGTCTTGTACACTTGACAAGCTCCTGCTCAACTGTTAAGACTCATTTCAAGAAGTACCTTTTCTTGATCTCGTTTTCTCTAATTAGATTTTGTATTTATTATAAGTTATAAATTAGTTCATGCCCATTGAAGTGAATTTGAAAAAAAAACAAAAAAGATTATTAAAATCATCTTTAATTCCATGTGCCAGAAATAACCCTTTAACATTTTTATACTTTTTTCCAATCTTGTTTTACTGATATACCAAACACATCTAACTTACCATGAAATTTTGTATATACATTTTAAAAAATGGGATATTACAAACCAGTTTTATCGTTCTCTCTATCTCTCTGTCTCTCTCTTTAACTTAGCATTATATCATAAGATTTTTCCCGTGGCATTAATCAATCTTAGGAGACACCATGCTGAAGGGGTGCCTAATTTTCCATTGTATAAATTTATCATAACTTAACAATACTCCTATTTTTAAACACTTAGGTATTTCTCTCATCAGTTTTCATTACAAGTAATGATACAGTAAGTGTCCTTGTAAATGAATCTTTACTTATATACCTAGTTTTTTCTCTTAGGATACATTTCTAGAATGGAAATTGCTGCTTAAAGAATATAAAATTCTAACCCAACCTTTAAACTTTCCCTATTTCTCTTAGGCATACTTTGGCTGGCCTTCCCTTATGACATTTCTGTGTTTTGTTCATACTTCAAATATAGAAGTCATCATAATGTGTTGTGGGTTTTTTTACTTGCCTCACTCTAAATTACAAAATACATTTCCTGAAGACAGGGGCTGTGTCTTCTGATCTGTCATATACTAAAAATCAACACAATATCTGTCATGATTCAACAAGTTATTTATTTTAGCATTTCAAAAAATTCAAAAATATTCATAAATATAACCATATATGTTTACATTTATGTTCATGTTTTTCTCTCTAACAGGATGGTATTTCAGGAGCAATTAATCATTTTCAGAACACTGTGTTATCAGTTCCTAATCTCGTGCCTGATACATATTTTGATGCTTTTACCAGCCCTTATATTAACAACAAACTTGAAGAAAAAACTTGTGGACTTGGCCCAAGCTTATCAGCAGTATTTGATGATGATAAGAATTTTCACACAATTATCCTTCAAATAAAGGTATATTTACTTTTATTGAAACTAATAGTAAAGAAATTAAGTAATATATTTTTGCCCTTTATTATCTTTAAATTTAACACTACTTAATCTCTAAATGGTAAAGTATTGTTTTTGGGTTTTTTTAAAAAGTCCCAGTAGATCAGAGCATTGACTACAGGAAAGGGAGTTAAAAGGGCATGATATTTCAGGTGACATCACTTCTGGGGTAGAAAATAGTTTAAAGCTGAAGAAGAGGCATTATTCAAACATTGGGTGGTGCAAGGAAAATGAAGCAACTAGTGAAAATTTAAGACTCTGCAGGACAAAAAAGAACCAAAAAAATCAGAGTGTACCCAACTCTTCCACCACCCAAAAAATAAAATAAAATCATCCACACATTGCTATACTGACAAAGCAGAATACCCTTGAATTATCTTGTAAATCACACCAAATCCATTAGCTGAAGAAATTAAAATATATTAAATATGCATAAAGATATTATAAAGAGAAAACAAAGTGAAGATTAAAACAGCTGGTGAATATTCCTCCCCTTCCCCTCTAAAACCCACAATACTAAAGCAACACTACAAACTGAAGTAAATATCCTCAAACATTTCAATATATATAAAATCACATTGAATCCAAAATTAAAAATAGAAACTAAGGGGGGAAAGACAGAATCATCTCAGAAATGAAGACTAAATTACATGGTGTCCACGGGAGAATAAACTCAAATGAAAATTGAATAATTAGTATAAAAGAATGATAGGAAAATATAATGAGTATAGAAGAAAGAAAAACAACCATGAAAATGAAAATAAAAGATATTAAGTTGATGCAAAAGTAACTGTGGTTTTTGCAATTATTTTTAACCTTTCAAACCGCAATTACTTTTGCACCAGCCTAATATAAATAAAAAGGTTCAGAGAGAAAATAATTGAAATAGAAGACAAGCAAAGAAGAAATAACATACATGTAACTGGAGTCTCTGAAGGAGAAAAACAAAACAAAGGGTAGAACTAACATTTATAACTATAGTCCAAGAAAAGAAAACCTGAATCAACATATTGAAAGGGCCTACAGTGTACATTGGAAAATTGACCTAGAACTATCAACTCTGAGATATATCTTCTTGAAACCATTAACTTTTAAAACTGCAGAAAAATACCTTGAGGTCTCAAAGCAAAATGACCAAACAACTTACAGAAGTAAGAGAATTAGACTAGCATTAGACTTCTCAAAATCAACACATAATGCAAGGCAATAATGGAAAAGCATTTTTAAATAAAAGTCAAGTGAAGAAAGTGTGAATCAAGAACTTTATTTAGCCAAGCAAGTCCTCAAGTATCAAGGCTACTTGTATAGAGAGATACAAGGTATTTGAAAATACAAGGACCTAAGGAATTGGGTACTCATCCAATCAGAAGATAACTGTGGCAAAAAAAAAAAAAAAACAACTGATCTTCCTGTTGCTGGTTTCACAAGTAAGAAACTTAGAAGTCTCCAGTCCATCCTAAAAACAAGTAAAAATCAGAACAGACTGAAAAATCAACAACTCTTTTTGGATCCATGAGAAGTGAGGACAAAGGGCAAACCACAGGCCCCAAGGCTGGAGAGACAAACAGGTGAATACAGGGAGTCATGGCTCCCGGCAGAAACTCATGAGCAGAACCACTGTGGGAAGCAGTGCTGGGCAGGAAAACCTAGATTGTAATTGATGAATCTCTGGAGGCTCAGTATGAACATTCTAAAATTTAAAAACTCTGGGAGATCCAGTCATGGTGAGGAGGGGCATAATATTGTGATATTTACCTCCAGGAGCTCAACCCGGTTCCCATAGTAAATATTGGAGAAAAATCCCTTCATGCTTCCAGTAGGGAGAGGGGGAAAGGAACCATTTTGAAATATGCCAGAGCACTCTGTTCTTAACAAGGTCTGCCCTCAGGGGGAACTAGCCATCAGGGGAAACTCCTAACCAGAGCCTAAATATCTGAGCCTAACTGACCCGGGACAAGAGAAATAACACAATTCCAGCCCACTCTAGCCATCCTGTCCCACTGAAGGAGAGAGAATAAAAAGAGAAATATATAGGAGGTTCACAGTCCAGAGGTTCACTAAAAGACAGACTTAAGCATAGGACTAAAGAATGTTTTCCCTCCCCCAACACCTCACCATTCCCTTTCTAGGACCTATTTACAGCAGTTCCTTTTACCCAGTACATCATGTCCAGCTATCACCAAAAAATTACAAGGCATACCAAATAGGAAAAAACAAACAAACCATAATTTGAAGATCGAGCAAGCATTGCCACCAGACATGGGCAGGGATATTGGAAATACCACGCCCAGAATTTAAAACCACTGCGATTCATATGCTAAGGGCTCTAGTGGATAACAGAAACAGTATGCAAGAATGGGTGGACAGTGTAAGCAGAGAGATGAAAACCCTACGAAAGAACTGAAAAGAAATGCCAGAGATTAAAAAAAAAAAAAAAAGTAACAAATGAAAAATGACATTGATGGGATAATTAGCAGATTGGATACAGCTGAGGAAAGAGACTCTGAGCTAAAGGATCTATCAATAGAATCCATGAAAACCAAAAAGCAAAGAAAACAAAGGCTGAAAAAAACAGAACAAAATATCTAAGGATTGTGGGACAATTTTAAAAGGTATAACATATGTGCAATGGGAATCTATAAGATTCCAACTATGTGACATTCTGGTAAAAGCAAAATTGTTGCTGTAGACTCAAAAGGTCTGCTTGCCTACACACTCAAGCCAAATAACATACGAGCAGGAGTTTGCAGCAAAGAAAGTAAAGGTTATTTAAGGAGTTGGCACCAAGTCCAGAGACAGGTGAGCCAGTGCTCTCAAAAACCTGGCTCCCTGATGGCCTCTAGTGGCTATAATACATGTATGGAGAACATCATTAATCATGGTTGCTGTGGGCGTTGGGGCCACGAGCTCTCGATTGGTCCCAGCTAAGGCAGAGAGCAATTGATCATGGCTCCAGGTCCTGGTGTCAGTCACGGCATTGTTCTGTCTAGTTTCCAGGGGATGTGGCCTGTGGGGGCGTTCTGCTTTCATGAGTCTGAACAGGAAACATAACTGAGGCCAAGGTGTTATCTTTGTTTGACTAAAACCTTACTCTAGTTTGAGGTTTGGTTATTGTGTCTTGGTCATGGTTGATAGACCGGAAACTTTACTCTTAAGTAAGTTTGACGCTGACCAGAACATAATGTCCTCCTAAGGACTTAATGATTAAAGGGAGTGGACATACCGTATATACACAGGTAGGAGGATCTAGGGAAAGAATGCGACCGAGTTACAGTTCCATCAGGCTACACAAAGCTAACTTGGATTAAAGCAAAATATGTGCTAAAGAAACGAAGTTCTTGTGAAGTTACAAAACCATGGAGACGCTTAAAAGGTCAGTGGTTGCCCAGGATGGGTAGAGGGGGATATGAATAGGTGGAACAGAGAGGCTATTTAGGATGATGAAAACACTCTGTATGATTCCATAATGATGGATACATACCATTATACATTTGTCCAGACCCATAGAATGTACAACACCAAGAGTGAACCATAATGTAAACTATAGACTTTGGGTGATAATGATTGCTCAGTGTAGGTTCATCAGTTGTAACAAATGTACCTCTCAGGTGGGGATGTTGTTAAGGGGTGGGGGGGTGGGGGGGTTGTACATGTGTGTGAGCTGGAGATACATGGGAATTCTCTGTCCTTTCCTCTCAAATTTGCTGTGAACCTAAAACTGCTCTAAGAAACTAAATCTTAATTTAAAAAGACTGATGGTGAACACTTAATATATTTAATTGTAGATCTATCTAAGACTAAAACATAGGTAGAGACAAGGATAGGAGACTAGTATATAAATGTTGTATGTTCTAATGAAATAGAAATAATGCAACTTTAAAAACAAAAAGAAGGGAGAGCATAAGAAGAAAGTAGAATGTTTATTGATTGATTTTGAGATAAGTGAAAATTAAAGAATATCAGTAAAAACCAGAAACTTTATGTGAATCAGAGATTATTTCAAAATAAAAAAGGTTTCAAATCATATTTTGGACATGTTGATGGAGCTTTTCATTTATGGGGCTCCCATTGTTTCATTCTGTCACCTATATTGAGCTGACTATTAAGTCAGCTCAAATGAGATATAAGTTTGACATGTTTCTTCCTCTCAATTTTTAATGTAAAGAAATAAATAGTGGAAACATTCTAGAAGAATACATAAGAACCTATTAAAAGGAAACAAATTAACAAATAACTAAATGACATCAGGGATGGTATCTTCCCTCACTCATATATTCCCAGGTCAAAATATATTGTTGGACAAAGAGAAGGCATTTGTGTTTGCTGGTTTGTTTATTTGTTTAGTTATATTAAATTGAATTCTGCTCAGGAAAATTATAGTTTTATTTGTCTGTCTATTTATAACATTTAGGAAACCATAAAAGCAGCATTTGAATCTGCCCAATTATATGCAGCTACATTTGAAAAGTTCCAGATATTCTTCAAGGAAAACGAAAGTCTTGATTTACAAGCTCTTAAACTTCAGGAACCTGGTAAGTTTTTAAATTTTCCTTACTAATTATTATGAATATCATTCATATTCTTTTTTTATTTCATGAGCTGTTTTTTATTGCCTTTTCTCATACACAAAAATAATTACTTTGATATTTGTCTCATGAACCAGCACTATTTTTTTCTATAAATTGTTACAGTTTCTTTCAACCCATTATTTTATTGTGCTGAAGTAAATTAGACATTCCATCTCTAAGTTTAATACTTCAATATGCATCTCTAAAAAACATGTTCCCACAGAACCAAAATAATATCACATCTAAAAAAATAGCAATCCTTTAGTATCAACATTTAGTCTATATTCAGAAACCCCCAAATAAAGCAATTTGCAGCTGGTTTGACCCAGAATCTAGTCCAAGAGCAGGCACTGCATTCAGTTGTCAAGTCCCTGAGGCTTAATGTGTGTAGAACTGAAGTGACCTGACAGGACGCGATGCCCTGAGAGCTATGGTATAGCACCATGGTGGCAGTAAGGTATGGAGCCTGGCTCTTCAGCACACAAAGGAGGCCTAGCCTCATCCCTTAGATCTTCTACTCATAGGCTTAAGCCCAAGGCCTCCTCTCTCCTGTTACCGCATTCCTCACATTGGATGACTTTCATCGCTCATCAAGTTCCCATCAGGATGAGGTCACCAGACTCCCAGGTTGTCCTTAATCTAGTCCTGCCTTGGTTTGTCAATCCTGTCCCAATCCTGGCAGCAGAGTCTCACAGGTGTTAACTCTTTGTTGGCTGGGACCTTGGAGTACACTGGCCTGGATTCCTACTGCTGTGCTCCTTCTTGTCTTGGAACTCTGCAGTACTTCCTAAACCTCTAAACCCAGTTGTTCGTCAGAGGTTAACAGAAGGTAGCTTTGCCCTTTGGATACCATACCTTACCTGTTATCATATTCCCTCAAACTACCCTGCAAAGAACCTATTACAGATGATTAATAAATGTGTGTTTAACTGAACTCTCAGCCAGAGTGTCCCCTGGCCAGCCTCCAAAAAGATGATCAGGGGACAGGTTCTGGCTTCCTGACGCAATCAGCCATATTTCACCACTAAATTCCTATAAATGTCAGTGTTTCCTAATCATTTCTACACCTGCTGAGCACTTATGACATGATAGATACTGTGCTAAGTGATTTTCAGGTAGCTCATCTAATCCTCACAATTCTATGAGGCAAGTATTAGGATTCTTATTTTACAAATAAGTAAATGGACATATAAAGAGATAAGGAAAATGCAAAATTATGCAGCCAGTAAGTAAGCGGTTTAGAAACACTTTTCTCTGACTTGAAATCTTGTGTGCTTCACTACTCTACACACTGCCTCTATGTCTCAAAAAGAGATAGACAACAGATCTTATTTCTCTTCTGTCAGCTTTACTCTTTTGTTTCTTTTTGGCTGTGTGACCATGGCCAAAGAGAAACACAGTTATTAGATCAATAACCTTCATTGATCTACATTTCTTTATGTATAAAATGAGAGTATTGGACCAAATTGGTGTTTCCCAAACTGGCGTTCTTTGGAACACTATTCTAAAGGATAATCACACAATACCTTAAAAAGACTTTGTGTTCAAACAAGTTTGGAAAATACTAGATTAAGCAATGCTATACAGGTTTCCTTAATGGAGGACTTCTCAGATCATTTGATAGTGGAGGAGGTTTATAAAAAGAGAACAGGGAAACACTAAGGAAATCAATCTGACCCAAATGGAGGAAGGAATTGGAAATAAAGTTATCTAAATTTGAGAGGCCCAGAGGGTACAGGATTTTGAAAGACAAGCAGAGTAGTTTAGTGCTCTACATGTATTAGAAAGAGCTGTTTTTGACCAATAGTATGATAAAAGTGTATTCAAGCATAATCAGGCTTCCCCCGGTTCTGGGTAGATTGGAGAAGGGAGAAAATGGAGACAGGAAGATTATCACAATACAACTGCAGCATATCTCAGATGCAGGCTGACAAAGGCCTCAACCATGACGTGGGGGCAGGATTGGTAGAGGTGGTGGGAAGAGGAATGGAGATAACTTTAGCTATGCGTGATCTCCCGTGTCTCAAACTTTTATTGTTAATATGCTCAAAATGCTCTACTTTGCAGTACCATGTAGGAAACCCTTAGATTAAGCCCAATTTCAAACCGACCTGACTCTAGAATCTAGTCCATTTCAGACTAGATCTCCTAATGCAATTATAATTTTTTTTTGCCTGCCATCTCTTAAGAGGAGCCAGAAAATATATTTACATATTTAATTATCTAATTCTTATTTTAAAACATATGTAATTATTATATATTAGTTTTTTTATTGCAAGAATAAAATATAAGGCATTGTCAATTAATATTTTAAAGTTATACAAAGTACCCTACATATGGATAATAACATTACAAACACATACATAAATTTATTCATGCAATGGCTTTAATATATTTATAAAGCTTCTTCAAAATCTAATTTAATGTATCTTATGCTTTATATGAATTATTCTACGTAGATGTTCAGTTCTTTAGTGAACAACTGGAAAAATATCACAGACAGCACAAGGACGCCACAGCTCTAAAACCCACCAGAAATGTAGGCTTGCTGCTCATTGACACTAAGCTGCTAAAAGAAAAACTAATTCCATCACCTTTGCGATGCTTGGAGGTAACTATGAACTAAGAAAAATTTTTCACAATTTTTTATGGTCTCTACAATTATTTTATGATTTTTCTACTGCAAATAAACCGTATTTTCTAACATTGAAAATATTTAAAATTTACATAAGTCTACTAGGCATCCTTAATTTCTAGGAAAAGTCTCATATTCTCCTTTCTGTCCCAAGCACAATCAGCTTTCAGATGAGGGAAGGGAGGGGACTGCAGGCCTCACACGAGCCTCTTACTCCTTCCTGCTCCTTTTTCCTTTTTGGAGCATTTCAAAGCTTCCTGTAGAAGAGGTACAAATGTGACAGCTCAGTGTCCTCGTGGGAATGCTTGTTCATTCTAGGACATTAAAATCAAGTTTAGGAGATCATTTCCTGATCTGAAACTGTCCCTAAAGATCTGATTATATTTTGGTGAGTTATAGAGCTGAGGAAATTTGTGTTCATTCTGCAATAACTTTCAGGTCTTCTTTGGGGCCAGAATATCTCTATATGTTATCAAATACCTCCAGAAAGACAATGGTATAAAACAGGATATAGCCCACTGGGTAAATCCAGCCTGCCACCTGTTTTGTACGTGTAGTTTTATTAGAACACAACTGTGACAATTTGCTTATGTACAGCATAGCCTGTGGTTGCTTTTCTCACTACAAGGGCAGAGTTGAGCAGTTGTAACAGAGACTGTAGGTCCTGCAAATCTAAAATATTTACTATCTGGCCCTTACAGAAAATGTCTGTTGACCCCTAATGTCATGACGGAACACAGAGCCCTGTATAAAAGACTGAAGACCTGAGTGATAGTACCTGTTCTGTCATGTAATTAATTGTGTGGCCCTGGGCTTTCTTCCAGAGCTTCTTCACCTCTTAAAAAGGAAGAAATACATAATTGGAGCAAATTCAATTTCAACAAGCAGTTTGAGCACTGCTCTATACCAAGTCAAAGAAAACTGATCTCAAACTGGCTTAAGCAATCCATACATTTATGGGCTGTGCATCTAAAAAGACCAGAGAGTGATGGGCATGGGGAAAGTCTGATCTAGTGACTTAGTGGTGTTACCAAGAAGCCAGTTTTCCGTTCTCTCTACTAAGCCTCCTGACTGCCAGCTTCATTATAAAGCTAGCATTTTCTCATTGTGATATGGCTGTCAAAAGCTCCATAGGCTAATTATTTCCTTGTTCATATACAGAAAGAGAAAGAAAGAGAGATTGGGATTCTGAGCATCCATCTCTCTCAGCCTTAAAGAGAAGTCCTGGGCCTCTATCTAATCGGATCAACTAAGGTCAGATGTCCACGCTTATCCAATTACATTGGCCCAAGGACCAGACTCATACTTGCCTATTGATCAATTAGACTTCATCTGTGTTTCCGAAGGAGAGATCAATCAATTTCCCAAACTGCATGACTACCAGACAACATGAAAGGACTAGAATTAATCCAGGAGAGGGTACTATAATGTCCACTACAAAGGGCAAAATAACAGGAAGGGTGCTTGCAAGAGATCAGAGAATTTAAGCAAACATTTTTAATAAGCTGTGCAATCTAGTTTGTTCTGGAAATGATCTTCAAAACCTGTCCTTCTTGTTGGTTCATTTGACTAACAGTGATTTCATGTGTAAAAAAGTCCCTTTATATATACGGCTGCTTCCAATACTTGCTACTTAACAGATGTTCAATTAGGATTTATCTAAAATATATAATAAAATGACAGTAGTCAAGTAGTTATGATTTACATTTTCTTTCCTAGGTGCTAAATTATATGCTTCCTCGTCAAAGCAAGAAAAAAGTGGATGCCATTATCTCTGAGGCACAAGACGCAGAGTATAAACTTGAATTTGTTCCAACGACCACCATAGAATATGTTAACAGCTTAATATTTCTTGATGAAATTCAGGAAAGGGTGAGTTGATTCATATAACTCAATATTACAGATCTTGTAATAAGTAATGAAGACAAAAGAAATTGAGAGATTGAAGGTCAAGAAATCATTGTCAAAATGTCAGAAACCCTTTCAGACAAAGTAAGTGGATGCCCTATATCACAGCACTAATGACAGCTAACATTGATCAAACTCGTACTACTGGTCAGGCATTGCACTACATTTTTTTACATATATTACATTTTAAATCCTCACAAAAATTTAAGAAGTATGGATAATTTTTATTCTTATTTTGCACATGAGGAAACAGGGACTAAAATAGGTTATGTTGTCCAAGATCACAGAACTTGTATGTGGTAGAGCTGGAATTTAAAATGGTGTCTCTGACTGCAAAGCCAGGGCTCTCAGTCACAGTTTAGTGATAAATGGTAATAGAATTGTAATCTAGATATTAGTCATAATGGAAGTCTTGATCCTTAGACTATACGTATCTGCACAATAGCCAGGAACCTGACCATTAGAAATTAAAGAAACCCTTAAATAGAGAGGTAGGGTGGAGAGACAACAGTAGATGTGGGGACTCCAGTGATGCAAATGATGGGGTCAGCTCTCTCTCTCTCTCTCTCTCTCTCTCTCTCTCTCTCCTTTGTCTTCCATATTTTTTTTTCTCTCTGGAAACTTGGTTTCCTTCTCTCAGGCTGCTCCTTTCCTGTGGCAGGCAATCTAGCATTAATTTCAACAGTAAGTTTTTCATAACTTTTGAAATAGAGATAAATTATTTTCTTAAATCACTGGAAATTAAAGATATGTTAAATATAAAAAATATAGAAAGTAAGTAAAATGTCATTAACAACTTGTCTGTTATATGTTGTTCACAGAAGTAATAGTAAAGGCTATTTCATGTGCCTGTAACAGTAACAATTTTATTTATGATTTCAAGAAATAACACCTTCTCAAAGGGCAAATGATTGTGGGTTTTTCTCAGGTTTACCTACACTGCATCCCGGGAGTCTAAAGATGCCAAGCATTTGTTATTATTTGTAGTCAGTAAGCCTCTTTGGACAAATAACCCAACCTCATTTGAGCTAGCTTAGGCCAAAATGGGACCCTACTTAAGGACTCAAGAGTATTTCACAGACCACCCCACACACACACACATACACACACACACACACACACACACACACACACTCACACACACACCAAGAATGGAAGTAAGCTTAGGAACTCAAACAAGAGGAATGAGAAGGCTATAGCAAACCCAGGCAGTCCTCTCCCTCCATCTGTCTTCTCTGCATCTCTCGGAGGCTCTGCTTTGCTTCTCTCCTTCTGCAAGCAGGTTGCTCCTCCCTCTTCATCCCACAACAGCAAACATGGCCACCAGCAGCTCCCAAGGTACATATTGCAAATCTAGCTAGCCACCAAGAGAGAAAGAAAATCTCTCTTTTTTAGGCGCCTCCATCCTGTTGTGTGAACTATAACAGAAAGGTAGGATTACACTGCAGAGGTTAGACTGCTCCCACCCTGTGGTGCAGGAGCAGGAGAGTTGATGTGCCATATAGAAAACTCAGACTGTGGCCCATCTCCTTAGGCTGTTTCTGCATTCCTGGGTGGCATGTTGGGGAAGCAGCCTCCCTTAGGGAGATGTGCTGCACACAACAAACAGCTTCCCCTGGAGCCTCATTCATTCATTCAGAAAATGTAGTAAGCACCCACTTACTGGGGTGCAGGGATTATAACAACAAGTAAATCTGCTTTCAAGGAGCTCAGAGTCCAGAATGAAAGCAGACAATTATTATACAATGGATACGGTACAAGATACTGTTTTAGGACTGGGGAGGGGGTTGTGGTCACTCTTGCCTGAGTCACAGAAGGCTCTGTGGAGGGTATTTAAGCTATGTCCTGAAGTACAAGTATTCAGGTAGGCATTCCAAGAAGTGGGAAAACCTCATGCAAAGACCCGAGACAGCATGACAAGAGCAGGATATGACAATTGATATGCTATGGAGAAAGGGTGTTTGGTGGAAAAAGCTGATGAACTGTAGCTAAAGCAGTATTTTTAAGGAGAGGAGAGAAGGAATGGGTTCTAGAGATGTTAAGTAAGTAGAATTGAAAGGACTTAGTAGCCAACTGAATGAGGGTCCAGCAAAAAAAAGTCCAAGATAACTCTTGGGTATTTTTCTACAGTGAATGGGTAGACAGTGGTATCACTAACCAGTGTAGGTAGGGGCAGGCCATTTTTGAGAGTGAAACAAGCACCATTAATCGCTCTGCCAGGACAAGTGTAAAGCAGGACTCCCGCAGAAACCTGGACATGTGCTTACTCTAAGTGCAGGGAACACAGGAAGATGAACTGATCTTGGAGTACAGAGATTTAGTTCTATTTGTAACTTGTATAAGAAGTTAGATACTTTCAGTTGAAAGTAACAAAAACTCACATAGTTAGCTTAGGAAAAGAGAACATTTATTCTGAGTTTGCAGAATATCTTCTGGAATATAAAGGCCTGGATAGAGCCTAGCCTTTAGAAAGGACAGAAGGAACTAGAGCAGCCTGTGAAAACCAAAAAGGCTTCTCTTTTTCCATCTCTCATCATTGCTCCTCTCTAGAACAGTAGTTCTCAAAGGGTGGTCCCCAAACCAGCAGCATAAGCACTGGGGAAATTGTTAGGAATGCATATTCTTGGGCCCCATCCTAGACCTCTGTATCAGAAACTTGGGGGAGGGGCTGAACAATCTGTGTTTTAACAAGCTTTCCAAAGCGATTGTGATACAAGCTAAAGGTTGAGAACCATTTCTCTAAAAGCCTGTCTGCAGTTATCGTCTCATGTTAAGGATTGCGTTCTGTTTGCACATGAAAGCAAATGGCCTCTGCCAACTACAGTTGAACTCTTGCCATGTGAAAGAGCGAGGTCAGACTGATCTGGGTTCTCTAGGTCCCAACTGGATGCTGCTTGGTTCAGCTTATGGCCAGGAGGTTGGGTCAAGAGGTAAAAACATGGCTGCTCCATCTATAACTATGTGGCAGAGTTGGGGGAGGAGGGTTCCCCCAAAATTGGAGAGTCTCTTGCCAGAAAATTAGGAGAGACACTGTCCACTGAAGGTAGGCCATCAAAGTGAAAAGATGTTTAGTAGTAAGGTGGTGGTAGTAAAAGTATTTATAAAAGGATAGTGTGAGACTCCCCATAGATCAGAGTTCTGAATCTCCTGTGCAGCCGGGAACCTGCCCTGTCCGCAGCTCAGAAGCTGGGTTGGAATAATCACAGCTCAGCACACAGTCTGGAAGCTCTGATACTGTGAGGGAGCATCTTCCCAGCACATATTGTCCCTGAAAATATCAATACCTTTAAATGCTACTAGGGAACAAAAGAGAGAGGAGAAAAATAAACATTTATAGGAATAATACTAAGGATACTCAGCTTTGAACAACTCATTTCCTGGGCCTGGTCACCGGTACTGTACATGTAACAGTCCGGACCACCCAGCTGACTTCAGCCAGTGTAATGCACTTCCACTCCTGGTGTGCCTGCGGTTCCCAGCAGGAGGCTCACAGCGCCCCGAGGCTCTCTCCTATTGGACAAAACCTAAGGGCCATAGTGGGACTCTGCTACATTTAACCAGCAACTAATGTTTCTATTTAGATCGAAACCCTTGAAGAGGAATCCAACGTAGTGGTTCAAATGTACAAGCTCATTGAACAGTATCAAATTCCTACGCCTCCTGAAGACTTCGCCGTATTTGCAACTATGAAGCCGTCTGTGGTTGCTGTTCGGAATTCCATCGATAAATCCGTGGGTGACAGAGAAGCAAGCATTAAGCAGCTTTGTGTGTATTTGGGTAAAGATCTTGAAGAACTAAACAATGAAGTGAACGAAGTAAAGCTGCTGGCACAAGTAAGTCAAGGAAGAATTTTTAAAAATAATCTTGGTTAAGTTTGACGGCTACCTTTTAATTAAACCTTTTAGGGAGCATGTTTCATTTTAATGTGATTTAACTTTTACTTTTTTATGGTTTTATTCTAACCAAGTAACAAGGTCTTTGAACTGCTATTTAAAATCAACAGTGTTTCTAAACCTCTCTTTTAAGTAGTAAATTCTGTATTGCAAGCAAAGCGTATACGGAATATTGAATTTTCTTTCTCCTGGCTTGTATTTATTATTTTCAAATAAGTGTTTTTATAACTTATTAGCATATTTTAAGCTATTGTCACAATTTTAAAGTTTTTGTACCCACATATTTGAAAATTTCCATTTAGGAAGAGGCAGAGGATAAAGTGATAAATTATATGAAGAATATTTGGTTAACTTGCACTAATTTTAATTTACAACAGATATGGGGGACTTTCTTTTAAGAATTTGGAATAGACATCTGGGTGATTCTTAACTGAAGCATACATGACAATATGATTTTGTAACGATCCATTGTCTTACTATTAACATTGACAAACTTATCACAGAAGTATAAAACCATCTGAAATTAGAATCAAATCAGAACAATTGAAAAAAAGTCAATGTCCCTCAACAGAGGATTAATAAACTGTGTTAGGGTACATCCACTCAAAGGAATGCAATGCAGACATTAAAGATTACAACATACATTTACATGTATTAACATGGGAGCGTAAAAACAGCTAACATTTATTGTGTACTTACTATGTGTCAGGTATTAAAGTAGCTTTGTATTTTCACACAGAGAAAACTGTATATAACTGTAATAACTGTACAACTCAGTGGATTATCAGAAGGTGAATGTATTCATGTGCCCACTACTCAGGCCAATAACTAGAACGTTGCTGGTAGCCTTGGTAGCCCCTCTTATCACTAAGCCTTCCTTCCTCTCCCAAGGCAGCCACTACCCTGAATTCTAATGCCACAGATTAGTTTTGCTTGTTTAAAAACTTTGATTAAATAGAATCATACAGTAGTGTGTCCTTTATTTGATTTTCTTTCATTCCTGAGATTTATCCATGTTTCTATGGGTAGATGTAGCTTATTATCTTTGTTGTTATATGGTATTCCATCGTATGCCACAATTTAATTATCCGTTCCACAATCTATGGATATTAGGGTTGTTCCTAGTTTTTGACAATGATGAATAATGCTTCTAGGAATATTCTTATATACATTTGCATGTTTTAACTCATTTAAGCCTCAGAACACCTATAAGGTTTTATTATTCACATTTCGTAAGGAAACCAAGATACAGGGAGATTAAGTAACTTGCCCAGGGTCACACAAATAATAAACAAAGGAACCATCCTTCAATCTTAAGCAGTCTGCTTCCAATGGTTAATAGTCTGCTATTAACTGTTGTACTATATACTATATTCATACAGAACAGACAATAAAATGTATCAATAATTATTCTTTGTTTAGAACAACGTGTGTGTATAAATAGATTGCTAGAGAGAACAAAAGTGCCAGCAAGTGCTTTATGTATAATCATGTATTTTAAAAGCCATGATATACTTCAGCAAGTGCTTCTTCTATAGAGGGTTTAGAATTAATTCATTATCACTGGAGCAAAGAACTGCAACTTCATTATTTCCATAATGATATCATCTTGCTGTCAAGACCACCACTTCTGCTGATGGAGGGAGTTGAAGAAAAAAATCTAAATGTGACAATTGATTACGCAATTTATTTCAGTTTGAAATGTTGATTTCGTGTGTTTTTCGGGGGCGTTACTAGTTATGTGTTTCATTTTAACTTGGTCTGTTTGAGACAGATTCTAGTTCAAAACCTGAACGCCCCATCAGGCACTTCTTCATCCTTGTCACCATCCCCTCCCACCTCTTGCTCCATAAGGGGAAATCTGCGTTTCCTCCTGCTGGGCGGTGGGGAGGACCACCCAGTCCTCATGCGGCATTCTGGAGCGCAGGTCTTCCAGTGCAGTTCGCTGTCAGCCAAGGGTCCTGGTTCTTTAACTACCACGCCAGCCCCTGCTACTGTAATCTGTCATTTCTGCTGTAGTCCACAGTCTTCATCTGAAGCTTTCTCGTCTTGTCCTTGGACTTCTTATGGTCTACCAGTTCCCACTGTCAGAATCAAGGCACGTGAGAACTTCATGATTCGCTACATACCAGTCCAAGCAATGAGGCACCAGAGAGAGCACAACCCCCCGTCAGCCCAGACACTTCCCTTAGCTGTTTCCAATCAAGAACATGTTGCCATTATGAAGGCAGGGCCGTGCTGTATCAGAGAAGGAATAATTGGTCTCCCCAAGCTATGGCTATAATAGTTCTCAGATTCTCCCAGAGCTAGTTAGGTGTTTCTCCTGTGTTCCCAAACTTGTCTATTCCAATTCACTGGGTGGGGTTTCAAGCCCAACAGGTCAGCCAGAAAACATATCTGGCCATTTTGTCTTTATTTTCTCTCTTCCCCCTTTCTGTTTCCTTTATTGTAAAATGGGGATTTTCATTACATTATAGTCTCTTCTTTCTTTTCCCTATTGTATTCACCTCACTTTACCTGACATCATATTTGTTGAAGAAGTGTAGGAAATGAAAGCAGATGAGGGAAAATACCAGAGGTGCCAAAAAAATGTATACAAGTGGACACTTTGGTCAACGTTGCTCAAGCAGTAGTTTGCTGTAATCAGAAGTGTCTGGACACTGATGGTAACCACTTTGAGCACCTCTTGTAATTGCAGAAGTCAAACGTGACTTGTATTCATCTTTTGTTATGGGTATATATTGAGTATTACAATTTTAGTACAGTTTTTCTTTCTTATGATATGTATGCATTTTTTGGCACCCTCTGTATATTAGGTACTATTTAAAAACATTGATACCCCATGGCACTTCTTTATACATTTCTATTCTTCTTACAATATATACGCATTGCTTTAAAGTTCAGGAAAAGTAAACATTTAAACATATTTTATACAAATCAGAGTGAGAAGAGAATTAGAAACATATTTTTTAAATGTTTGTGAATTTAATTTAATGGTCTACATCAAAAAGCAGGAATGACTCATCAAAAGCTGTCTTAATGTTATAGGATCCGCAGATTCTGGATGTCAGCGTTGACCAAGACAAAATAAAGTCCATGTTGAACGATCTGCAGTTAGTTCTTGATGATCTTCAGAAACGTGCATTTCAATATAAATCTTATCAGAAACATTTTAAGGTAATGACAACTCTATATCTGTTTTTAAAATGTATACATGCAAATAGCATTGATGCACAAGCACTTTCACCAGCATGTCTGTAAACATTTAATGTTTGGACACCTATATGCTAGTCACTATGCTGGAACAGTGTGAAACAAATGTGACCTGTTCCCTGCCTTTGAAGTGTTTAAAGTTAGTACACAGGAGAGACAAAATATCTTTCTTATGAAAAGTAACTGTGAATTACAGATAAACCCTCAGACCAGACTATAATTTCTATGTTAAAATGCATGTGGATTTTTAAATGTGGTCAATTAAAGCCCCTCTAGTTTTTCCTAAGTAATATTCAAGTTTCTTTTACATTTGTGTGTGCTATGATTCCATGAATATTTCCTGACTTGCCCTGGTATGATGTGCCAATTCAATGAAAAGAAGGGAATTGACTAAGCCAGAGGATGATGGATCTAAGAGGTAGATTTGATAAAAGATATGCCTAAAAAAAAAAAAAAAAAAACAGAGAGAGAGAAATGAGTGCAACTTATCAGTACTCTAAACAGCTATTAGGGAGACCAAAACAAAAAGAAAATAGAAAAGATTTCTACAGTCAAAAACCAGGGGGCCCACCAGCACTGAGGGAGATGTTATTCATCTCCCCCAAAGTCTTGGAGGAGTGCCTGGACTTCACAAGGGAACACGTCTATCTCTTCTAGAGCCCTAAGTGAATGTCCAGAAAGTGGCCTGAGGAGGTGTCCCCTCCAGAGCCCAGGCATTGATGGAGCAATCTACAAAATCATGAGCGTGGCACTGTGTAGACAATGTGACTACTGCAATACTTGAGGCAGGTTTGTGCATGAGAGAACTAGGGTTCAAAGTTGTTTCCAGGTTGAGTTAATTCACCTACAAGATAGGAAAGTATTCAGTAGGAAGTGAGCTATGGAAGAAATATTGCTTGATAAAAAGCTGCAACTAACAACTAGGCACTCCGTGGGTCAGAAAAAATAGCTTTGCTTGAGCCAGCATCTGAAACAGGAGGGTGTCCCACCCCTTCCAACTCCATATCTATACTTGACTAATTCTTCCTTTATGATCACTTCACATCCAACCTTCCTTCTGAAGCTATCAGTCATTTGGGGGTAGGAGTGAAGGCCTAACTAACCTAGGAAATAATTTCTAATGCTTAGTGAAGGCAGGGCTAGACACCTAATGACAAGGTAATGCTGGCCTCGTAAAATGAGTTTGGAAGTGTTTCCACCTGGTCAATTTTTTTTTTTAAAGTTTGAGAAAGATTGGCATTAATTCTTTTAAAATGTTTGGCAGATTTCACCAGTGAAGCTATCTGGTCCTGGGCTCTTCTGTGTTAGGAGGCTTTTGGTTACTGATTTGATCTCCTTACTCATTACTAGTCTGCTCAGATTTTCTATCTCTTTCTGATTCACCTTTGGTGGGTTGTTCCCAGGGATTTATCCTTTTCTTACAGGTTATCCAATTTGCTGGCATATGCTAATTCATAGTAGTCCCTTATGGGTAGTCCTTTATGGTTCTGTGTATTTCTGTAGCATCAGCTGTAATGTCTCCTCTTTCATTTCTGATTTTATTTATTTGAGTCTTCTTTCTTTTTTCTTAGTCCAGCTAAAGGTTTGTCATTTGTGTTTATCTTTTTGAAAAACAAGCCCTTAGTTTCATTGCTCTTTTCTATTGTTTTTCTGGTCTCTATTTCTCTTGTTTCCATTCTGATCTTTGTTATTTCCTACCTTCTGCTAACTTTGGGTTTAATTTGTTCTTCTTTTTCTAGTTCCCTGATGTGCAAAGATGAGTTATTTATGATATTTCTATTTCTTAATGTCTGTATTTATCACTGTAAACTTTCTTCTCAGAACTGCTTTTGCAGTATCCCATAGGTTTTGGTGTACTATGTTTTCATGTTCATTTGCTTCAAAATATTTTTTGATTTCTCCTGATTTCCTCTTTGACCCACTAGTTGTTCAGGAGTGTGTTGTTTAATTTCCATATGCTTGGAATTTTCTGGCTTGCTTCATTGATTTCTAGTTTCAGGTAACTGTGGTTGGAAAAGATACATGGTATGATTTTAGCCTTCTTAAATTTTCTAATATTTGTTTTGTGGCCCATCACATGATATATCCTTGGGAATGTTCTGTGTATATTTGAAAACAACGTGTATTCTGCTGCCGTTGGATGAAATATTCAAAGGCCTAGCTTATCACAGAGCTCACAATTTCTGTGCAACCAACCCCCTGGAGGTTCCTCCACCTCCAAGCCTAACCAGTCTTAACACACTTCATGAAAACAACTTCTTCAGATTTTCCCTCAACCTCTCTCTCTATAGGGTTCATATACAGCACATGGGGTTAGAAAGAGGTAATAAACCAGGCTGTCGTCTCCATGTTAAATCTCCCCACTTCCCCCCACCCCTCCTACCAGCTATGCACAAACATCTTTTTTCTCATCTATCTAAGTATATAAACCCTAAAGGAAATGAGTGCATCTGAAGACTCATCTGTTTTCAAAAAAAAAAGGCCAGGCATATATAAGCATGTATGATCCAACTTGAGGAAAAATGCTCATGGTACTCTTGTAATATTTATGTTTTTGGAGAATATGTAAGTTCTAAGGAAATATAAAGAGTTATATTTTGTCACTCAAATGGAAATTTGAATTTACATAGGTTTTGTGATTTTTTTTTTTCATTTGTTCCTCTTTCTCCTTCTCTTTCCCCATTTAGGATTCTCCCCACCCCCATATTCTGCTTAGTCCCTGTATTAAGAATTACTAATAGAAAAATAATATAAGGTCTTTATATCTGAAAAATAAATAGTGCATTTTGTTTATTGCATTTATAAAGGTAGAAGTGTCCACATTTGAAACTTTGGAAGAAGTTAGTGCTGAATTAAAGCTTAAACAATTGCTCTGGGATTCTTTATCTGAATGGGATCAACTCCATCAAGAATGGTTACAGGTAAAAACACAAAACAAAAAACTCAATTCTTAAATTATTGTTGTATTAGTTAAACTTACAATCCTAATAATGTGAATTATAATTTTTTAAAAATCTGGCATATTTTTAATTTCAATAAAATACACAATGCTATAATTCTATGGGAATTTTTATCCATTTGTTTAGTGAAATGCACAGAGATCTTTTTGTCACTAAAACCATAGAGCAGAATGTGTTATTGGTAAGGCAGGCTTCTTGGGTCCTCCACTTAAGAAGGCTAAATGAAGGATGCACCAAAGGATTTCATTTAACTGCTTTGTGAGTTTTGAACACAGTGTCATCATGATACACTACCCCCAAGTGTTCTTGAGGGTTGTAGGTTTTTACTTGTGATCTATACACTTTAGATTTCTGCTAGCTTAGATTTTTATTCTTGTTGTCCTTTAAAAAAATAAGGAAGCCTTTTTGTTGACCATGATAGAATAGAATCAGAGTAATGAGATCTAGGATCTTCCCTTGAGATCTCAATAATAAATTATCTTTATTAGGGAGCCAAGTCCTACAGAGTTTGGTTTCTCAGGTCTACCTTTATATTCAGATCTTTACAAGGGTCAGCCCTGTAGGAGGCAGAACAGATGACCATCCATACTTTCAAGTGTGATAGGGACATGTTAGAAATACCATCAACTTCAGCAATACTGTTTTATACTTGCTCGCTCATCCTACCTATGCTGATACCTATAATTAAAACTCACATGTCTGGGTTAAACAACAATAATACAGGAAATGGTTCCCAGATAATGTTTTAGCTGCTGGGGACAAAGTCCAAACCCTCACAGAGCTTACCTTTTTGTGGAGAAAACAGAAAACAAACAAACATATACCAAAACAGCAGAGACTTTTAAGAGCACTTGTGTAACTCAGTTATCCACTTATCTCAGAAGTAGAAAATGCGCCTGAGAAATAAAGAAGAAACAGAGAGTTTTCTGATTATCACCATGGGTTAGAACAGAGACTTCCAAAATGGGATGAATTTACCATAGGAAATGCACAAAAAGACCCACTGGGGTCAGAAAGAAAATGTTGAATCTGGAAAAAAAAAAAAAAAGAAGAAGAAGAAGAATGAAGGTTTACAATTTTTCTATTGCCTTCAGTCCATATGACCATCTGACATGTCAATATATGGGTAACCTTATATGATTATATAACTGAGAAATATGTTTATAGATACATGCATATTTGGGGGTACATCTTTAAATCATTTATACTAAAGGTATACATAATCAAATAATAAGAGGATACTAGATGAGACATTTCTAATTAGCAAGAGTAAAAAATAGCTATTTTTCTCCTTACAAGGTTTGCCCCTCCGGAATAAATTATAGGAATTGCAATACTGCATTTGGTGATGTATGAGACAAGGACATGAAAGGAATAAACAAGTGATGCCTGATATACTATTGGCAATCTTAATAAGTAAAGCCATTTCCAGAAGTATTGAGTTGACTTGATTAGCAATTTAACTACTGGAAAATCTGAGTAAAGTAAAAAAAATTTTATTATTTCGAGCTTGGCTTTTATCATGTCTTTTTATCTCTAATTTTTATAGTCCAAATTTGATTGCCTGGATCCAGAAGCCCTGAACAGTCAAGTGTCTAAATACGCCAAATTTGTGACTCAATTGGAAAAAGGCCTGCCACCCAACAGTGTAGTACCCCAGCTGAAAACTAAGGTGGAAAAAATGAAAGAAATGGTAAGTTTGATAAAAATTATTTCAAAAACTCCAGGTCAATCAGTTCCTGTTTGATGCTAATTAAACCAAAGTCAGGGATTGTTCCCTGTTTAAAATAGTCAGCTTTGCAGAGTGAGAAGAAAGAGACAAATTCAATTTTTTGCAGAGGCACAGACAGCATCCCTGCCTTCAACTGGCCAGTTCATGCAGCTCAATACCTTGGTTAGAAGGTATATTCAAAGTAAGTTTCCCAAGTGGTAGGGGAACTAGTGCAGGAGTGGGTTGTATTTTGTTTCCCCGAAAATAAGACCTAGCCGGACAATCAGCTCTAATGCACCTTTAGAGCAAAAATTAATATAAGACCCAGTATATTATATTATATTATATTATATTATATTATATTATATTATATTATATTATATTATATTATATTATATTATATTATATTATATTATTACATTATATAAGACCTGGTCTTATATTATAGTAAAATGAGACCGGGTCTTATATTAATTTTTGCTCCAAAAGATGCATTAGAGCTGATTGTCCGGCGAGGTCTTATTTTGGGGGAAATATGGTAGATATGCCAAGATAGCAATCCATTCAGCCTACAGACAGCCAGATGAGACTAGAGCAGACTTGTCTATTTACACTACTGCACCAAACAAATATGCCATTTTGCAGACATGCCATGATGCGAGCAAGGTTGGGAAGCCTGGCAGTAGGTGTGCAGGGCTGGCTCTTTGAAACCCATCACTGCTAAACCAGCACTTGAAATGGGAAGGGAAAGGAAAATGATTTTATCCTTCTAAGCGCTTTTATATTTTTTAAAAGAGATAAAGGACTAAAAGAAGACGTGGGTAGGAAAAAGTAAGCAAAGCTTTAGGCTCAATGAGAAGCAAATGTACCCCCTTGAAAATACTGTTTTTGAATTTCTTTCCCCTTTAGCTTTACAATATCTAGTCGAAACACTTTTCAAAAGTTATTTACACCAGCTTCTTTCTTCTTTATTGCCTTTAGTGTAGTTATATCACACAACTGTAAAGAAATTAATTTGTCACAGTCTGCATTCCACCTTTCGTTTCTTTAAAATCCTGGTTGATTTTTTTTTAACTTGTATACAGAAAAAGTCACTTTTTGTGGTGTACAGTTGTATGGGATTTTACAAATGGGTAGAGTCATGTATCCAACACAACAGTGCCGTACAAAATAGTTCCATCACCCCCAAATTCCCTTATGCTGTTTCTTTGCAGTCAGCTCCACCCTCCTTCCCAATCCCAGGGCAACCACTGACCTGTTTTCTGTCCCTGCAGTGTTTTTCTCTTACAGAATATGATATAAATGGAATAATACAATAGGGAGCCTTTTGGGTCTGACATTGTTTACTTAGAAAAATGCATATAATATTACCCAGAATACATAACATACTTTTATAACTAAAAAATAAAAAGACAACCCTTTAAAATAGGCAAAGGATTTAAAAAGACATTTCTCCAAAGAAGATAACATGAAAAGATGCCAAACATCATTAGTCATCAGGAAAATACAAATTAAAGGCACAATAAGATACCACTTCACACTCACATGGATGACTAAGACAGGTTATATAACAAGTGTTGGCAAGGATGTGGAGACATTGGAACCCTCATGTTTCTGGTGAGATTATAAGGTGATACAGCCTCTTTGGAAAACAGTTTGGAAGGTTCTCATATGTTACAGTTACCATATTACCAAGGTATTCCACTCCTAGGTATACACTTAAGAGAATTGAAAACATATGTTCACACAAAACCTAGTATATGAATGTTCATAACAGCATTATTCATAACAGCTAAAAGTGGGAAATACCCGAATGTCCATCAACTAATGAATGAGTAAACAAAATGTGACATATCTATACAATGGACTATTATTTAGCAATAACAATGAATAAACTACTGATATATGCTATGACATAGAGGAACCTTGAAAACATTATACTAAGTGAAAGAAGCCAGTCACAAAAAGACTACATAGCATATGATGTCATTGAAATGAAATGTCTAGGATAGAGAAATCCATAGAGAGAAAATAGATTCGTGGTTATCAGGCATTGTGGAGGAGAAATGGATAATGACAGTTAATGGGTGTGAGGTTTCCTTTTGGGGTAATGTAAATTAAATAGTGGTGATAGCTGTGCAACTCTGTGAATTGGAATATTTTTTTGAGAAAAGATTCCTCGGTGTTGTTACATGAAGCAATAGTTCATTAATTTGTATTGCTAAGTAGTACTCCATTGTATAGATTACCACAGTTTATTTATCCATTCACCTGTTAAAGGGCATTTGGATGTGTCCAGTCTTACAGTGATTATTAACAAGCTGCTATAAACATTCATGTACATTTTTTATGGATTACCTTTTTAGTGTAGTATTTAAAAACTTTTTACCAAAACTAAAGGTCATACAGATTTTTCTCCTGTATGTTCTTCTAGAAGTTTTATAGTTTTGCTTTACATTATGGCATATGCTTCATTTTGAGTTATTTTTACATAAAATATGAGATAAGTATTAAGATTTACATTTTTACATATGGATTTCCTGTTGATCCAGCCCCATTATTTGAAAATACTGTGCTTTCTCCATTGAATTTCCTTTGCACCTTTGTCAAAAGTTAGCTGACTATATTTTTTAGTCTGTTTATGTACTCTCTATTCTGTTTTGTTGTTCTGTAAATCTATTCTTTCACCAATACCATACTGTCTTGATAACTATAGCTAGTAAATCTTGAAATCAGGTAGTATAAGTTCTCCAGTTTTGTCCTTTTTTACAGAGTTATTTTGTCTATTCTGATTCTCTACTTTTACATATAAATTTTAGAATTAGTTTATTAATATGTGCAAAAAATTGCTGGGATTGGGAGGTGGGCGGCAGTTGTTAAATCTGCAGACGAACTTGAAGAGAATTGACACCTTAACAGATTGAGTTTTCCAATCTAATACCACCATATCTCTCCATTTATTTAGGTCTTCTTTTATTTTTTTCATTAAAGTTTTGTAGTTTGCAGCGTACAAGTTCTGCACACATTTTGTTAGATTTATAACTAAGAATTTTTTTTAATGTTATCCTAAGTGATATTGTCTTTAATCGCAAGTTCTAATAGTTCATTGCTGGTATATAGGCATACTATTGAGCTTTATATATTGATCTTATATCTTGTGATCTTTGTAAGTTCACTTTTTAATTTTAGGAGCTTTTTGTACATTATTTGGAATTTTCTATGTAGAAATGTAGAAAATCATTTCATCTGTGAATAGAGATGGTTTTATTTCTGCTTTTACAATCTATAGGCCTTTTATTTTATTTTATTTTATTTTGTCTTATTGCACTGGACAGGCTTTCCAGTACAACATTGAATAGAAATGGGGAGACGGGACATCCTTGCCTTTTCCTGATTTTAGGGAGAAAGCATTCAGTCTCTTTTAAAATATGATGTTTTTTATAGATGTCTTATATTAAGATAAGGAAGTTTCATAGTTTCCTGAGAGTTTTAAAAACCATAGATAGATGTTGAAAATTATCAAATGATTTTATGCATCTATGATCATATGGCTTTTCCTCTTTAATTTATTAATACTCATATGGTGAATTACATCAATCAACTCAACTTTCATATGTTGAACCAGGCTTGAATTCCTGAGATGAACCTCACTTAGGTCATGATATATTTTTTATTTTATATTGCTGGGTTCAGTTTACTGATATTATTTGAGGATTTTGTGTGCCTCTGTTCATGAGGGACACTGACAAGAGACCAATGCCTTACATGAGAGTTTTTATTGCTCCCTTCTCTGACAGTAAGTCTTTTGTTCCAGAGTGAAGTTAAAAGAGATGGGTCGGTTAGAGTTACAGTAGTGCCTGCTGCTTCCTTCCCCTGCCAACACCATAAGATAGGCTTTCTTAGGAGTCACCTCAGTCTTCTCTATGAACACCTCTATATTTGTAGCCCCCAGATACTTCACACTCTCATGCTACCCTACATTAAGCGGATATCTATATCTATATATCTATATTTATCTCTCTCTCTCTCTCTCTCTACATATATATATATATATATATATATATATATATATATATATATATATATACATATATGTTTCAGGTGTACAAAACAACATAATGATTGGATCCCCCAAATCTACTACCCAACTGACATTGTACGTAGCTGTTACAATACCATTAACTATATCCCTACATTCAGTCTTATTCAATATATTATTAAAATTAAGCTGAGTCATTTTACTCACTTAAATGGCAACCCAAGGTATCTATCTTAGGTAATCAAATTCTCAGGTCCTGTTTCTTGCTGTGGACAAAACTGTGGATACCAATCCAGTCCCTCTTTAAATTTTGAGTTAGCTGGTTGCCCTGTAACTTGTTTCTGATAGTTTCAATACAAGTCATAAATTTGCAGTTTGTTCAAATTTTTCTTTGTTGTAAGAGTACCTATATAAGTGATGATCTTTCCCGATCGCTACATTCTCAAATTAAAACCTATATTTTTTTTTTAAGATACAAAGCATGGTACCTCTGAGAGTGTTTGTTTTCCAGCTTCCGGTTATCATTGACTTGAGGAACCCAAGTTTGAAGCCTAGACATTGGACATCTATTGAGCAAACAGTTGATGCCACCCTAGTTGACCTTGAAATTCCATTAACCTTAGAGAAGCTCTCCGAGTTGCATGTTTTTGACTTTGGCCAAGAAATTCAGGACATTTCTGGACAGGCTTCTGGAGAAGCTGCCTTAGAAACAATTCTTAAAAAGGTAAATCTGAAAAATATATATATTCTTAAGATCAAGGAATGTAGAGATTTTCACATCCCCAACTTGGGTTATCTGGATAGATTTTTCAACAGCGCAGCTTTCACCCTATCAATATCAGTTATCCTTCTGTTTTCTTATATTTATTATCATTATTATTATTATTCTCACCTCTGCAAATACCTTCTCTCTACTTAGCTTATAGCCCAACATGAACTTGATGGCAACAAAGTTTCAAATTTGCATGCTTATATAAAGAACTACATACCAAGGAAGATCTTTTCTACCAAAATCCATTATCTTTCAAACTACCAGAGAAGACTGTGTGAAATGCTTCAAAAGGCATTGTGAAGACCTCTCTACTTAGAATGATCTCTTTACCCTAAAAATTCACACGTACCTACAAATCACCTGTGTAAAAAGAATTTTTTCCTTTTAATTAAAGCATAAGTGATAGGAAATACACATTGAAGTATCACAAGTTATTCATATGTATTAATGTTAGTCAATAAAATTAAGCAAATAAGTATCATTTAACTGAGAAAAGGATTTTAAGAATTTTAAAGGAAGTAAGGAGGAAAGTGGGATTATGGAGTTTGCACTTATTTTATTCCACATGCATTTACTGAAAACCTAAACACAAATGAACTTAGATATCCTAAGAACTTGGTTCAATTACTTCTAAGGTGGAGGATTCTTGGAAAACAACGGAATTTGTCGTTCTCCCTCACCGTGACTCCAAAGACGTATTTATCCTCGGCGGCACAGACGACATACAGGTGGGTAATCGGGTTATTGAAAACTTATGTTTAGGATTTTGTTTGGAATGTAAAACTGAAAGCAACAAAGAGAAAAGACAAACAAACAAAGAAACAAAAACTCCCAGGCACACACAACAGTTTAGTAGTTACCAGAGAGTAAGGGGGGCAGGGTGTGGTAAAAGAGGGAAAAGGGGATCAAATGTATGGTGATAGAAGGAGAACTGACTCTGGGTGGTGAGCACACAATGCAATATATAGATGATGTATTATAGAATTGTACACACTAGAAACCTATATAATTGTACTAACCATTGTCATCCCAATAAATTTAATAAATATTTTTTTTAAAAAAAGAAAGAAAACGTACAGTAAAGGTTCTGGCCAGATGTAAATCTTTTATGGGAGATTATAATGAAGAAATGAAATATGAGACTAAGTAAATAAAAAAAATCTAATTGGGAGGCAAAATGTGAATGAATAATTTACATGAATGCTTGTACATGAAATATTTAGGAAAGCAATAGAAATGGCATGTATATGTAGTTATAATCCTGTAGTTGATAACTGTTGAGGAATTTAGAAGAGCAAAGAGATCATTTATGGCTGAAGTGATCAGAGAATCCTTCCTTGACCAGCTAAGACATGCTGGACCTTAAGGAGTAAATGGGATTTCATAGACATAGATAAGAATGAAGGGCATTTGAAACCATGTAAATGAGACAAAGAAACATGAATCACCATTCCAGCTTTATAGCACACTAAGAAGCTAAATTCATTCTAATTTTTTGAGATGAGGAGTAGATGGCCATGTTCTATGAACAACAAAAGAAAACAAATCTAACCCATGTGCTTGGGATGTTCTTAATGACTTAAAACCCAAAGACACATTAGTTTCGCAAAAGGATCTGGGTCTTTCGGCACAATTGAAAAAGCAGAGCCCTCGCCTCTTAGGGTGTTCCCAGGCCAGAACTGATGAAATGGCTTTGCCAGGTCTAGGCTGGAAGAGCAAGACCAGATGTCACTCTGGGCAGTGGATGGGAGAGCAGACCCAAGATGAAAGTCAGACAGTATAAGGTCAAATGATGCTAGACGATGGCGGGGGGGGGGGGGGGGGGGGGCGCGGGGTTCTGCTCTCAAGAAGCTTATAATTTAAATTGAGCAGTGGAAATCCATTAGATTAACAGATACATTTTTTTAAATGCATTATGTTCTGTGAGGGTTGCTATAGTATACGGGGGAGGAATAGGGGTGGGAGGTAAAGCAAAACTGTAATTATTCAGAGCGCGATATGAATGAGTTCGATTCCCCTCTTCATCAAGATAATTGAGGGAAAGTGATGTTTCATTGAATAGAAAAGACAGCTAATTTTGCAAGTTTTCAGTACTTTGAGAAATAAAGGCCACATGACCGAATGGTGTAAAAAAGGTACCAGATACCTGAAAGTAGGGGGAAGAGTTTTGAACCAAACAAAAACTTGTGCCATTAATAATTACAGAAACAGCCAAGATTTGGCAATGAAAAATCCCTTGGTGACATTTGAGAGAACGTGATAGTGGGTCGTAAGCTGCAGTAAAGGGGATAAGGAGGGGAAATGGATGGGGAGGAAATAATAGGTGGGGCTAAGCTATTTATTCAAGAACTTAGCTTTCAAGTGGACTCTTGGGATTAAATATTTGTAATTATCTTTGTGAGCACAAACATATGTTGTTGCATGTATTTTCATCTCCTTTCTTTAAAGGTCCTTCTTGATGACAGTACCATCAATATCGCAACCATTGCCTCGTCACGTTATGTTGGCCCACTGAAAACTCGAGTAGATGACTGGCAGAAACAACTTGCTTTATTTAATCAAACACTGGTGAGTAAGGATCATTTCAGTTCAGGGACTCAGAGAACTGGAGGGCCACCGGATCTTAGAAATCATTTGTTCAATCATTTAAGTATTATATAGTTTAGAGGTAAGATTTAATTGATGACATTTTAGTATGTTCAGAATGTAAGGAAAGTGCAAATATGTTGAGCTCTTTTTTACATAATTATACCATCACCCTTGTACTAGTCGTTATCACTGAAACAAAATACCACAAACTTAGTGGCATAAAGCAATATACATTTATCATCCCCCAGTGTCTATGGGTAAGGAGTTCAGGTGTGGCTTAACTGGGTCTCCTACTTAGGGCTTCATAAGGGTTCCGTCAAGATGTGGGCCAGGGCTGGGTTCTCATCAGAGGTTCAAGTAAGGAAGGATCCACTTTCAAGCTCACTCAGCTCAGGTTGTTGGCAGAAATTATTTCCTTGCAACTCTGGGACTAAGGCCTTTGATTTCTTACTGGCTGTCATCTGGAGGCCATCCTCAGCTCCTACATGTTGACCACAGTTGGTTTTTTCTTTCCTTGTGGAGTTCCCCTGACATGACAACTTGCTTCATCAATCTAGCAAGGAAGAGAAAGTGTCCTGGCAAGATGAATGTACACATAACTGTATATATCCTATTACCTTTGCCATATTCTACATGGCTGGAAGCCAGGACCCAACACCCGGGAGAGTATCACACAACGGTGTGACCACCAGATCTTGCAGGCCACCTGAAGAGTCTTGCACAGCAACCTCCTACTTACTGGAAAAAAACTCACTGTTGCTTGAAGTCTCCTTGGTAGCTTTCCTTGTGGCAAACACCTCCTTTTTATTTTATCCTACCTCGGATTATCCCATAGTAAAACAAAGAACCCACTTACACTGATCTCATTTTGTTCCCATCCAATCTCTTTCTTGGACTTCAGATTTTTAGCTTGATCTAATTATGTTTAGCTTTATTTATATTCTAATACGAAAAGTTACCTGTGAAATAACAGACACTAGTATGAAAAGACAATTTACTCCAATTTTGTTTCATAGAGATCTTTTTCAGGAGTCCACCCTCTTCAAGGAACACTTTCTAATCTGACCCCTGTCCAGCCTTCTGTATTGATGGCTGAGCCCTATGAAGGGACAGACTACAGATCCAAGTAAAGGACATGTTTTCATAGAGGATCCTTAAAAGAACCCAGAGCTGCATCGTGGGGACCCTCCAGAGAATTAACCATATAGAAAGTGTGAGACCTGAGATAAACCAGGGAGTAGCTGTAACATTAGGGCTTACATGTAACTCCCAAATCTATAGTGAGCAGTGAGAAAATCTTTCGTGGGTTTTGGGGCTACACATGCAATGACAGCAGGCACGGAGAAGGGCACGGTCTACACACTTCAGTTCTGACACTGCATTTCTGGTTTCTTTGAGGAATGGTGATTGTCTCTAAGAGGAGAAGCAATGAGTGATGTTCTTTTCCTCCCAGTCTTCTGTATTTGTCACATATTCTGTCACAAGCAGGTTTTACTTTTTTGATTAAAGAAAATGGATCATATTTCTTTTTGTAAAAAAGGGTAGGGAAGAATATACACATAATTGAAAAAAAAATTTTTGATAACCCTTTTCTATATTTAGAAATAGTCACTAACCTTACCACTTCCCAACATTTCAGATTTCTTTAAGTAAGTATCTTGTCCTCCCCACTTACCCCCCACTCCCAAAATGTCTCTTCTGGGCATTTAATCCTCTTTCTCTGGGTCCATTCTGGTTACCACACAATAGACTCATTATAACTCTACTCAGTAGAAAATGGGTTGAAATTAGGCTGAAGTGAGTCTTGGACCCTTTAAAGAGGTTTCATTTCAAAGGACCTGTGAGAAGTCCCCCAAAGGAAAAAGATACAGTGAGTCTCCATGTAATTATTTTTAATGCAACTAAATGTTTTCAATTTGGGGTTAGATATTGATAATGCCCATATTTTTCTCCTAGGAAGAGTGGCTGAACTGCCAGAGAAACTGGCTCTACCTAGAAAGTATATTTAATGCCCCGGATATTCAGAGGCAATTGCCTGCAGAGGCCAAGATGTTCCTCCAGGTGGATAAGTCATGGAAAGAGATCATGAGGAAGGTGAACCGGCTGCCTAATGCACTTCGAGCAGCTACTCAGCCAGGTATAAAACAAAAGTTTAAAAACAAGAAGACTTTACAATCATCTAAAATGCTTATCACCTATAAGAATCTAATAATATGAGGTACCTGGTTCAACCCCTGATTCTAGTCAGCACTGATGCCCAGGAGTATTTGTAGTACATTTTTTTAAATAAATTTTATTGGGGAATATTGGTGGACAGTGTGTTTCTCCAGGGCCCATCAGCTCCAAGTCATTGTCCTTCTATCTAGTTGTGGAGGGTGCAGCTCATTGGCCCATGTGGGAATCGAACTGACAACCCTGTTGTTCAAAGCTTGTGCTCTAACCAACTGAACCATCCAGCCACCCTGAGTACATTTGACACTCTTGCAATGTGAATCGAACACTGTTTATTATTATTATTATTACTATTATTAATTATTATTATTATCTCTCAGCTTAGTTCATAGTTTGGGCGCAGAAGAAATCTGCTTCTTTTTGCTGTCTTTTAAATTTGAGTATGCTGCCACAGAGTGTCAGTCATGCTTCCATTTCATAATTTTGACTGCAAGACATACAGTTATATTCCACTGACCCATTATGCTCAAGCTCGCACAGACTTAGAGCCATACAAATGTCCATACCTGATTTTTTAATTAATTCATTAAAACCAGTTAAAAATGTCACCAGTAATTGTAATTCTAATGTCAAGGTTGCAATGTGTTTTAATAAGTTTTGTTTCTAGGGATATAGTCTTTCCAGGGGCACATACGTAGTTCCTGAACTTTATGCTTTGCATTACAGCCTCAGCAAGCCTGCTTGTGGTTCTGTAAATGGCACCACATAACCTACCCTGGTGAATACCCCCAGCCAGCTTCCCTGCCAAGCAGAGGCAGCCTGTTGGCCTATCCTCTTTGCCCAAAGACTCTTACATAAAGTAGAAGCAGAAAGGAAAACACTATACGGTATGATAGAACTGAAAGCTTTAAAACTCCGGGGCTCCTAGAAGCTGCCCACATGTCTTGGCTCCTAGTCCCCTTCCAGCCAGCAGCTGCATCACTCCAATCTCTGCTTCTGTCATCACATCTTCTTCTCTGCCTCTGATCCCCCTGCCTCCCCTCTTACAATGACCCCTGTGATTACATTGGGCCCACTGGATGATCTCCCCATCCCATGATCCTTAACTTACTCACCCCTGCCAAGTTCCTTTTTCCACATAAACACATTCTCCGGCTCTGGGGGTCAGGACACGGACATCTCTGAGAGGATTTTGTTCTGCCTGGCCCATCCACATAATGTGTGTATTCAAACCTTTTGCTGTAAAAATATTAATGTGTTTGATTACAGAGTGCTGCCCCAGTTCCAACTAGACTTATTCTATAACTTTTGAAATTTAAAAAAAAATCTGATTTCTTAGGGATTTCAGATAAAGAAATGTAGACCTGTACATATCATTTCAGATTATGATAAAGCTGTGAAGAAAAACTAAGCAGAGTAAAGGGGCCAGAGAGTAGGTGGGGGCTGGTGTGTGTGTGTGTGTGTGAGAGAGAGAGAGAGAGAGAGAGAGACAGAGACAGAGAGACAGAGAGACAGATAGAGAGAGAGAGACAGACAGACAGAGAGAGGCCTTTTTGATAAAGTTGCTTTTGAGCAGAAACTGGTAGGAATGAGAGAATGAGATGTGCGTGTGCATCTAAGAAGACAACTATTTGGTTTGCACTCCCAGCCCCCTGAAAGGTGAGGGATGCCAGCTGAAAATGTTTCAATTTAAATACTTCTTCAACTATGGTAAATATTAAAATTAATATTAAAATTAATATTATTAAAAATAATAACATTCTTAACCAACCCCACAAATTTTAATTTATTAGACTGTTTTTATCAAATAAAACCAAAGCTTTAAAAATGTTAATATATTTTACTTCCACTTAAAATTATATTCTCTATTTATTTTAACAGGATTTTACAAACATCTTTTTTTTTTTCAATGAACAGGACTTCTGGAGACTTTTCAAAACAATAACGCACTACTTGACCAAATTCAGAAGTGTCTAGAGGCATATTTAGAATCAAAAAGAGTTATCTTTCCACGGTAAGTTTACAAAGCAACCTATGATATTTTTTAGTGGTTAAGACTATCCATTAATTGAAAAGGATATACTCCAAAACAAACTATAACCTCAAAACATTAGGGAATCAGAGAGGGAAACACAAAATAGATGCAATAATGGCAATCCAGCTAACATCTTGATTAGGGAGTATAACTCTCAAGGGGAGATACAATATTTCGTAAATGTTTAATTGGGTAACTACCCGAGGTGCTGGAAGGATCCTTGATGGCAGCATTTGGGTGTGTATATGTACGCCCGCATGTGTCTGTGTGTCCACAGGTCTGTATGTTTACAGATAGAGAGACCTCTGTTGCCTGAGCAGGTTTCTTTAGGTTACTTGGTGTCCTTCCTAAGAATGTCACTGTAGAAGTTGTCTGAGAGATCATTTCACAAATTCTAAATGAAATTGTTTTACTGACCTATGCATTCTAAAAACTTACCAAATGTTATGTACAGTACAGATGATGCAAGGGAGCTGGCCAATCTCTGCCCTAATGAAGTTCGTGGTTAACAGGTGGACAGTCATGCCAATAAACTGTTACGATACAATTATATGAGATCATAGTATGACTACCTGACGGTAGCAAAAACTCCTAACTTCAGTCCTTGGGGTGTATTGTATCGTAACTGGAGAACATTAGCAACGTGGTTCATCTATGATGGATTTTTCCTGTTAGCTTTTAAGCAAATGAGAGTTAAGTTGTGTCCTAGGACAAGCACTGAGGCAGCCAGGGTTAGTTAGATTCTTATCTGGGTTATTTGGTTGACAGAGGTCGTTGCTGAGTACCGGGACAGAGGATGTGTATACACAGGAAATGCAAGAGCAAGAAGATGTGATTGAGTTTTAACAGAAGTCATTGGGCTTTAAAGAATCTTACCAAAAATTTTTACACTAATCTTACTAACATGTCATTCATGGAAAAAGATGGGAGAGTTTGAGGTTTGGAATGTGCCTTTTGTCTATTTCACTCTTAAATCAGTGTTTCCCAACCTGGATCTTCCAAGGCCGAAGAAAATCTGTGCACTGCTTTTGATATTTAAAGAAACGAGCACAAATTTACCTGTGAAAATACTGAACACCAAAAAAGTCTCAGCTCTATTTTTCCCTTTTGTTTAGCATTACATCAATTAGGTCAGCAGTGTTTATTATGTCAGGAGGCTCTAGGAGGCATTGATTTCACTCTACAAGCCTTATGGAAACTTCCTATGAGCCATTGACAAGTTAGGTCCTGGAGACACAAAATGAGTACAATGCTGTCCCTGCTCTCACAGGGCTCATAGTCCAACCTTTATAGTTATCTGGTTCATTAGTTGAAAACAAGGCTTGGGGATTAATTAATTATGACTGTATGTGTTACTATGTTAAAGAAGCAGGATTGACAGAGTATAACAAAAAACATCTTTATTTGTAACTAATGACTGCCTCTGCATTCCTTGCTGGGGGCTAGTTTCTTCCTGCCCCTCTCGACAAAATCTTGATCGAGCCTCATGAATTTTCTGGTCATTCTCAGATAATAATACAAAAAAAACCTCTTGTCACCTTAACCCGATAAACGACCTGTAATGATCAAAACTCTGAATTTCCTTTAAAGCTAACACTTCCCCCTTCCCTGGCCCAACCCTGTGGCCGTGGTGATGAAAATGGGTGGCACTCAACCTTCCCCACTTCCTATTAGGTTTCTGAGGTCTTCACTTTGGAGCGGGAAAGGGGGGAGAGGCTAGGTGACAGGAGAAGCCTGACTTGGCTGCTACCCATCTGTCTCCCTCTCTCACATGTGAAGCCTGCCTTGGGCTCACTGGCTTGGGATTTCCTCCCACCCCAAGGGATCTCTCCTGGGCACCTTCCTTCACAGAAGTGAAGCATCTTCTTTGGTCAGGCCATTCTCCTTTGCCCTCATCCTGAGCATCCAAGTATACCCCTTCTCCAGTTCTTTTCCTAAGGTCTTCTTCATGCTTCCAAATGGCCCCTTTGGGCAGGATCTAAGAAAATACCATGCCAGGTCACACCAGTGTGGCCCACATGCATATATTCACAGAAGCAAATAAAGTCCCTGTAGCCACCCATCCATCTATCTAACAAATTATATACTAGATACCGCGTATGAATGAGGTACTAGACTAGATTCTAGGGAAAACAAAGTATATATCTTCACTGTAGAAGTTCAAAGTCAAGTAACAAAGACATGTGACCAAATCAGTGTTATAGCAAGACCTAGCATTTATTACAATCTTTATGAAAATATCTATCTTTTCTGTACCAGGCACTAATTCTAGATGTTAGAGATGCAGCCACACTAATCTTCATGACAGTTATGTTTAGAGACATGTGACGTTCCCCAGAAACCCAAGAAAAGTAGGCTTAGAGGTCCAGGAACTCAATGGATGGGGAAGAGATGTGGCCAAGGGATTTATCTTTTATGTCTATGTAAGGCTTTGCAACAATTTCAAGTTATATTTTAAGTATTTTTTTCAATCCAGATTTTACTTCTTGTCAAATGATGAACTTTTGGAGATTTTGGCCCAGACACGGAATCCCCAAGCTGTGCAGCCGCACTTGAGGAAATGCTTTGACTCCATTTCAAAGCTCGAATTTGCTTTCCTACTTCCTGCTGAAGGAAAAATTCCTACTATGGAGGGAGAGCCAGAAAAAGTTTATACTAATGATATTTTAGCAATGCTGTCACCAGAGGGAGAAAGGGTGAGGTGCTTTCTGTTTCTAATTCTTTAAGGTAAACTTGGTTCCTCTTCCAGAGTCGAGGTTTATTCATTGCCACTCTAAGCACTCAGCAAGTGCAGCGGCTACTGGTACTCTGTAGTTTCGGACTTAACCAAGATAAAATCCTTGCCCTCAAAGAGCGCTAGTGGAGACATAGTCAAACAAACACTTGAAAAGCACCACAGTAAATGCCAGAACAGGGGCATGTGCTCTGTCCTTGGGAACAGAGTGGAGAAGATGGAGCCACATCTTACTCAACTCTCCACAGAGACACAAGAGTGGACTGGTTCCGAGAGCCGTTCTCCTGCTACGCCCCCTGATTCACGTCCCAACCTTTAGCCTCATCTATAAAAGGGGAATTGGTAATAGTGCCTAATGAACAAGATGCTGAGGTTTTCAGGCGTTACTATATGTAAACTACTTATAACAGTACCCAGTGGGTGCTACAAACAAGTTGGTTGTCATTATTGGCATGTTATTGACCCATTAGTGTCGCTAGGGCACTGCACAGTAAACACCAAGTAAATGAATCCTTTAGGGGGACAAAGTGACCTCACAGAGGATTCTCTCTATCTCTGTCTCTCTCTCTCTCTCACACACACACACACACACACACACACACACACACACACACACACACACAGGCAGCCAAGGAGAATGGAGAGGAAACATGGTGGGAAGAGCATTCCATACATGGCAACTGTGCAGGGACATGCCCAGGATTTCAGTCTAGTCAGCGAATGGTGGTGTATCCATGGAACTGAAGGAGCCCACATACATTTTTACGATGCTTTGATTATCTTCTAGGTCAGCCTTGGGAAAGGCCTCAAAGCCCGAGGCAATGTGGAGGAATGGCTCGGTAAAGTGGAAGAAGCCATGTTCACGTCTTTGCGCCGCCTGTGCAAAGCGGCCATAGCTGACTATCAGGGGAAACCGCGGACAGAATGGGTGACAGCCGGCCACGCTTCTCAAGTAAATCCCACTCCTTAAGTTTGTGTCTCTAACTCCCTATTTGGTGACACGCGTCACACACTTAAAGAAGACGTTTCCATGCAGGTGGTCCTGACCATTTCTCAAATCATGTGGTGCCGTGACTTGACTGAGTGTTTGGAAAGCGACGGTAATCGTTTAGAAGCCCTGGAAGCTTTTGAAAAACTCAACTTTGAGGTGAGATGTTTTTAAAAAGGGTGACATTGAACATATTGCTGTACAAGATGTTCTCAGGGGTTTTTATTGGCATGGTTAATGCAAATTCACTTTCTCTAAAAATTGAGCGCTCTGACAAGACTTCCAAAGCTTTGAGGTTCTAACTGAAACCATTTATGTTCAAGTTTTCTTAGAAATATTACTTTGGTGTTTATGTAGTGTTGTATATGAATACTTATAAAAATGGGAAAAAACAATTCAAGAGGAAAATGTCAGGATTATAATGGTTTGCAACATTTAAGGAGAGATTGTATTTACTAGGTCCTGGATCTCTCTCACCGAAGTTTATTCAATCCAGGAAAGCGCAGGGTTTGTGCAATTTCTATTCTTCGGTTCAAGATGTGCTTTTCTACTATTTTAGAGACCCCTCAGGCAACTATCAATAAAACAATAAATAACTGAATGAATCTATATGCCATCCTACAAGAATTTTTAAGCTATAGTTGGGAACTGCCATTTTCCAGCTATGCCTAATCTTTAACTCCAAATTCAACTCTACTTCCAAGCAACATTGCATTTTTAAAGAATCACCTTTAAAACTGAAAGGTGTGGGGGGGGGGGGTCCTCAATAGAATTGAAGGTCCTCAACAGAATTTTGACTCAAAAAGCCCCAGAGAAGAGAAAAGACTCCCTAAGGAAAGTTCTGTTAACTTCTGTGTGGAGTGTTCCCTGATTGGGGTTGGCACTGAGTGAAAATTCAGCACAGCAGTTAAGGCCGTCAGGACTGAAAAGGGCCAACCGCACTTCTTTGAAAAAGATTTAACCTTTTCAGTTAGACTCTAGAACTCAATCTATCAAAAATGCTTTTATCTCATCAATCTTTGGCCTGCTTAAAATGCTCACATTTTCTGATTATCAAAGGAAACACTACCCCCCCAAAATGAGGCGTACTACTTTAATCTTATTTAATTTTTAGGAAGAACAGTGTTCTCTAGCGACATATGAGCACAGGCTTTCCTGAGGCATATGTCTACCCAAGTGTCATTTTTGCCACTTCATAACTGTGTGACTGCCATCAAGTTACTTACCCTCTCTGACCCTCAGTTTCCTCTAATGGAAAATGGGGTTAAAGATAGTATGTACTTCTTAGAAGTCTTATAGGAATTAAATAAGTTAAACTGTTGTTCTGTTTGGTCACAGAATTTTAGATTCTTAAAATTAGATAGTTTGGCAAATGCCTTCTCCAAATTTCATAGCAAAACTATATATATATTTATTTTTTTCAAAAATCAGTATATATATATATATATATATATATATATATATATATATATTGATTTTTGAAAATTCATTTATGATGATTTCTCTTTTATTTTAGAGGTTAAATGCCCTGGCTGCAACCGTTCGAGGCAGTCTTCCTAAATTACATAGAAACATCATAACAGCCTTAATTACTATCGATGTGCATGCAAGAGACATAGTCACCGAACTTGTTCAAGCCAAGGTACCTGTTTCATTTAAGTAAAGTCATATATTTCTTTGTGAAATCAGTGTATCCAATATGTGCATCACTGTTATCACTTCTGTAGGTAGAGGAAGTCGATTCCTTTGACTGGCAGAGACAACTGCGCTATTATTGGGATATAGACATAGATAATTGTGTGGCTCGAATGGCGCTCTCTCAGTACACTTACGGCTATGAATATTTGGGTGCATGCCCAAGATTAGTAATTACTCCTCTCACGGTAAGTTTCTGATCGCCTTGGTTAATGTTGACACAGGAGTGCTTTTTTTTAATCAGAATAGTCTGGAAAAGTTTCATATGATATTAACTCTTGAAAGGATTTACTATGAATATATCTTTGTGAAGCAGAGGTTTGCATTAATTAATTATGTGCCTGGATCTTTGAGTGTATCTCAATTGCTATAAAACCTGCATAGAAAATAATGACTCTCCTTCTATAGAAAGGAAAGGATTTAGAAATTTGTGGCGAGTCAATTCCCTTCAACAATGACAATGTATCAATTTCTTCAGGATCGCTGCTACTTGTGCCTCATGGGGGCTTTGCAGCTGGACCTGGGAGGTGCGCCCGCTGGTCCTGCTGGCACTGGGAAAACCGAGACTACCAAAGACCTAGCAAAAGCTCTTGCCATCCAGTGTGTGGTCTTCAACTGTTCTGATGGTTTGGACTATAAGGTACAGTCCCGGCATCTGAACACTCACATTAAGTGCTTTATGTGGTTTTCTGCACTTGCAACATGACATAACAAAAGAAGGAGAAAATGGGGTGATAGAAAGCAAGTGAAAACTGGTGGGCGAGGATGGTTAAAGTGGAATAAATAGCACAAAGGAGGAGAGTCAACAAACATAAGGTGGTCTGGGTGGTTAAGGTGTAGGAATCAAGGCCGGGGGAGGATTTGCCAAATGGTGGTAAAATTAAAAATCTATTCATGTCAGTAAGTAGAAAGAAGAGAGATGAAATACAAGATAAAACAGCAGGGAAATCTAGGAACAAGGAATAAGCTTACAGAAAGAGATGAGCGATTCAGAGAGTTGTATGTTGAAAATGAAACATGTAGGAGGTAAGAATTCATGGTAAGATTTGTCAATATAGCAGTTCTCAAATTTTTTGGTCAGAGACCCCCTTTACACTCTTAAAAATTATTGAGATCTCATAAGCTTTTATATATATATATATGTTACATCTGTTGATATTTACCATGTTAGAAATTAAAACTAATACATTTAAAATATTTATTTGTTTTAAAATAGTAATAAATCCATTACATGTTAGCATAAGCATATTTTCTGTGAAAAATAACTATTTTCCCAAACAAAACATTTAGTGAGAAGAGTGACGTTGATTTATATTTTTGAAAATCTCTAATATTTGGCATAATAGAAGACACCCAGTTCCTCATATCTGCTTTCTGCATTGAATCTATTGAGATATGTTATTTTGGTTGAAGTATTTGAATAAAATCTAGCCTCACACAGATATGTACTCAAAAAAAGAGCAATATTTCAATAACTTTCAGATAATTGTTGATATTCTTCTTTGACATTACACTAAAACTTGATAAGTAGCATTTTCTTGAAGATTATTTGCAATGTGGAAACTGAAACCACATCAATAACTTTTTCATACTTTGTAGTCCCATGAGAAAATGAGAGTGAAAAAGGCAAATAACATTTTAGTATTATTATGAAAATACTTCTACCTTGCAGACCCTCTGAAAGAAACTCTGGGACTCCAGATGACACTTTGAGAACTGCTATTTTAACATGTTAATTCCTAATTTGGAAAGTCACATCTCTTGAAGGGTCCATAGGATCCTCAGAAAAAGACTAAGTGAAACATGTGACAAGAGTAAGACTTCCCACTCTGCCACTCCCACCTCACCCATACCACTGGGAAAGTGGTAGCAGGAGCCTTCACAGCAGAAACAAGAGAAGGAACCTATTGCTTGCTTTAGTAACCACTTCGTGTTTAGTGACACTTGTTTCAGTAACTCTGTTGGTCACGGCTTTAGATGTCTTTTTTAGGAAAGATGTAGAGCCTCTCAGTAACAGGAAAGACATCGGTGAAATAATTAGTATGTGAAATAGCACCTCCCCAAAGTATATTTCTTGGAATGCTACTTCAAATACGCAGAACAACAACAACAACAAAAATCTGTACTATCCTCATTTCCCTTCTAGGTTTTCACATCTCAGGGTAGCATATTACATACTTTATAAAGCCCCACATTTATGAAATCTGTTTAGCTTTATTTAATTCAGCAAATCCTAAATGTATTTGACCATGGATGCCTTTTGGCCGCTAACACACAGAGCTAATATTGTCATTTTTCTAAAAGTTACACAAATACCTGTATAATGTCTAAATTTACAGTATTATCATTTAAATTGTCCAAGTAAATAGCAATTCTTTCATTCATAGAGTAAATCATACTTATTTTTCAGAAGCATCTCCAGAAATTAGTGTTTCCGGGACATGTTCTTTTAGAAAGAGACAAATCATTTAGAAAGAAACAAAAAGATATTTCCTCTAATAGAAAGGTGCTAACTTCTGATATAGCCCAATATTCACTTAAAACGTTTGCTTATTTGTACATACCACCTCTCTTTTTTAAAATATTTCAGCTGAAAATTTAACTTTTGAAGGAGTTCAGCTACGTAATATAAAGGTGAACAGTGTGATTTTGATTTCAGATGATGGGACGCTTCTTCAGCGGTCTGGCACAGTCAGGGGCTTGGTGCTGCTTTGATGAATTTAATCGAATTGACATAGAAGTTTTGTCCGTCATCGCACAGCAACTCATAACCATTAGGAATGCCAAAGCTGCGAAGGTAAGGCATCGGGCACTCGTCTATGGAGGCAGCATTTCTTCAGCTCGTAATTAACTTACAGCACATTGCATGGAAGGGCGATGCTAACTTTAGCCTGCCTCTTCCACGTTTCCGGTGTAACTGGTGAGCACTACAGCAACGTGACTTAGTTTGGGAGAATTAATTCCTCATCCAGGCAACACAGAGAAACAACCTTCTGTCAGACACTGTGCTGGGAGCTGGGGAACAGAGTTGGTGAAACTCAGTTCCTGCCCTCATGGAACCCTGTTCTTTTTCCCAGCCCTACACACACACACACACAGATGCACATACACCCTGTCCCTCTCTCCTCCATCTCCTGCTTTCTTCCTCACCTTTCTTGTTCTTGCCTTTGACATTTACTTCTCTGCTAGGTTTCTCTAATGCTGCCTTCCGGGCTCCACTGCCTTCAAGATGGCCCCCAAGTTCAGCCTAGCGCTGGTAGAAAAGATGGCAGAGGAGTGCTGGGGAATCTAGGAGGAGGTTGGCTCTCCAGAACTCACGGGACTGGAAAAGCCAAGGAGTGTAGAATCAGATGAAGATACGAATGTGGCCCAGCCCCACCATTAAAAAAAAAAATCAGCCCCTGTCCTCCTTAGGATCATTCTTAAGGGTTCATCCTGACATAGCAAGGGGGGGCCTCTGGATCCAGCTCTTGCTCTAGGGGCAGGGATGATTCTCATTTGAAGGTGCCCTACTAAAGAGTTGTTAAATATTTTGATTATCACCTCTGCAGAAAAGCAAATTATAGAACAAGTAAAAAGAAAGCAGAAATTGGACTTTAATGAGCTGCTAAACTGTACAAATCATTGTACTTTACACTGATTTTATCTTCACCCTAAACCTATGTGAAGTAGGTGGCATTTTCCCCAAGTTACTTATAGGTGAAAAGGATTCAAAGAAATTTAAAAATATTTCTGGGAACACCATACAACCAAGATACACACCTAAATCCATGTAACCCTAAATGTCTGCATTCCTTTCACTACACACCATCCTGCTTCCCAGATCCTCGGGGAAAGGTGCGGGGGGAGGCTGTATTAAAAGCAGGGACCTCCAGATATAGCATAACTTGTGAGTCATTATCACTTTGATGAGCAATTAGCTGAGAGCCAAGTATGGGGGGAAGGGAGAAAGGACCAAAGGGAATGGAGGAAGGATTGAAGCCTTGCCAACTGGAGAGCAACCATGTAAAGCAAAAGAAAGGTAGGAGTACATCTGAGACTAACTAAGCCTCATCCTCACTTTTGCTAGTGGCCAGAAGAGATAGTTGGAGTGAAATACATCCCCTGGATTAGATGAAGAAACCAAAGCACAGAAATGTACAGGTTTGAATAGCACAAACAGCAATTTAGTGGCAGCAGGATTGGTCTCCAGTTGTACCATCCAGCATTTTCTCCTCCAGGCTATATGACACATCTCTCAGCGGCATCCTGGTCATCCCCTGCATTCTTCATATCTGTTCCTTCATCCAATGCCCAGCTAGAAACCTGAAACTCATCTTGGATTTTTCCCATTACCATCAACTCCAGAATCTAAGCCGTCACCAAGTCCATTTAATTTTATCTGCTAGATGCCTCTTGTCCCCAATGATAACTCCATAATTCTGACTCTTGTCATCTCCCCAATAACGATTCCTTACTAGACCTCCTGTCTGTTGTTTGTCCAACCTCTCCATTGCCAAATTTGACGCTATCACTCTGCTCATAGTTCTTCTCTGCTTCCCCTGGCCCATGGGACAAAATCTAAATTCCTTAGCCTAGCATGCAAGATCCTTGATGCTTAGGCCCCGGCTTCCTTACACATTCCTCCTAGAACTTTATCCTTTACCAGAGTGAATAGCTGGTCATTTCCCAAACATGCAATACAATTTCTTGTTCCTGCCCCCTTCAACTGGAATAGCTGCCCCTATTTATATACGTGAAATGTCCTTCTTTGTTCTTCAGGTCTCAAGCAGGCTTTCCCACTCTTCTTATGGCTTTGCTCCCTCTGGGCTTTGCACACACCTCCCCTATAGCACCTGTTGCACAGCATGGTCATGGTTTCCAGGTCTGACTCCACACAACAAACCCAGGAGCTTCTCCAGGGCTCAGGAATGAGTCTCCTTCACCTCTCTAAACCCATTGCCTCACCTGCAACAGATGCTCAACAAGTGTTTGCTGTTCAATAAAAGTGAAGGGGTAATTCCAGTGACAATAACAGTGGGGACTCAACCACCCAAGGACTAAGATCACATTAGAATTTTGGGGGGAACACCAGAGAGTGGGGGTAAAGAAGGTTTAGTGGCCATGAAGTCGAAGCTGAATTGAGGAGACTCAGCAAAAGATGTTGCCTAGAAGATTGCAGGACTGGGCCAGGCAGGAGAGACAAATTGGGCAAGGCAGGGGCAGGGAGACAGAGAGCAGGAAACACTGAGCCCAGAGAAGGTTGAGAGTGAGTGGGTAGGACAGAATCAGGAGAGAAATGGTTCCTGTTGGCCAACAGCTGGAATCAGTAGTCATTGCATGAATGCTCCATTACACAAGTATTGACTCCGGAAATAATTATGTAAAAGAATTTACAAATGTCTGGATAACTGTTAACTCATACTTTCTCATTCCTTTAAACAGCTCTCTAGATTCATTTTTGAGGGCCGGGAAATAAAGCTGGTTATGACTTGTGCAGCCTTCATCACAATGAATCCTGGATATGCAGGCAGAACTGAATTGCCAGATAATTTGAAAGCCCTGTTTAGACCCTTTGCAATGATGGTTCCAAATTATGCCTTGATTGCGGAGGTGAGTTTCACATTATAAAGCAGGAAAAATTTAAGCTGGTCTGTTTTATTTACCATTTGATTCTATTGAACTAGAAAGTTTCCTTTATAAATGCACACCAGCAAAGGTTATACATTATTGTTTGCTCATAAGAGTAGATATGATCACTATCAGGTAGAATGTTTGATATATCGTTATGTAGAATGTTGTGTGTGTGTGTGTGTGTGTGTGTGTGTGTGTGTGTGTGTGCTATATCTCTAATTCCCAGAATGGTATCTGGAATATAGTAGGTCCTTAAAACAATCAATGAATTTAATTAAGCAGTTCATTGGGTTTACCAGTTCATCCAGGAATTAAAATGTCTGGAATCATTCTAAAACTACTTATCACTCACACTTCTCTCTGTGCATTATTTTTTATTAGAGTCAAAGGATGTTGAGTAACCGCAATGCTAACCACTATGATAGAGGGTGCGGATTGGTTTGTAAGTCTGTATCAGCTTAGTCAAAAATAGTAATCATTAATAAATTATTTATATTGTATTTGTTCTTTCTGTGTCTCTCTAGGAATCTTTCTGTTTAAACTGTTTGTTTTTTTTCTTCATACTAGCTAAGGACCAATGCAATTTTTCTTGGTACTTTTTACTGAGGTATAATTTATATACAGTACTAACGTGCAGGGACCATAGGAGTACAACCCAAGGGATTCTTACACAAGGATCCACCTGTGTGACCATCAAGGCCACAATATAGGACATTTTCAGGACTCCAGAAGGTCCCTTGTGCTCAGCACTTAACATTTCTTAACAAGGAGCACTACTCCTTTAGGAATGGAATTTCCCAGAAAGCACAAATTACTCCTGTGGCTAGTAATTCCTTTGATAACAGCTAATTTAAAATATTCCTTTGGATGAAGTAAAAGTGTTTACCTAAGAATGGACTAAACCATGCCAAATCCTGTCATTAGAAAATTTACAACTTTTATTAGTATAATGTTTACAGCATCTTGTGGGACCCCCAGTGCCTCCTGTGGGCATGGTGGGGTGGCAGGCAGTTAAGGCAGGTGGCTTCTTCACTCTAGCCCCTCTGGGGACAGGGACAATAAATGACTTGCTCATTGTCCAAAGCTGGTAGGAAGAAAACCACGTTTAGGACTCAGTGCAACGTTGTGTTCACATCTCATCCTTCATCCTATTGTTATATTATTCAGTAATTAATTGGAGAAATTGAAAAATCCAGGCTGGTGAGTGCTATTCCTATGTTACAGATTGATTGGATCAGGGTCTGTCATCAGTAAATATTTTTTAATAATCTGCAGTGTGCAGAGTTCTGTGCTAGTAAGTAGTGACAGCAATCAACAGAACAGACATTAGTAAGAAATCTCTAAAAAAAAAAAAAAAAAAAAAAATCTCTGCATCATTTCAAATCCTGATTCTGAGGCCAACTGTAGTGATGCAAGTTGATTAGAAGAAGGACCTACCACCACTATCATTATTGATTTATTTAGCCAAGGATGCAGAAACTTGTCAGAGGCAAGGTAGCCTCCTAGGGCAGGGGACCGGCTGCAGACCTCAGCGTAGTGTCCCTTGTTTCCCAGGGAGCCTAAAGGGCTATCACTGACACTCAGATCAGAGAAGCTGAAGTCTTGCTTTTGTACTCAGGTCTTATAACACCACCCAACCTCCACGATGGGAACATTTTTCAAGCAGTGGGCTCTCTGCTCTGTGAACCAAATGTCACTAAGGCCACATCTTCATCTATAGAAAGAAAGCGTAATCAGTGCTCAGGCCTCCCCCAAATAATAGCCCATCTTCTACCTTCTTGTGGCACTTCAATCTTTATATTTCTTTGTTAAATGATATAACAACTTGGAGAGGTGTGATGCCTAAATTAGACAGAATACATTGGTCTCATGCTAATATAATGTTGTCAATATAAGATAGTAAGCATTACATTATGCTTTTTCTAGGTAATTCTGTATTCTGAAGGATTTGAATCCAGTAAAATATTAGCAAGAAAAATGACTCAGATGTACAAGCTTTGCAGCGAACAGCTCTCTCAGCAGGATCACTACGACTTTGGCATGAGAGCTGTGAAGTCTGTGCTGGTCATGGCTGGGTAAGAAACCAAGGTGGTCAAGAGTAAAATTCCGAACCGTGTCATCAAATGTGTTAAGTGAGTAATTCACAGATGGCGCTTAAAGCAACATAGTAAGGATTTATAAATGTCAGCTGCCACAGTTGTCATCATTCTTATCTTGACACTCCGATTCCACAGTGAAATGGGGCATCTCTCCTCATCCCACAAAAGTTCTTCACTCTGAGACCCTGTATGGTTGTCCCAGGCTGAACCTGAATCTCGACTAGGCTTCAGCTCCTTTTCGCTTCGCTTGAATTTATCACATGCATCGAGCTTTCGGGTACAAAAGCCTTTACCACCACAATATGGATGACTAGACTTAAAGGGCATACAGTTTGTTATGCACATACAATAATTAACTTATACATGTTGCCTGATGAAGCCTGAAGCATGCAAAAAACTGTAGTTTCATCATTCTGTCTTCAGTCGAGGCTTTTGTCCAAGACTTGACCTCTGTCTTTACAGTATGGTCCATGACTGAGCTGCTTTCTAGTTTCTAGTAAAACATTCTCTTTTCAGGCCTCAACTTCTCTCCTTACATCCTCTTTAAACTCCTGTCTCTGGAATCCCCAGCTTGCCCAAAGTCTCTGAGAACATCTGTCTCCTGTCTCCTCCTTCCTCTCAGGCCATGGCTTGCTGGTCGGGGCTCTGCATATCCGGGGCCCCTTCTGCCTGGCTCCTGTATCCTTGGGTTTTGCATCAATCCCCCTGCCCCATGTAGCCTCCATTCTTTCTTTCAACCTCTCACCTACAGTATTTCTCCTCTTCACAGGATTGCCATGTAAGGAGAAGGAATACTAAGAAGTTCAAATATACTTGCACTCAAAGAAAACAACTACAGCCCAATGTGCAAGACAGACAAATGAGCAGTTATCTGGGACACGATGTAGTGAGGGTAACCATAGGGCTATGCTAAAGGTTTGCCCTGGAGAAGGACTGAGGAACTTTCTAGAGGAGGGAGTAACTGGGCTGGGTTCTGAAGGGGAGATAAGAGCAGACAGAAAAGCAAAGCAGTGTGTTCTGGGCTGAGAGAAAAGAGTCACGGGGCCGTGAATCATCATGACGCATCCGTGGATGCGTGTACATTCAGGTTGGATTGATGGGGGAGGCTGAGAAAATGTCCTTGTCATTCTCCTCAAGGTTACGTAGCCAGGTCCTGACTGGTGCACATGCTATGATGGAGATGGATGCTTAGCATGAGGGGAACACGAGACTCCCCTTCCAGCGGGAACCTGCAAAGGGGTGCCCCCTACGGCTTTCTGCAAGTGGGATCCCTGACCCACAAGTTAGGAAAATCATTCACTAATACGTTCTCACAATGTCACCTGAATTATTCCTTTAAATATAGGTCTTTAAAAAGAGAGAACCCAGACCTAAGTGAAGATGTGGTGTTGATAAGAGCTTTACGAGATTCCAACTTGCCAAAATTCCTAACAGAAGACGCTCTTCTGTTCAGGTAAGTTTCTAGATGTTACAGAATAAAGCACAGCTATGGTGTAAGGTAAAGGATAGTCTTATCTGCAAATATGACTGTCTCTAACAAAGAACTAACTAGCTTATCTTTTCTAGAGATACTTATTGCAATTGTTTTAAAAAATACTAGTTTAGAATAAAGATATTAAAGTTTTAGCATCAATCCAATTATTTATTTTTTTTCAAAATATTTATCACCAGGCTATGTCCCTGTTCAGTTTTGGATATTATCTATTAAGTTACTAACAGGGAGATGAAGAAATGCAATACATCTCTTCCTCTTGACCCATCCTCTCTGCATAGTCATATTGCAACATAACTTGAGCTAAATATCCAGGATTTCCATAATTTATCACAGCTATATAAATTAATCCTTTACCTACTTTCCTATACATCTACCATTAATTTGTCTCCAAATTCTGCCAGAGTGTAAATCTCCTAAAAACAAACAAAACCTTCAATGATACAAAATATTCTACTGAATTTGTCTCTTTGGAGCCCTCTGTCCTGCTCTAATTGGGACTGATTGTCCATTACCCCTGGTGCACATCTATTATCCTGGGATGTCCATTTAAGACTATGCTGGGGACTCCCTCTGCTTTGTCTTCTATCAGTGCCCCTGTTTCCCAGATCACGTGTCTCTCTACTCCCTCTTGGTAGGATACAATGATGAAAATTTCTACACAGTTATCTTTGCACACTTATGATATTGCTACAATTAAGATTGTAGGAAGTAAGTTCGCTAGGTCCTAGGGTGTGGACATTTTTAATTTAGATAGAGTATCAAGATATCCTCCAAAGACATTTTACATTTATATAAATGGTTTTTATGAAAATGCTTATTTCCCTTTAAATGTTTTAAAGAGGGACCAAAAGAAATGCATGCATTTATTTAATTATTATTGTTATTAGTCATGAACACTTATTAGTCATGTATATTTATTATTTCTCAGAGGATTTTTCTATTGTGCTCTTTCACTTATTGATTTGTAGGAACTCAAACTTTATCTGGTGTAAAAATTGGAAATATTTCTCTAAGTCTATCAGTCATTAAGTTCATATATAAAGTCTTTCACCTAATAGAAGTTTGTCTTTTGCTTGTTTTTATATTTTCAGTTTATCGACAATTTTTACACTTGTAGATTTCTTGCCTATCTTAGAAAGGCCTTCTTAACACAGTGCTGCAAAATTCATCTTTTATATTTTCATCTACTACTTTGTTGGCATTTTACGTTAAGGTCTTTACTGTATCTCAAATGCATTTGTGTATATAGTATGCAGTAGGGATTTAGCTTCTTTTTTACCCATAGAAACATCACATATTAACTCTTTCCCACAGAACAAATTTTCCTTTACACCCTTTTTTACCTAGTATTAGTTCACTATTTTTGTTTCCATCTTATTTTCTGAATATCTACGTAAAGTTATAAATACATTTGAGGAAAGTTGAGTTCGAAATATAATTTAAAAAATAAACTGATAAACTCATTACCTTCTATATGTTTGGTACTGTGCCATGTACTGTGGACAATACAAAAATGTAATAGATATTCCTTATGTTGTAAAGCTCCCAGTATACTTAAAAACATTGGTTTACTGTACAAGAAACAAACAAAATCAAACATAATATCAGAGAAATGATAGGTTCTGGTATAACACATAGGACAGACAAGTACTGTGCATGTTGAGAAGAAAAGATCAATGAGAAAAATAAGACATTTAATTTCTAATCAATTCACTGTAATAAATATGGGGAAAACTCAATGACTAATGGTTCTTAATTGATTTTATTTTTGTTATTTCAGTGGAATCATATCTGACCTTTTTCCTGGAGTCCAAATTCCAGAACATGATTATGGTATATTGCAATCAACAATTATAGATGTGATGAATAAACAAAATCTTCAGCCTGAGATATGTATGGTTAAAAAAGTGATACAATTCTATGAAACCATGCTAGTCAGGCATGGTGTTATGTTAGTCGGGCCAACAGGAGGTGGCAAGACCACAGTTTACCGAATACTTGCAGAAACTTTAGGGAATTTGCAAAAACTTGGTTTAGACAATCCATTTTACCAACCAGTTAAAACATACGTTCTTAATCCTAAATCAATTACAATGGGTGAATTATATGGCGAAGTTAATAGCATAACCTTGGAGTGGAAAGATGGTTTGATGGCACTGAGTGTCCGAGCAGCTGTGAATGATAGCTCAGAAGACCATAAGTGGATCATCAGTGATGGGCCGGTGGATGCTCTCTGGATTGAAAATATGAATACAGTGTTGGATGATAACAAGATGCTTTGCCTGGCTAACAGCGAGAGGATTAAACTCACACCTCAAATCCACATGCTTTTTGAGGTAAATGTATATGTCATACTCTGGAGGAAAGAAATCATTCATTAGACTGGCATACTATCATTTTTTTTTTTTTTCTCAGATTGACATTTCATTTAGTATCTGTAAGGTCTACCATGGTATTTTGTTTATGTAGTAAATACTTATTAAATTGTCCATTTGTAATATATTGTCCATCCTGACAACGACAGTCTCTCAAACATTCCTATGTCTCTATAAACAGAAAATAAAATAAATTCTGGCTTCCCCAGCACCTGTTTCTTTTCTTTTGGACTTATTTAATATACATATTGATGAGTTCTCATTATTTGAAATGCTTTCTAAGTTTAAGAAAATTATTGTATGTGTTTAAAGTGAAGAAATTATCCCAGTGTGGTATGTATATTTTATGGAGGGTTTGGAAAAGGATGTGGACCATATACAGTGACAAAATATTATGAAAGATAACCACCCCTCCTGTATTCATTCATCAAACATTGATTGAATGCATATTATATGCTAGGTATTAGGCTAGGTGTTGGATACAAGAATGAAATGAGAAAGAAAAGAGAAGGAAAAAGAAATACTTCATCCGTCCTATAGGATTTGACAGTATCCTCCTATAATTACCAGTTTTCTCACCTCATGCTTAACTTCCTTCTCCATTTCTGGTTACCTACAGCTCTCCCACTGTCTTCCACATAAAGCCTTTCAGTGTTAACTTAAGCTTCAAACATGTGATTCATTAACATTGAAGGAATAAGGAAGTATCATATTAGTTGTTTCCTGTCCAACTTTCTTCAATTTTAGGTGCAAGATCTCAGGGTTGCCTCTCCTGCAACAGTCAGTCGATGTGGAATGGTGTTTGTAGACCCTGACGAACTGAAATGGATGCCATATGTTAAAACCTGGATGCAGGGTATTTCTAAAAAAGTAAGTGCAACCAGCTGTTCCCAGTATCTCAGTTTGTCAGGGCTCATACTTCCCTTAAGTGCCCAAAATGCAGTAAGAGAAGGTCTCACTGTGCCTGACTGAGGGAATTCTAGCGTTGTACGAAGTTCCTCTCCCTGAGAACTCTTAGGACCATCCAGAAATGTTTGTATATTCCCCAACTCTGTCCTTATTATGTGTGGCCTCAGCCTCCGTCTGCCTAGTCGCCCTGGGTCCTGCCTCCTCTGCCTGGCTTCTCCCCAGACTGGTGCTTCTCAATTACAAACACAAACCACTTTCTTGAATCCCCCAAAACACAGCTAGAGCAGGATGGGGCATTAAAAAAAAAAAAAGAGTTTGCTGAAGGTTTGGGATAACAAGAGGCAATCACAGTGAAGAAAAATACATTTCAGTCCAGGCACTGTCATCATTTTTAGATTTTAAGAACCGTTAACACCGAGAGCCAGAGAGAAGAGAAAACCAGTTTACCTCTCACGCAGTCACCCATCCATGACCCCAAACACATTCTCACCTCGGAAGTAACATTCTACCCTAAGTGAAGGAAAGTTTCTATATTATTATTCAGAACAACTCAGTTCCATATTAACTTCTGTGCCCTCTCCATTCTAAAATAGGATTTCTCTCAAGCCATCTTTTGCAATGTTTTGCCCCAATCCGGTCCTCACTCTAAGAAAGCCATCTTCTTTTTGCCTCTCCCCCTCCAATGATGAATCAGAAAACTATTGTTTTTCTCATACTTAGGCATCAACATTTTAACAATATTGTGGTCTAGTCTCAGAGTACCTTATTAAAGAAAGTAATTCTCAGAACAGAGAATTTATCATGGGCTACCATAAGATTTTAAACCACACAAATGCACTTTTTAAAAATTAATAGACTTTATTACTTAGAATAGTTTTAGGTTTACAAAAAATTTTTAAGAGTACAGAGCATTCTCATATTCTCCCTTTCCTCCAAACACAATTTTCCCTATTGTTAACATCTTGCATTGCTGCGGTACATTTGTTAAAACTGATGGACCAATATCACTGTACATCATTGATATTGATACATTGTCAATATATTATTGATGTGTCAATATCGATACACTGTTGATACGTTATCAATAATGGAAGTCTATAGCTTGCATTAGGGTTTACTCTTTGTGTTGTACAATTCTGTGGGTTTTGCAAATGCATAATTGTCATGCACCCACAATTGTAGTATCAAACAGGATAGTTTCACGGCCTTAAAAACTCTGTGCTCTGCCTATTGGTATCCATCCACCCTCCCTCATCCCTGACAACCACTGATCTCTTACTGTCTCCATGGTTTTGCCTTTTCCAGAATATCATGTAGTTGGAATCAAACCAGCATGTTGTACACCTTCAACTAATACAGTGATGTATGTCGATTATTTCTCAATAAAACTGGGGAAAAATTAAAACCAAGAATAAAGTTCCTATAAACATCCATGTTCAGGCTTTTGTGTGGACTTGTTTTCAACTCATTTGGGTAACACATAGGAGTGTGACTGCTGGGTCATAGGGTAAAACTATGGTTAGCTTTGTCAGAAACTGCTAGGCTGTCTTCCAAAGTGTCTGTACCATTTTGTACTCACACGAGCAATGAATGAGGGTTCTTGTTGCTCCACACCCTCACCAGTGTGTGGTGGTGTTGGTGTTTAGTAGGTGTGTAGTAGTAGCTCATTGTTGTTTTAATGTGAAATTCTCTGATAGATGATGTGGGACGTCTTTTCAAATGCTTATTTGCCATTTGTATATGTTCCTTGGTGAGGTATCTGTTCAAATTTTTCACTCAGTTTTTATTGGGTCATTTGTTTTCTTATTGTTAAGTTTTAAGAGTTCTTTTTATATTTTGGATACAAATCCTTTATCAGATGTGTTTCACAAAGATTTTTCTCCCAGTCTGGCTCATCTGTTCATTCTCTTAACAACATCTTTCACAGAGCACAAGTTTTTAGTTTCAATGAAGTCTAACTTATCCCTTTTACTTTCATGGATTGTGCTTTTGGATACAAATGAGTTTATATAAAAACTCATTTCTAAACCTAAGGTACCTAGATTTTCTCCTCTGTTATGTTCTAGAAATTTTATAATTTTGCTATATAGTTTTACATTTAGGCCTATGATCCATCTTGAGTTAATTTTTGTGAACGGTGTAAGATCATTGTCTACATTCACTGTTTGGCATGTGGATGTCCAGTTGTTCCAGCACCTTTCGTTAAAAATGCTATTCTTTCTCTATTGGATTGGCTTTGTTCCTTTGTCAAAGATTAATTAACATATCTCTACGGGTCTATTTCTGAGGTTCCCTTCTGTTCCATTCATCTATTTGTCTATTCTTTTGCCAATACCACACTGTGTTGATTACTGTTGCTTTATAGTAAGTCTTAAAGTTGGGTAGTGTCAGTTCTCCAATTTTGTTCTTCAATATTATGTTGACTATTCTGGGCCTTTTGCCTCTCCATATAAACTTTAGAATCAGTTTGATACCCACAAAGTAATTTGCTGGGATTTTGATTCAGATTGCATTGAATTTATATAGGTCAAGTTAGGAAAAACTGACATCTTAACAATATTAGGTCTTTCTATCCATGCACATAGAACACCTCTTCACTTATTTAGATCTTCTTTGGTTTCTTTCTTCAGAGTTTTATAGTTTTTCCTCATATACATCTTATATATATTTTGTTAGAATTATACCTAAGTATTCCATTTTTTGGAGCTAATGTAAATGGTGTTTTATTTTTCATTTAAAATTCCAATTCCTCACTGCTGGTATATAGAAAAGCAATTGACTTATGTATATCAACCTTGTATCCTGAAACCTTGTTATAACTGCTTATTAGTTCCAGGTGTTTGGGTCTTTTGTTTTATTTCATTATTATTATTATTATTATTATTATTAGTCAGTTCTTTAGGATTATCTTTGATATAGACAATCATGTCATCTGTGAACAAAGACTTTTTCTTCCTTCCCAATCTGTATATCTTTTATTTCCTTTCATTGTCCTATTGCATGAGCTTAGACTTCCAGTACAATGTTGAATAGGAATGGTGAGAGGGGCTGCATTCTTTTTAAAATCTTTGGGAATTATTCCTACTATCTTACATGGATATTTTTAAATTTCCTTTTATGGTTCTTTTTTATTGTTCCTAATTGTGAGAGATATCATCAATATAGAGACTGCATGAAATACATATTGACAGTTTAACAAATGATTATAAAATAAACACCTGTGTACCCATTACCAATCAAGATGTAAAATATAATCAGCTACCCAGAATCTCCCCATGTGTCCCTTCCAAGTCGTAGGTTTTGAAAATGTATTTATTTATTATCTTGTGATACTTATACCCCTTAGTCTAAAAGTCACAAAATATATTACAATATAAGGATATAAACCAACCCATTTCTAAACTTAATTACATATTTCATCTGGTCTTGCTAAAATATTATGTTTGTTTTATTTCCAGCTAAATGAGGAAACTCGAGAATATATATTGAATCTTTTCCAACGTTATGTTGATGATGGTTTACATTTTATCAATAGAAAATGCAACCAAGCGATCCCACAAGTGGACATTAGCAAAGTTACTACACTCTGTTACTTATTGGAGTCTTTGATACTTGGGAAAGATGCAGTTAATTTGACAATGGTATGAAGGATTCTATTACTGTTATAAAGCTAGAAAAATGAGATTACTGTATATCTGCTTTGCAAATAAATAACGCCAGATTTTCTATAATATGATCATTTGATTTTCAAGTTAACTTTTCAGGAGACTAATGACTATGAATAAATTAATAGAATCCTTAATTTGGAAGGAATGTTAGAGAGCCTATAATTTACTCTTATACTCAGGTTAAATTCCCTTGCAGTCCACAACATATTTCTAATGTGTCTGTCTAACAGCTGCTTAAATAGCTTAATGCAGGCATAGAGTCACAATGGTCAATTGAAAAAATACCTTGAGTTTTGTTTTTTTTTACATAAACCTTGTCATTCGTTTTCTCATCAGAGTATTTAAATTTGTACGACTATAAAACATCACTCTGTGAACCATTAAAGGAAATATAAGAAAAATAGGCTGTGCCCTTTTAAAAATGCATGAGTCTAAACAAAAGAAAACAGTCTTTAGACTTTGCAAGTTAGGATTCCTTTTATGTTAACATAAAATATTAAAATTATTTTTCTTTGTTCTTTCAGGAACAAGCAAAACTGAACACTGTACTATGTCAGACCTTTGTATTCTGTTATTTATGGTCTTTGGGTGGAAATCTAACTGAAAACTACTGGGATTCTTTTGATACATTTATTAGAACACAATTTGATGATAATCCTGATGCCAGGGTAAGAGCCAAATAAATGTAATTTTAACATATTAACTAAACCATTAAACTAAACTTCAAGACTGAAACTTTAAGAGCCTTAGTTCTACTGCAAATACAAATTCTTCACTAAAGAGTTTCTAAAATTATTCACTTTTTTACCATACAGAATATTTACTGTATTAAATAATACAATATTTTAGAAGTCCTCTCCTGGCCATATGAAGAAAGTAAGGTATGAAACTATATTAAAACTCCCTACTATAAATGAAGATTGAATTCTAGTTAGTAAACTTACTCTTCACGTTGTTATGGTTTAGTGATTCTGAAACTACTTTCTGTACACTCTAAGATTGAGCAAGTGAATAAATATATTGAAGATAATGGCAAACAGGTTTCTCGCTAGAGAGGGGATTTACAAATATGGAAGAAGAGATGTGATTCAGGGGATCCAAGTTGGCAGAGTAGGTAAAGGCTGTGCTTGCCTCTTCCCATGACCACATTACAATTGCAACTAAATTATAGAACAATCAACCTGAAGGATTATCTGAAGCCTAGCTAAACAAAAGTCCTATAAGTAAGGATATAAAAAAGAAGCCATGTCGACACTGGTAGAAGAGGTGGAGAAGCAAAAAGGAAGAGCGAGGGACCCCAGTCCCACACTGGGCTCCCCAGCCCACAGTACTGGTGCCATGAAGAGGAGTCCTCACAACATCTGGCTGTGAAAAACAGTAGGGATTCTGACCATCTGGGTGAGACGGAAGGCTGTGGACACCCGGACACCCTCTTAAAGGGCCCGTGCACACTTGCTTGCATGCAGACATTTTATTGAATGGGAGAAGATATTTGCCAATGACACATCTGACAAGGAGTTAATATCCAAAATTTATAAAGAACTCATACAACTCAACACCGAAAAAACAGACAATCCAATTGAAAAATGGGCAGAGGACCTGAATAGACATTTCTCCAAAGAGGACATACACATGGCCAATGGACATATGAAAAGATGCTCAAAGTCACTGATCATCAGAGAAATGCAAATTAAAACCACTGGCCAAATCTGAGCAATTTGAGTGTCAAAATCTATGAGTACATTTTGATAATAAAAAGATACATGAAGAAAGAAAGACATGGGGGAGAAGGAAGAGCTCTTCCTTACAGTAGAATACCAACTAATCTACACAGGCAAAAATATGGAATCAGAAAGTCATTACTTTGCAACTATTGTAGTTATAATTGGTTTAGGCAAGAATCATCAATGTACGTATATACTAAAACTAGTGGGGGAAAGTTTGATGAGAAAAAATATTTACATAGTTTCAGAGTAAGTCCTGCAAACCATTGCTGAATTGCAAAGAGAAAAATAGTATCATTGTAGAAAAAAAAAAACACCCTTGTAGACACCACCTTAACCAAGTGATCCATTTAATATCCTCAATATTAGGACAAACCTATGCTTCCTGATATGGTGCACTGAGAAAGATACAACCTTGCTTCTGCGATATCCCTTTCAAAAATGCATAACCTGAATCTATTTATGAGAACACATCTGGAATACTTAAACAAATGGACATTCTATAAAATAAACTGGCCTATGTTCTTCAAAAATGTCTGTTATGAGAGACAAAGAAAGCTGGGGAACTTTTCCAGATGAAAAGACTAAAGAGATATAACTACATGCAATGTATTATCCTGGAATGGATCCTAGACTTGGAAAAATATAGCTATACCTGACATTATTAAAACTATTGGCAATATTTGAATATGGAATGTAAAGTAAATAACATTATATCAGTATTCAGTTTCCTGATTTTGATCATTTTACTGTGGTTATATAAGAAAATATCCTTGTTCTTTAGGAAATATACACTCAAGTATTTAAGATAAGGTGGAATAGTATATACAGCTGACTCTCACGGAGTGAGAGAAAGGTAATAATAAAGCAAATGGGGCAAAATGTGAATAATCAGTTAATCTAAATAAAGACTATATGAGAGTTCTTTGTATTATTCTTTTAAATTTTATGTAAGTTTTAAATTATATCAAAAAGTTACCAGAAAAAAAATTTCCTACGTCAAGGATCTGAGCTTTATGGATTAGGACATTCTAGCAGATGTAAAACCTTGCTGGATCCTCAAGATGACTATCACATTTGGACAGGATGGACCCAATTGAGGACAATTAGAAATCTGAGACGGAGAAACCGACCTCACTGAATCAAGGGAAATGACCTGGGATCATCAAAGAGCAAGAAGAGATGGCCCAGAGCAAGCATTCAGTATTTAGTCAACAAATATTTATTGAAAACCTATCACATGGTAGGCACCATTCTCACTATTGTGGCTAAAGCAAATAACCCAAATCCCTAGCCTCATAGACCTTACATTACAGTGATGGGAGTCAAAATATCAAATATTTAGGAATAGACAAATATACAATGCATCAGCTGGTAATAAGTGCTATGGAGAGAAATAAGGCAGAGTAAGGATGACAGGATGCAGTGCGGAACTATTTTATATATGGTAGTCAGGAAAACTTGCTAATAAGGTCATATTTATACAGACTCCTGAAGAAAGTCAAAGCACTAGAGATTATTCAGGGAGACGGCATTCCAGTCAGAAGGAGAAACAAATACAAAGGCCTTTACTTGAAGTAACTGCTTGACAATTTTGAGAAACAGCAGGAAGGCTAGTGAGGTCAGAGTAGAATGATCATACAGAGTGTGATAGAGATAAGGTCAGAGAGATGGCAGAAGAGCAACACAGATAGGGCTTTACAGGCCATTGTAAGGACTTTTGCTTTTCTCCTTGGGTGAAATGAGAACATATTGATGGGTTACGACCATAGGCTATTTAGCAGGACGGTGCCAGCCTCTGACATGGCAGTGGTAATGCTACTTGGATAACAGGAGGGTGTCCAGAATGAGAAGGTGGATTCCTCCATCAGTCTGCAAGTCCCAAATGATTGGGCTGTTGGATTTGTATTCCTCGTCGTAGTCAATGGCCTTAAGCTTCCTGGTACTAGTCATAACTCAATGAGTGTTACAGATTCTTCCTTCTTTATTCATCTTCCCATAGCCAGTGAAACACTAAGTTGAGTGAATTTTTTTCTTCTAATTATTTTTTTCAAATATGTTCTCATCTCTTTATCCTCATTGACTCTGGATAACTCAGGTTCTTATCATTTCTTTTCGGGTTATTAAAATAGCCTATTTATTATTCCCTTGCCTTTGGTCCAGTCTTATCTAAGTCACCTTTATGCCAGTGTTTCTTAAAATTGCAGGTTACAATCTGTTTATTAGTTGGTTGTGATATCTACTGAAAGAGTCACAGTTCAGTTTTTAAAAATGAAATAGCTACTATCACAACTTTTATTCAACACTATATTGGAGATCCTAGCCAGTACAATAGGTCAAAAAGAAAGAGAGAGGGAGAAGTGGGGGGGGGTGGAGTGAGGGAGGGAGGGAGAGAGGGAGGAAGAAAACAAACTTTGGAAAGGAAGAAATAAAACTGTCATTATTTGCAGGAAATATAACTGAATAGTAGAAAATCCAAAAGAATCTACAAACAAATGATTAGAATTAATAAGTAATTTAGCAAGGTCATTGGATACAAGGTCCACAAAAAGTTCAAAAATAAAATTTTAAAACAATATCATTTCAATAGTAAAAAATATCAAATACTTAGGAATACATCTAACAAAAGATATAAAAGACTTTTACACTGCAAACTACAAGCATTGCCAAGAGAAATTTTAAAAGATCTGAATAAATGGAGAGACATACTTTGTTTTAAGACACAGTGTATCTAAATTCAAGACAAGACTAAATTCAAGATAATTCCAAACACAAAACCCCAATAGATTTTTATGGAAATTGATAATCTCATTATAAAACTTATATGAAAATGTAAAAGACCTATAATAATCGAGTCTAAAGAAGGAGATCAAATTTGGAGGACTTAACTATATGACTTCAAGAATTCAAGGCTATAAAGCAACAATAATTGAGAGTATGGTATTAGTGCAAAGGTAGACAAGTAGCCCGGGCAGGTAGACTAGTGCCTTAGCTCAGAGGAGGATTCAGGTGTAGCGGGTATTGACAGGGAAGGGGAAGAAAGTTGTTTTCTGAGGTACTGGACATGTTCTATATTGTGATCCAGGGGTGCTTACATTAAAATTTACATATGTAAAACTCTTTGAACTGGATTCTTAAAATCTGACAAAAGATGTTATGTTGCACCTCAAAAGTTCTTTTTTTAATGGACTAAAAAGAAAATAGATCTTAAAAATAAGACCTAGGGGCAGATAGTAGGGGTAAATATTATGCATTATTTGTACACACACACACGTATGTCTGTACTAAGTCATCTTGTCAAATGGATTTCTTATTGAGTCACTGTCAAATGATCTTGAAACACTACTGCTCTGTACAGCTGCCAGAATGAAACTTCTGAAATGCAGTCTAATCATGTCACCCACCTACTTAGACTCCTTCACTGAACTCTTGCTCCAAACTCTACTAGCAAGTCTTTTCATAACCTGGCCCTGTGTTCCTTGCCTAACCTCCTACAGAGTGCAGTATTCTCATCGTTCCCAGCATGCATGGCACTTTCCATGGCTTGTCTCCCGACCTATTTTCTTAACCTGAACCCTGACCCTTCCTTCCCCGTCCCCCATCCCATCCCTTTTTTGCCCATCTGACTCTTGCTTGTCTTTCAAGTTGGAGCTGTAGCATCAGCCCCTCTTAGAAGCCTTCTTAAATCTTCAGCCACCACAACTCCCCTGCAAGTAGAAATAAGCCCTCCCTCCTCTATGAATGTACTGAAGTCCCTCACAACCCTTTTTTCTCCATGGATATGAACTAATGTCCTTGTGTCCCCCATATGAATTTCAAGGTCATTGACAGCAGAGCTCATTCAGCACTTGCCCCCAGCAGCAAGACAGAATTTGTCATAAGCAAGCCTCTGAATTTTGAATTGAATTGAAGAATTGAAAATGCTTTACAATTCCAATGTGGAGTTTTAATATAATCAATATATCAGATTTTTTCCATGCATTGTGTTCCAGGATTGTGTTTAAAAAAATTAAACTCTGATACTGAAACAACTACTTCTCTACAAAGAAAAAGAAATCCAAATCCATATACGTTCTATGACTGCCTTTGTTTCTGCATGAATATTTCTGTTGCTGTGTGTCAATTCTATTGAAAGTAGTACTTAATTTTCTACTTCAGCTCCCCAGTTCTGGCGATCTGTGGAGCGTTCACATGGACTTTGACACCAAACGGCTGGACCCCTGGGAACGAATCATACCCACCTTCAAGTACAGCCGAGATATTCCGTTTTTTGAAATGCTTGTTCCCACAGTTGACACGGTGCGCTTTGGGTATCTAATGGAAAAACTACTGGCCGTCAGGCATTCGGTGCTATTTACAGGAACAACGGGAGTTGGAAAGGTAGGAAACCTTCATCAAGCAAGAAGGTCTCTCCAAAAATGAGGGCATGGTGGACTTAGAATTCTAAGCCCCCCAAATAACACATTATTTCTCAAGGAAAATTCTTTTGAATTTTGATCTTTTTTTTTTTTTCAGGAAGATTCTAACTATGCTGACTCTATATCGACCTTGGAAATTATTCCAAAGTTTGCCAGTTTCTGAATAAATCTTTGGTGTCAATGCTATATAAACCAGAAGACCCTGGGGACCAATGTTTGGTGTTTGGGGGCTTTTATGTTGTATCCCGTGGAATTTCTGGGGCTGCCCCTGCACGGGTTAGGGTGGGAACTAGGCCAAGCTGTTTGTATCCCCAATAGACTACTGATGAAGCCCAGTCTGTCCCCTCCTGTACATTTGCTTCTACGTCACACAGCTACAGTGTTTGGAAAAAGAAGAATACAGAGGAAAGTGCTGATTATTTGGTTGTGTTGGTTTTGAGGGGATTCCACATAAACAGAGATTCACTGTTTCCTCTCTAAATTATTTCTAAAAGAAGTTTGGGTCCTTCTGTGATTCTTGCTGTTAAATTGACTTGGGTAGTAACCAAGATGGTTTTTAGTATGAAACTAAACTGAAAACTTTTTGCCAAGATAGTGCTGATTAAAATATTTCTTTGGCTCTGATAAATATAATTAAATAGAATCTCCAGGATGAGGGAGACAGACATTTCAATCTGGCTTTACCCTCTCTCCTTTTATCCTGTTTCTTTCTCACTGTAAGGGATTATTACTGATAAAGACAATTGAAAGATCTTATATTGAATGTGAAATAATTAACTTTTTTTTTAATTTAAAGTCTGTTATTGCAAAAGGATTGCTAAATAAGATTCAAGAATCAGCTGGCTATGTTCCTGTTTATCTAAATTTTTCTGCTCAAACTTCATCTGCAAGAACACAAGAGATTATTGAGTCAAAATTGGAAAGGAAAAGAAAAAATATTCTAGGTAAGAATTATCATTTTCATTTGTTTCACACAAATTATTAATAAATCACAAAAACAATGCATGTAATAAAATTACAATTGGATATTTTCTTTGTTAATTTAATTGTAAAGGTGATTCAGTTAATGATATTCTTTCCTGTGCCATACACAGAGGGTGCCCAAAAAATGTATACACATTTTAAGAAAGGAAAAAAACTGTATTAAAATTGTAATACTCAATATATACCAATAATAAAAGATGAGTACAAGTCATGTGTATACATTTTGTGGCACCCCCAGTATATAGATATCTTCTGTTAGCAAGCAAGTTATTTCTATCATCACCTCAACTCATATCTTCAGTCTCTGCCTCTCCATGACTCTCGCCCTCCCCACTTATGCTCTATTTTCAAAGCTGCATTAATTTCCCTTTATTTAAAACAACAAAACAACCTCTCTATAGCTGGTGCATTGAGTTACCTGAACTCAGTAGGGAAGAAGCATGAAATTGTTTTGTTTTCTTCTTTAGTCAGCGCTTTCAGCCAGACTTTGTTGGATCTCCCTCACCCCTCCTTATTAACTGCTTAGATAAATAGCATAACTTTCTGGTCACTTTCAGTTATTTTGAGGCTGGTTCAATGTAAAGCTTCAATCTCAAACCCAGTATAAAGCTCTTCCTCTCCTCTGTTTGTGGCAGCTGAGGTGCTGGAGGTGGAGAGGGCCATAGGCGCTCTTTTATCCTTCCTATCCTCCCTCTACCGTGTTTCCCTAAAAATAAGACCTAGCCAGACAATCAGCTCTAATGCGTCTTTTGGAGCAATAATTAATATAAGACCCGGTATTACATTATGTTATATTATATTATATATTATACTATATATATTATATCATATCATATCATATATCATATTATATCATCATATTATATAGACCCAGTCTTATAGTAAAATAAGACCAGGTCTTATATTAATTTTTGCTCCAAAAGATGCATTAGAGCTGATGGTCCGGCTAGGTCTTATTTTTCGGGAAACACAGTAGGAGGCTCTAGTGTGTTGAAATGGGAGGGGGAGAAGGAAAGGACAAATGTGTCCTCCCTACCTAGTGCTTCGATGGGCTTGTGTGGATTGTCCCTGCTTCTCTGACTGGAACTGAATCTGCCCACGCTCTGTGGATGGCAGGCTTCCAGGAGCGGGCTTTCTGAGGGACTCCCAAGAGAGCTGTGCATAGGTCAAGCATTGGCCTCCCCACTGGAAGTTTCCCTAATATGGGGAATCAGGGTTCATTAAACTCCCTCAGTCCCACCCTGCAGTGGTACATCCTGCAGCCTCTTGCATCTGGGGTCCACTCACCCAGCTCACAGCCCTCCTGGTGTAGCACTAGCAGAGCTCAGGCTCAGCTGCCTTCCACATTGTCCATCATCTAATGAGCGATACCAGCTGCTTCACTGCCCCTTTATGTTCCTTTCTCCCTGCTCAGGTAGGCACAGAAGAATGGATGCCAGTCTTTCTTATGGGACCCCCAAATCTTTATGAATCATTATTTTAATACCTTCCCCACCTCCTTCCTGCTTCTTGGTTTCCAGGGACTAGAAGGTGGAATGGAGCACTGAGTTTGCCTCAGTTACCTTGGAACTGTCAAGTGCTAGATAGAGTCACCTCCTCTGCTTACGTTGTTCTCTTTCCTCTGTTATCGCTCATTCTTTTTTTCTGACAAGTGTGTATATTGATTTTCTCTAAGTGAAACATGGCATTGTCCAGCTCCCCTGCACTGGGTTTCCCTTGGATGTGATCAGGATGCTTTTGAATATTCAGCCCTGTTTTCCTGTAGAGGGTGGTGAGATGGCCTTTATGTAAGGAAGCTTTGGAGTTCTTCTGCTTCCTACTGTGAAAAGAAAATGCCTTTCCTTACCCCATGGCCAGGCACACAGTTGGTGAGGGCAGTGGCAGTGGCTGGGATCAAGAAAGGTGTGGACCGAACTAGAGAGCTGGCATTATTTTGCACCTTTGGGAGTGAGGTCGAGGGACCCTCTGGCCATGTGAACATCTGGCCAGGTCCAGATCTCCCTGCAGGGGCCTGGATGGGGCCAAGGAAGGTCTCTCCTCCCCGAGGCAGGACTCTGCTTGGGCTCTCCTCTCTCCTGAGAGAAGAACTGAGCGTATTATGACCTACAGGGTATTCACTGAGTCAAATCCTTACCTAAACTTTGTCTTACATTTTCCAAAGGCAAATCATAATTCTTCAATTAAAGTGACTTTATTTCCCCAGGACCACCAGGAAACAAACACGTTGTGATATTTGTTGATGACTTAAACATGCCCAGACTGGATCACTACGGCTCTCAGCCTCCGATTGAGTTACTTCGGCAGTATCAAGATTTTGGTGGATTTTATGACAGAAACAAACTCTTTTGGAAAGACATACAGGTTACTTTAGGTTTTAAATTACTTTGCATGTTTACATTTAAACAGCAAGGACATGTGGTGTATTAGCTTGCTAGGGTTGCCGTAACAAAGTAAGTCAAACAGCAGCAATGAATTTTCTCACAATTCTAGAGGCTGGAAGTTTGAGATGAAGATGTCAGTGGGGTCGGTTTATTCTGAGGCCTGTCTCTGGCTTACAGATAGCAGTCTTCTCCCTACGTCTTCTCATGATCTTGCCTCTATACCCATCTGTGTCCCAATCTCCTCTTCTTATAAGGACACCAGTAATATTGGGACCACCCTAATGACCTCATTCTAACTTAACTACCTCTTTAAAGATGCTATCTCCAAATACAGTCACATTCTGAGATGCTGGGCATTAGGGATTCAACATCTCATTGGCCAGGGGGAGGGAGAGACACGATTTAGCCCATAACTTATGGCTTCAGTGTTTCTTACGTGTAATTTATCAGTCCATATTCAGTTCTTGTCATGCTTGATTCAGGAGGTTCAGGGACAAGTGAGACAGCCCCCACCTCCCAGAGGGCTCAGCTTTCAAGGGTAGATGGACATGTCTTAATAAAGCAGGGTGATGAGTGAACAGGAAAGAGGCAGAGTGGGGGCTGGGTCGAGGATGAGAGAAGCCCTCACAGTGACGATGAGGTTGGGAAAGGATTTTGCAGACAGAGCATGGTAAAGTAAGGAAAGGGGGCATCACGCATCTCAGAGGCAGGGAATGTGGAACTGCTCAGAAGGTGAGCACCAAAGCAGCAGGAGATGCAAAGGTCAGCCCAGGGAACCAGGGGGTCAGTGATGTGGGTTTACCTATCCTCTACGTGATGGGGAGCCTCTGAAGAAAATGTTATGGAAAGATCCCCTTGGCTGCAGGGAAGGGGTAGACTAGAGAGGAGGCAAGACCAGAGGCCACTGCAATGTCATGTGTTGATCAGTTGATGAAAATGTGATGAGAGGCTCACAAGAACCTAATCTTGTATTTCCCCTGAGAGCAGTGGTTCAGTGTGTGTTCATTTGGTGTTCCTGGCCACTTTATAGAACACAACTACCACAAACGATGAGAATCAGTTAGCATTTGTTGAATGAATATACTATAACTTGATTACAAATTCTTACAATTTTTTAAGATTAAATTTTTACATAGGAGTCCTTATATGAGATATGACCACAAAATATGGTGAATGTTTAAATTTAAAAAAATTTATTACAGTAAAAGACACATTGCCATTAATCCCCCTCAAAACACTCCTTCTCACTTCAAATACACTTGTCCCATTGTTCTTGCCACTTTCTGAAGCAGTTCTGGAAGTCCTCTTTCGTGAGTGTCTTTACTTCATTCTCCATCATGACAACACCCATGTCACACATCTCTCCTGGTATGGCAATTTCTGTTAAATAAAAACATTACACTGTGTCCTCATCCACCTTATTCATCGGGTCTGGCACTGTGCAACTTCTGGTTCTTTTCCAAAGTCAAAATGACCATGAAAGGAAAAGATTTTGAATTGATTCAAGACATCGAGGCAGCCACCGCAGCGCAACTAAAGACACTCATGAAAGAGGACTTCCAGAACTGCTTCAGAAAGTGGCAAGAACATTGGGATAAGTGTGTTCAAAGTGAGGGGAAGTATTTTGAGGGGGATTAATGGCAATGTGTCTTTTATTATAACAAATTTTCCCCCTTCTTCTGCTTCCTCCCCAAACTCTGGTTCAAGCCATTGTTTCTCAGTCTAGTTGTGTAGGACACAGCTCCCTGGCCCATGCTGGTATTATGAGCCTTGCGCTCCACCCACCCCCCACCCGAGGTATTTGGTCGTCGGTCGTTAGTCAGCTGCTCACAGCAGCTCACAACTGCTCTCACTGGGCTGCCGGCCACTCATGCTGGCCACCGGCGGCTCCTGGCAGCACACAGCAGCCTGCGGCAACTCAAACCAAACTCAGACTGCTCAGGGCAGCCCAGATCCAGGGAGAGCTGTTGTTCAGGATCTTAGCTATAGAGGGCGCAGCTCACTGGCCCATGTAGGAATTGAACTGGCGACCTTGGCGTTAAAAGCCTGGTGCTCCAACCACCTGAGCCACCAGACCAGCCCAATACATTTTTTTATTTAAACATTCACTGTAGTTTTTTTTGTCACACCTCATATAAGGCAGATGAGTTAGCTGAGTGATCTTGAATGACTTAACCATCCAGGGCCTTGATTTTTTTCATCTACAAAGTGAAGGTAACAGGAGTAATCTCCTGGGGTTGCTGTGAGTATTAAGTCAGACAATATGCAGAAAAACGTAATGCAAGGCTGGCAAAGGGTAGGTCCTCAAAAACTGCTGGTTCTGATCCCTGCCATTGGCATGCACAGATCTCATCTCTTTCTTTGCTGGGTGACCTGAGTGGACTTCTCCCCGGACAGGATGTAACGATTGTATCAGCATGTGCACCTCCAGGCGGTGGCCGCAACCCTGTGACTCCCCGATTTATCCGACACTTCAGCATGCTGTGTCTCCCGATGCCCTCAGAGCACAGTCTAAAACAGATTTTTCAGGTGAGCGTGGGTTTAAACTCAGGCAAGAGGGAAAAAGAAAACATATTTGTTCCCAGACCTCCACAATCAAAACAGTCTGTTGTGTTTTTAGAGAGCCCATCTGTCCCTGTCCTGAGCAGAAACCAGGTAAACACAGGGCATCTGGGACGTAGCTGAGAGGCATTTGCATCACGGCCTTCTGTGTTTATGGTCTCCAAGATAGTTTTAGGAATGCAGAAAGATTGTCAAAGCACAGCCTCTACCTTTAAGGTAAGCGTACTAAAGAGTATGCTTGCCACATTGTACTTGGCACAGTTCTCAGCAGACCTCATCCACTGCCCAGCCCCCACCGCTGTGCTCATCTCCTGCCTGACCACCAGGGCTGTGTGTCCAAGTGCCCACCAAATGCAACCCCTCGTGTCCCCCCACAAGCTCAAGCTCAACACAACTCAGAATTCATCACTTCCATGGCCACCACCGCCTCCCATAGAAAGAACCACCCATATGTCTTCCACCTGTACAAACTTCCCTAAGGGCCACTTCCTCATCCTTTAAACGGGGAGAAGAACTGTGCCTGCGCTGTAAGTGTCAGCAAACGTGTTTAGTAAGTGTGAGGCACTGTTTTGAATAGAATGATAAAAGAGCATGAGCAGCATGACTGGAGCAAGCATGCCATAACCAAGCACCAAAGACTGCTTAGAGAAAGTAGGCTGTGAGCTGAGTCTTGGAGGATGAGAATGGACAGGGAGGGGCAGGTCCTGGGGGCAGAAGGTACATGGGTGAATGCAGTCCCGAGGTAGGAAATGGTGAGATGGGCATCCAGGTAGAATGAGACAGTTAGGTAAATGGTCTGGAGAAGCTGACTTTGGTGGTAATCACCTCGGAGCCAAAGAGGGCTGTGATGCCGGGATAAGGGAGACGCTGCATTTACAGCACTGGCCCCTCCTGCCAACGGGCCCCCTTAGAGGAGAGAAAGGAGCAGAGCCAGCACTGGAAGCGGTTGCCATTTCAAAGTAGCTTACACCCATGGGAAATTAGTTTTAATAAATTTCAAGTAGCTCCACTAAGTTGATTAGGAATTAATGCCAAAATGGTATGTAAGAACTTCCACATTGTGAAAAACTTTTGGGAAGTACTTTAGAATTTGAAAAGATGGGAGCTGATCTCCTGTAATTAAACACCAAGTGTAGAACAAGCGGGTAACGGGGGGGACCAACACAGGTATTAGAAGACTTTTTTAAGTCCTACCTTTTTGTTAAGAACCTTTATGTTTATATTTTGAAGTTTGAACGGAGCGATTCCCAGCCATACTATCTTGACACACGTTGTGATGTGATCAGTGGTGAGGGGTGTCCCAAGTAACTTATGCCTAGTGATAAAGTACTGAATTTGCAAATTATTTCATATGTTAATAAATTAAAGCAAATTCAAGGTTATGTCAACAAAAATGTCATTCTTAATCATTCTAAAATGCTTTCCTGGGTAGAAGGGAAAGGTAGAGTCTGGACTCCTGGAAAAGAAACTGTCCCCAATTCTCAGCCTCCTCCCTCTGCCTGTGGGATCGTCATGTCTACAAGAATATGTCACTTACAGGAACATCGCCCAGCAGACATGTTACAGCTGAAAACAGGCAGAAACTGCTTCTTTCCACTGCAACTTAGAGGCTTGTATTTAAAACTTGCCCTAGCTGTAGGTAACAATGGAAATGAAATGGGGCAAAGCTGAGAGATTTAGGGCCCACCGGGGTTGCACTGGATTCAGGTGGGGAAACTTATTTTCCTCTTTATCAGAACAGACCAGATATTTAACCCGTAGAAGAAAACGACTTGCTCTAGATCCGTGAATCCCAAACTACATTTTTAATCACAACCCATCTAAGGAGGTCCCAAGCATTCACTGCCCACCTTCCCTGTCCTTTGTCATTGTATGGAGGAGAAAGAACTCAGGGGATAATCGAGAATTAAAGAAAAGCAAAATTAACAAGTTAAAGTAAATTTTTTGTTAACAACCTATATAGATTGGTTTATTTTTGCTGTATAAAAGAAGCCTAGAAGTCTAAGTGGTATACATATGTAGCATGTTTATAGTATATATATAATGTTTTTAATCATGTATTAGCTCTAAATCAATCAGTAATATCACTGTATTTTTCTTTGATAGCTGCAAGTTAGTTAAACAGCACAGATATCCAGGGAGTTTACCACTAATTACGGTTTATATTTTACACAGATTTGGAGTATGTATAGCTCTGAGTAACTCATATTTAAACCACAATTCATACACATCTTAGTGTTTACTTATTGGAAATTTATATGCCAAAAATATGCATCACTATACACTCTAAGGGTAAACTAAACCACACACAACAAATTAAATTGATAATATTGTCACTAAATTAGATGTAATTTTTAATTATAACAATATAACAGCAGTGATTGAAAACAATGGTAAACTCCATAGAATACTAATGATGGCCTCGTGCCAAAGCATCCTTCCCAAAAACTGTGGCAATTCTGGCTCAATCTTGTGTGTATATTCTTAAGAGAAGATTTTCATAGTTGGCAAACATGTCACATAAGCCAGACCTTTAAATATTAGGTTGGTGCAAAGTCATTGCAGTTTTTGCAATTATTTTTAAACTGCAATGACTTTTGCACCAACCTAATAGAATACCAAACTGTGGTCCTCAGTAAATTCTACCATGACATGCTCATTTTAATTTATGAATATCAGTTTAGTAGCTCTTCATTCATTCATTAAAGAAGTATTTACTGAGCATCTACTACCATGTTTTCCCGAAAATAAGACCTAGCTGGACCATCAGCTCTAATGCGTCTTTTGAAGCAAAAATTAATATAAGACCCGGTATTATATTATATTATACTATATTATATTATATTATATTATATTATATTATATTATATTATATTATATTATATTATATAAGACTGGGTCTTATATTCAAATAAGACCCAGTCTTATATTATATTATATTGTAATATAATATAACATGTTATATTATAATATAACATGTTATATTATAACATATTATATTGTATTATATTATATTATATTATATTATATTATACCGGGTCTTATTTTAATATAATGTAAGACCGGGTCTTTAATATAATATAATATAATATAATATAATATAATATAATATAATATAATATAAGAACGGGTCTTATATTAATTTTTGCCTCAAAAGATGCATTAGAGCTGATGGTCTGACTAGGTCTTATTTTCAGGGAAATACAGTATGTGCCAGACATTGGTATATTATTTTAAACAAAGCAGGTTTCATCCTTATTCTTATGGAGCTTCCACCATGGAGACAGATAATAAACAGATGAATAAACTAATATATAATAGCCATGCACATATAAAGCTGTAGTTATATACATATAACTACATATTACATATTATACACACACACACACACACACACACACACACACACACAGAGGGTACCAAAAAATGTATACACATTTTAAGAAAGGAAGAAACTGTATTATAATTGTAATACTCAATATATACCGATAACAAAAGATGAATACAAGTCATGTGTATACATTGGCTTGGCACCCTGGTATATACATATATGGGGGAGCCAAAAAATGTATACAAGTGGACACTTTGGTCAACGTTGCTCAAGCAGTAGCTTGCAGTAATCAGAAGTGTCTCGATGCTGATGGTAACCACTTTGAGCACCTCTTGCAATTGCTGAAGTCAAACGTGACTTGTATGTTCTACTCAAAATGCAGGCCATATGGAGAATGTTAAACTCATATTAGGAGCCCAGAAGGGCAGGTAGCTCAAAAAGATAGCTAGTCCTCATAAGCTGCTAAAACTAATGTCTAACAGTGGGATTACTGAAAACAAATACTTCGGTTTATTTCAAAGTATCTCATATGTAAGCCCCAAATCTAAAGTCACAAGGACCGACTTGCAAGCATTGATATGCGTGCTTCTTCCATGAGAAACGCCAAGGTTAATGGTGATGGGAATTTATCTGTTTAAAAATCTATAATGATTTCCTAAGCAACTGGGGATAGGAGGCTAACTAATATATAACTTTCAGATTGTGGCAAGTTGTATATGAGGAGATCAGAGAGCCATGAGAGACTGAGGAGAGGACTTCTTTTAAATAGGGTAGTCAGGGAAGACCTCTCTGAAGAGATGGCATGTAACCTGAAACATAAAGAAGGAGAAAGTTCCTCCCAAGCAGACAGCCATGTGGGGGTGGGGACTGGGAGGGAGGAGTCATGAGCAGAGACCCTGATGGAGGAGACAGTCTGGGTGGTAAGGCCAGTGTGGCTGGGACACAGTGAGCAATGGGGAGAGGGGGGAGGTGAAGAGGCTGGGCAGGAGCAGAGCATGGACTGACAGGGGTGCAGTGCCTGAATGCAGGATTAAAGGTAACAGAGGGAGCCAAGAGTGGACATGGAGAGGCCAGTGGAAGAAGGAGGGAGTGAAGAAGCCCAGATGAAAAAGAGTCAAATGGGGTAATGTCTGGGGAAACAGATTCAAGAAATGTATTCAAAATTGATTGTGAGGACAGAGAATGGAAGGTATCAAAAGAGACTTCCAAGTTCCTGATCTGAGCAGAGAGTAGGGCCATATACTGAGATGGGGAAGCTGAAGAGTGGGCAGACGGTAGTTATGAGTAAGTTGCACTTTAAATATACATGAAGAAGAAAGTCTATAGACTTGTTGGTCATTCACTCATAAAAATCAGAGAGGACTTCAGTTCGTTTCCAGATGAGTCTGGGCACTCCATGAAGACCCTCTGGTCCCACAGCAAGCATCAGTCTAAATTACTTGAGAGTAAGTTCATGGTAAGTTTACTACTCAGATATGAATGCTGTCCAGGCATCACCAGTCACAGAAGGCATGAACCCATTTTTGAGAACATATTCTTAAATGAATGGAACAGTTTAACACCCAGATGTCCTTGCATTAGAATTCAGCTTCCTAGTTATTATTAGAAAAAGTACCAAATCTGGAACATTTGAAAGATATGTTTTTGGTGGAAAAATAAAATCTAACCCTCTCCTACTATGTTTCTGGTTCTAGGCCATCTTAAATGGCTTCCTAAGTGACTTCCCACCAGCTGTCAAGCAAACCGCATCCAACATTGTTGAAGCTTCAGTTGAGATTTATAACAGAATGAGTGTTGATCTTCTGCCAACACCAGCCAAGTCCCATTACGTCTTTAATTTGAGGGATTTATCCAAATGTGTGCAAGGTAGTGTATCGACCCCTCATTCTGTGACCTTCACCCTCCCTTGATTTCCATTCACCCCAAATCACACGTAAATGGGTGTCTGTGACTTGCTGGAAATCCCATTACATATCCCTGTTCAAGTCACTCTCCACCTCCCACTCCAGGCTGACTACTTCACAGATTCCCTCAAACAGCCAATATCCCCTCCTACTTCTCACTTCCAGTTGATGACCTACCTTATTTCATTGAAAAAAATAGAAGCAGTCACACCAGAGCTGTCTTACCTTCAAAGTCTCCCAGACAACCTGCATCTGCCTTCCCTCCTACTCAGTGGCTGAGCTGTCCCTGCTCCTCTCAATATCCCCTCTGGCACTGAATCCCAGCCCCTCCTGCCTCGTCAAGGATTTTGCCCTTATGATTCATGCTCGTCTTCTGCATCATCAATGCTCCCTCTTCTATTGGATCATTCCTAACAACATAAAAACCTGCTACAATACCTCCCATCTTAAAAAATAATTCTCTTGAGACTCCATATCCCCCTATTGCTACCTCCCCATTTTCTCTGCTCTTTCTAAAAAGAGCATTAAAGAGTGGTCTTGCTGTCGCCATACTTTCTCCAGTTCTCTCTTTAATATACCCCCAATTAAGCTTTTATACATG